>NC_044581.1:10427500-10770625 GCF_901933205.1 Camarhynchus parvulus | reverse complement strand
CCGCTTCAGCCCAGCGGCCCTTCCCGGTACAAACACAGGCCTACAGGGCCACTCTGATCCAAAAGCTGAGTCTCCCGTCTCTTCCCACGGCCACCGAGCCAGGAGGAGCCGCTCGGCTCTGGAACCGCAGCCCGCGGGTCCCGCCAGCCCCGCTGGGGACCGCCCGCTGCAGGACACGGCGCCACAGCCGCGGGCAGCTCCAGCGCCCCGCTCCTCCCCGCGCCGTGCCCAGAGGAGGAGAAGCTCCCCCCGTACTCACAGCCCCCGCCAGCCCCGGGCTCCTCAGCGCTCCGTTAGCAGCTGCCGCCGCCGCCAACCGGGCCCTTCCCCTTCCGGGCCGACCTGAGCCTGCCGGGACTTGAAGTTCGGGGCGGAGCCGCGCACTGCCTGCGGAGCCGCGGTCCGGCCGCTGCCGGCGGAGCTGCGCGGGGCTTCCGCGGTCCCGCGGTGCTGCTCCGCTCCGGGCGGACGGCTAAGGCGGCACAATGAAGAGGAGAGCAGGGGAGCGGGAGAAAGAACTGAAGGTACCTTCCGTTTGCTTCCTGCTCCCCGCAGCCCCGAGGAGCGTGTGTGCCCGTGGCCAGCCCTCCCCGCCGCTCGTGGGGCTGTGCGGGGTAGAGCCCACCGGGGCTCCGGTAGCTCCAGTACTGGAGCCCCGAGCGAGGGGACTCCGAGGCCGCCGTGAAGTTCATTGTGAGAAGGAAGGAGCCCCGGCCCCGGGCTCGGCGCGGTCACGGAGCCGGGGTGAGCTCCGCACGGCCGCGTGTGCCCAGCACCGCCACGGGGCTCCGCAGGGCTGCCCGGGCTGGGGGCTCTGCTTGAGCTGGAAATGTCCGATCCCCCTCCTCTGAATGAGGGGCACCTCCTACAGCGTTAACAGGAGCTAGTGGTAAAGGCGTGTGCCAGCTGGGCAAGATATTTCAGTTTAAAAGACTGTTCTGTGGTATATGAAAAACATGATGCAAGGACCGTGTGTTTGTTTTTGTCGATACGTTCACAGTGAGATGATGCACTGTGTAACTGCGCCTAATTCTTAAATTCAAAAGTACTCTACACTAAGCATGACCTAAATAAATATTTTTAAGTCTCTTATACCGCCCGAGCTTTATAATGTTTGTTTTCTTATTCACATGTTTAGATGCAATGCTGTTACATGCTTACACTGAAGATGCTATTTCACTGTCTGTGGAAGCAAGCAGGAGTGCTGAATAGTTGCTGTTTCAGGTGCCTTTGAAAGGCTTGTTTTACTACATTGTACAATATTTTACTTCAACTGTTAATGGTTGTTGTACTTGTGCTGATTTTGTTTACAAAACAGTAGCACTGAGAACCAGTAAGCGACTTGTTTGAAAGCACGGTACCGATATTAGAGGTGTTAGTGAAAGGAAGGCTAATGCCATTATAAATTTAGAAAATGCCTTTGAAAATGCTAATCTCATACACCTGAACAGGGAGCGTGCTCGTTTTGGTATTGCTGTTAATTTACTATGCAGTATTAAATATACTGTTCCATGGAAAGGCAGGGAAAAGATCTGATGTAAGTTTCCAGCTAAGTATTTTACTAGAAAACTTTGGGTCTCTTTGCCCTAGTAAGTTTCATAACAACTCCTTAAGAACTACCTGGTCATTTTGTAATTTGTCTTTCTGCTATCCCAAGTTGCTGAGGGACAGCAATTTTAGTGTTACGTTTGTGTTCTGCCCTTTCCACGTATGTCAAAACATATGCAGTTGTCCCATCGAATACGTTGCGCGGGAAACCCCTCAACCCATACTTTTTAAAAACATGTATATTTGTGCTGTCCATCCAAGGGCCTTTGTCTTGTCAGTGGGTCTTCCTGAATGTGTTTGGGAATCATTTGAGTTAGGAGAATAATGGCCCTTGATAAGATAATAGCTCAGGGATACCTGTGTGGGGTGAAAGGATGGTTGGCAAAGGCTCTAGGGGGAAAGGCACTTGAAGAGCTGTCAAGAACAATGTATGAGAAAAACTTGAGGTCGAGTGCAAGAGTACTGCTGTAGACACAACTCGATGTTGTGGGTGCACAGACAGAGAGGGATGAAAGATAAAAGATTCTTACAGAGAGCTTAAAGGTTTCAGTACTTACAGAATGCCTTAGAGGGATGTGGTAAGCTGGGTACTACTTGAGAGAAGCTGCGTATATTGAAAGTGAATCAAAATGAGCCAGTAGAATGTCTCAGAATAAAGGCTGCCAAAGGAGAAAGCGGCAATGGGAAAAGGAGGGGATATGCTAGAAGGACTATAAGTGGTTTTTTTTTCCCATGGAAGCATCCTCATACTGATTGTTTTCTACAACTTAATTGGAGATGTAATCTCTGGGCTCCTGGCAGTGTGTCAAGTCACCCTTCAGTCCTTGGGTTTAGCCATTCCTAGCTTATGTTGATCACCTGAGAAATGCTGAAGACAAAGGAACAGTGTCTTTATTGTGGTAGTTCTGCCAAGACTTCCATTTAGGTACTGATTAAAATATTTTTTAGCAATCCAAATATTAGTGAGGTTAACCCAACCTCTTCTGGAGACTAAGATTTATGAGGCCTACTACTGAGAGGGAAGTGGTTGGGTAAGGAGGCTGGTTTGGATTATGTATCTTCTGGCAATGTCTCTTGTTTTCCAGAATTAAATCCTGAATAAAAGTTCTTGTTTTGCTGTAATTGTGTACAGTTAAATGCTGTCTGTCAGAATCCCACTGATTGGCTTTTGCTTTGTAATTATGTAGTATGTTTCTTATATGTGATAAACTTTTCTCTGGCTCGAATTTTCTTGTATATAGCAAGTTTTGATTTATGCTGTTATAGAAGAACATTTCTGTTCCAAGTACATGTGGTAGAAGTTCTGTAGAGTGCAGTGCTGTCATACAGCAATTTCCACTTTGCAGATCACTCAGTTGGGTTGAGTAAGATTAAATGTGTAGCAGAAATGAAATTGTTTGTGCTATTTGGTGTTCCAAGTCAAGAGGAGGAGGATGCAAATTCATTCTTGGGAAGAGGGTCTGAAAGAAAATCAGGAAAACCATAGCTAGAAGTCAACTACTCATCTGTTCTGAATGCCATATGGGGCATTGCTAATGTCCTGTAGAATATTTCTCCAAGTCTTAAGTGGACAGCAAAATACAACTACTCTGAAATTTCTAAAGATACCTTTGGAGCTGTTGCAAGGCATCAGCTACTCTGGTCTTCCCCATAGCAAGTATTACTTCTGTGCATAAAACCAGAACTGTTAGAGTAGATGTTGCTCATTAGCTGAAAAGGCCTTTTTATGAAACAATCTCTTGTGGGATTGTTCATGCTTGTTTGTTTTAGCTTAGAATTCCATCTTGATTAATACAGTTCATAGTTATTTTGAGTCTTTTTTCTTTACACTGTTAGTCAGAGTTGGTCACTTCGTTTTCACTGAGTGTAGAAATGCACAATGCAAAGTGAAACCAAATGAACTTCCTATTTGGTGATCTAAGAAGGCTATTTGCTCCTTTTAGGCTTGGGAAGAAAGTTTTTTGCTTTTAGAATGTTTATTATCTGGATTGATAAGTTTAAAAAGTTAATATTTAATGTAAGACTTAATGTTCTTGAGACTTATTTATTCAAAGTGGATTTTTTTAAAGTAAGTTTCAGTATGAGAGAGGCCAAGTTCTGGTTATTTCCTGTATATGCTTCCTCTGCCACTCTTGCATGTTAACACCCATTACCAGATGCCATTACCAGGTTTAAGAGAGAATACTCAGCTAGTGTGGAGTATTATTTTCTTTTAAAGTAAAGATATTGCCTTGATGGGTCTTTGGAATAGACCACTAAAGCCAGTTCTCAATTACCTTATGTAGCTGTTTATGCTAATTTACATTACTGTGAATACTGGCTGCAGAGAATGTATTCCACAGACACTACTGTTATGTTTATACAGATCCCAGCACAGCTGGGACCCCAGTCCAATAAATTTATTGTACAAATAATAAATGCATCAATGTGCACATATCTGAATATTCACAAGGGCTTTTACAAAGATATTCATATGCAGTATCACATTTGTGAGACATGTTGGACAAAGTGGCAAGGAAATTTAAAGCTTTAAATAACACAAAGCTTTGTATGTATTTTATTTACGAGGAGAAAAATGGAATATACTGAGTTTCGGCTGAGTTATCATTGAAGGTTTTATTTCCTGCATCATCCTTATTTTTGTTGCCTGCAAAATAATACATATTCACAAGGTAAAACAGGTTGCTTCAACATACTAATGCTCAAGGAAAATTAGACAAGTATTCTCAATGCACTTCAAAGCATGATTAAGGTTTGGTTTTAGAATTAATGCTGAATGATGGTGCCTGTACCATACAATGAAGTTTAAAAACTTTAAGCATTGTTGCCATGGTTTGTTCTAATATTACAATGATTTATTGTTTCTGGGGATTGTTCTACCTCTTTAGATAAAAAATATTATTAAAAAGAACCAAAGAAAACAAAATTTTCTAATTGACAGATTAGATTCTTTTAGAAATTGTATTTAGGAAAATTAATGAAACAGCTTAGATGCAGTTAAATAAGCTTCTTGTCATGTCATATTTCTGCTTAGGTAAATGGTGTGCAAGTTTTAGCAGAATCAGCAACCAATATGCCAGTAGCAATTTTTGTGGTAATCACATTATTGGACCTTCCCATTATTAATGGGACAATAATTAAGAAATAGTGTTGATAGTCACATAACACATGATTTGTATATTGGAAATGGTCAGGTAGAAGCCTTGCATATGCAGAATTAAATACAAGAAAGAATGAGTGGCAAATGTTTCTTGCTTTTAAATTCATCACATTCCTGCTGTGTAAATTGCCTCAGCTGCTAATGCTGGAACCATTACAGTAATGGACTCGGCAAATGAAGGAGAACCGAGACACACACTTTATTACTGGAGGGGTAATTTTCTCTTCATCTGTAATAGCAGCAGTGCCTAGTATTGATCAGACCATCAAGATACTAATCCTCTGTAAAATTTCTTGTTATAACTGAAAATGTGTTAATCCAAATCAGTCTGTGTCCTGACTTTCTACTTACTATTGAATACAGACTATTAGATGGTTTATTTTTTGTGATTTAAAGTCTTTACGTCGATAATAGTCAGAGCTTCTTTTGCAAGAGAATGTGCTTAATCTTAGCTATGGCCCAGGGTTGTCTTTTTGTTTTAACTAGAACATCACCCACTTAATTAAGAAGTGCATGTCTATCTTCCTGCTTGGAATTATATTGGTACTTTAGGCTCTGCAGATTTATTAAACGTTGTTTTACATTCAGCCACTTGTTTTTTGCTGTAAATAAGGACAGATCTATACTTCACATATTGAAATCTACAAAGATCTTGGAGCTAAGGATGTGAGGAGAATGGCTGCTCAAAACACAAATGGATGGTGGATGTGGATGATGGCCTGGGAGGCTCTTGTGGATGGGAGCAGTGTAAGGAAAGTTCAATGCCAGGGATCTAAAGGTCTTCAGTTTACTTCTATCCTGGTGGTCCACTACATGAGAGAGTTGTATGGTGAGCTGTGCGTGTCCCAGTTCTGAATATTGGAAAGCTGTTTATTTTTTTTTTTCTGGTTTTTTTTTCCTCTTTTGTCTGTTATTTCACGGTTTTGTAGGTTTGAAATGGAAGCTCACGTCTCTCCCAGCCTCAGTGCAGTGGCTGTTCCCAGTGCACAGCACCCTGTGGGACCTGAGTGTGGGAGATGGTTCCATGAACCCTGACCTTAACCTGGGCTCACTGCTCTGGCTCCTGCCAGGTGACAGCCATGGGTGTCCTGCCAGCTCATGGTGGACAAGGAACATCCTAGAACTGGGGCAAGCTGCCCCACTGGTTGTTTATTTTACAGACTCTCATAGGCCGTGCATTTTAGAAAATTTTTGTGGTTGTCTAAATTAGATTTTTACTCTGGTAAAACAGTATTTTTATCTACCTAATTACCCCTCTGCTTTATTTCTTCATTATACTTTAACCAATTCAACTTGTATCATTTGAAGAGACTTCACAGTTCCTAAAAGGTATTGGAGTATCAATACCTTTAGAGGAATTTGGATTCCTTGTCTGCCTCAGAACACTAAATTTCCCCCTCTCTTCTCAGGAAGAATATGAGCACAGTATATGGTTCTTGCTAAGTTCCACTTTCCCTGGTGAGCAGCCTCTTTTCTCTAGTTTCCAAGCCTAGACTGTTATTAAACATGAGTGATGGGGGTTGCAGGCATGGGAAGTAGCTGTAGCAGTTACAGTGTCCTTGAGGAGAGGAAAATAGAAGTACTATGTGCCAAGCTTATCAGAATAACGGAATTCCAGGGCTACAGAAAAGCAAAACTTAGAAATGATTATCGTCATATGTAGCAACCAATGAGCATGGATTGGCAACCAATGACTGCAGAGACAAGACTCGTGCCAGCCTCGTGAACAAGGCGGAGGATCCAATCATATTCTGCGTGATCGCGTGTACAAGAAAGTTTTTACTGTATATTAGTAGCGCTGATAGAGGCAATAAATGGAGCTTCTTTTACTCGCATCGCATCGGTGTGTTTCTCCCCTCCACCTGGCCGCGGCACATGAGTATGTTCTCAAACAGCAACACTGAGACAAAGAAAACAGTCATTTAAAAATCCTGTGTTAGACATGAATTTCTAAAAAAGGTGGTGATAGTTCTTTACATATTTTTTCAAATATTTCTGTAGCATTCAGGAAAATTAAATTTGCCCACAGAGATGAGGAAAAGTAGGTTTTGAAAATCCTTCCTGTTTTCTGTAGAAAAAGAAAACTTCATGTGAATTGTATTTTGGGGTTTGAATTAATATCTTTCTAAAGAGAAATCCTGAGAAGCTTGTTTGCAGACTATTAAGTTTCAGAAAGCTAGGTAGCCACCCAAACCCTTTAGTCTTCTGGTTCTGAACTGAGTTTATAATCTTAGAAGTTTCAGATGGAAATTAGCATTTTTTAAATAAAGCCATAGTGAAACGTCTCTGCTGGAGGTGCAGTACAGGGCCTACTTCCAATTTTATTTTTAGATTTTGAAAACATTTGTTGAATAATTATCATGCTTTTTTTTCTTTTGCGTCAGAGAAGATTCAGTTTCAGCTGACCCAGGTTAGTGAAGCTTAGACAGGTCAAACAGATATTGCCTAAAGCTTGTTTCCCTTCCCTTGCAGTTGATGATCAAACTTATGCAGCCTTCAGGCAAAGCAGGGTTGGGCTGTCATACTTTTAATAATTCATCCATTTCTTAAATTATTTAATTACCTGTAATGACCAAGAGCATCCAAAATATCAGATGATCCTCTTTCCTCCAGCCAAGGCTGAAAAGCACTGTCGTGTTTTACTGTATTCTGTTAGGTTCTCTAGTGAGGTGCAAAACATGGCTATGAGCATTTATTGGCATTTGAAGTATGGCCCAGATTAAGCATATATTTGAAGCCTTCTGGATAGAAAATTATAGTGCTGTAATTTCAAATAACTTGTGATTATTTACTGGAGTCTGATTATGGGAAGAAACTCTGCTCTACCTTATTTAGCTTAGCTGTTTTTTGCCTTTTGTATACATGCTACTCCAATTTCCAAAAGAATTACATCTTTATCTCCTAGAACTTGTTCAGCTTCATTTTGCCCTTTTATCTGCTGCTCTTCCCACCATTTTTATTTAAGACTGTAAAGTTACTTTAGTGTAACTGCTCTTGTCACCTTTGCCCTCAGCTAATCAAATAGTTTACCTTGAGGGAAGCATTTATCTCCCACTTTCATTATTATTATTTTCGTAGCTGTAAAGATAGATATTTTATGTCTGCAGAAGGGTGTAACAGTGAAACGAGGTATTGATCTGCTGTATTTGGCAATTTCTTTCCACCTTGCCATCGATACCGTGTCAGCCTCTGTCTGTACTGTGGTTGACCTCACAAATAGCTCTTTATGTTCCCATTGGATTCAAATGATATACTATGCTCAAAACTAAATCAATGAATGATTATAAAGTTTTTAGTATTATTTCATAACCCTCAGGCAACTGGTACTTCATGCTGGGAATACTTGAAAAGGTACCTGATTAAAATACATTGTTGATTCTGTTCTAAGGTTTAAAACTGTATTGAAATCAAACACCTCTTAATATTAAGAGATTCCATTATTTGCTGGCATAAGATTTTACTTAAAATCTCCCACATCTCATGGATATTCTGTCCTCTGAGTGCAGAAATTTCATGCACGGGATCTTGCCAGTGATAAATCATGATTGTACATACCCTGTATATGTTTATGGGGGAAAGGAGGTGAAGATCAAATAAAGGTTTTCATCTCCAAAAAGTAAGTTTAAGCAACTTTTGGATTGGAAAACATTGCTATTACTGCCTGGTAAACCCATACATATCATTTTAACTGGTAAAATACATGTTTAAATGCACATTTAGTAGGTTTCTTTTACTCTGATGGAAAAAGGTAGGATTTTTGCAAGCAGTTAAAGGTCTTTAAAAGCCCAATCTGACTGATTTTGAATGTGCACTCAGGATCTGGAAAAATCTTCAGATTCTCTTCTGCGCTTACTTCTAGTGTAAATTGTGTCAGTGCAGCAGGTAATGATGCTCTTATGCTTTGAAATATTTCTTGTCTGATATCTAAACCATGTGATGGCAAACAACTGCAGTTAGTAAAATACTGAACTGAGCTATGATGTGTATGTGTGTATGTAGTTACTGAATAAAACCAGAACAAACTATTTAGTCTAATGATGTCAGGTAGGAGAAATTGGTTTTGGGCCTTCATTTAGACAGTCCATACAAACATCAGGAAAATTACCATCTTTTTGAGTTGGAAAAGGTACTTAGAGTCAGAGTCTAACCAGAAATCTTAATAAGCTGTTTTAAAAAAATGAGCGTTTGTCAAACATATCACTTTTGCAAGACATTTCTGCAAAAAAAAAAGTAGAAAGGTGTTCCAATTAGATTAATTTCAAGTAAAATATTTTATTATGTATTCTGAGACCATGTAAGTGCCATATTTTAGTATATAATGTAAATCCATGAGAAATTATACGAAAGCTCTGATCAGTTTGGAACTGTTTCTGTAAGCCTGGATGTTTTCTAAAATCTAGAAGAACACTTTTTTCATGTACTGCAGCTATTATGAACTTGTAAAAAATCCAGTTCTGTCTTCTATCCACGTAGGAGCCAAAAAGTAACTTTTTACTAAATTTGTTATTTCAGATGCTATATTTGTTGAGTATAATGTAACTGGCTTGACAGGAGGTAAGATCAAAAGGCAGTTCTGTTGCCCCCTTTCCAGCCATTCCCATGTCAGTTATTTAGAATAAGATGGGTCCAATCAGTTATGTGGTTCTCTGCATCTGTGGTAATGGGGAAGGGAAACTGTTTTGATTTGGATGTTTTACTGTGATGATTAGTTCAGTAGTCAGTTATCTTTTATGGATGTTCAGTGTTCTGCTTTCTCGCCTCTGGCACATGAAATGTAAAATGGGTACCATACTGGTGGTTTGTTTCTTTTTAAACTTCATGCAGAAGGTGGTGGTTGAGGAAAACTACAGGAACAACTGTTGGTTTGTGTAGACTTCCCCCATTCTTTAAACCAGAAGCCATTACAGCTTCTGCATTGTCAAGCTTGGGACCATCTGGTATGTGCTGGCTGTCATTTCTTGAGCCTCTGATGCTGCTGTCCAGGAAAACAATCCGTGATATATTCATATGGACACCATCAATCTTGGTTCAATAGGAAGTGTTTATGGAAATCATTTATAAATAGGCATAAATGAAATAAAAGCAGATTATGAGTACAGCCAATGTTTTTATTTCACATCTTGTATTCCATTTTAAAAAACTTCAAATATCTTTTACTTGCATTAGTTAAAGCTCATATTCCTGGATGCCTATTTTGCTTGCCATGAGGAATTATTTTTAAAAGGCTTTCTTCTTCTGAGTTTCTTTGCATTCTTGATATTAATATATTGAAGTTAGATTCCATAAGCTTTTCTCCAGTATTGTTGAAACTTGTAGGAAATTTTCTGACCATGGGAACTGGTACTTCAGAAAACTTTTTGTAATCACTTAACTGTAGCAAGTTGTGCTTGATGAGACTATATGGCAAAGTTCTTAGTGGTGTTATAGCTAAACTTTTGTGATGAACTGTAGATATTGGTCAGCCCTCCCTGTTTTAACTGTTTTAAAAATGCCTTATGTTACTGAGGTATTTCTTCACAGAAAGAGTGATTGGGCATTGGAGGTGGTGGAGTCATGATCCCTGGAGGTGTTTAAGAAATGGCTGCCTTTGGCACTTACTGCCATGGTCTAGTTCACAACGTGGTGGTGTCACATTGACGATCCTTCTCTAAATTTACAGTTTTAGATAGGACCATCTTGCCTATGTAGAAAAGTTTTGAAATTTGTTATTCAGTCCAAAAAAGTTGAATTATAACTTTATGGTTCTGGCTAACTGAAAGTAATTCAGCGTGATCAGGACAGCAGATTGTTCATTATCTGTGATTTCTGTGATTTTATAAGTGTTGATGTTATGACTTGTGCAATAGAACATATCAATGTAATGCCTACCTAAAGGAGTTTGTGCTCTGTGTGTGTCTGTATACATGGCAAACACATGGGTTTATGCTTTATGATCCAAACATATTCCTCATAAATAATGGCAGTTCATGTTCACTTCAGTTTGCAGAGCGCAGTTTGTGATTAGGGTCTTTAAAGGCTTGGTGCCATGACAGAAGGTGGTCAGAGCAGTAATGTCACAGGCAGGAGGATGCCAGTGACCCAGTGAAAGCAACAAGCACTTTGCATCTTGACTCCTTTGTGAGAGGGCAATGTTTGGCCCTGTAAGTGCAGAAGGACTGTTCATGGAAAGGGCACATAGAGCTTACCCATATGATCCTTTGTCATCCTGATTAAATTTAGTGTCAAACGTTCATTCATATGAAAGATGAGACACATCACTGTTTATCTAATAGAAAAAAGTATTTCTATTTTTCCTGAAGTCTTTTATATGTTAATAGAGGCAAACATGACCATGATCACATAATTTAAATACGTATGTAAAAAAATATACATACTGGCAATGGTTTAAAAGTAAGATATATATGTTTTATGCAAAATAATGCAATTTCATTGTTAATCATGCTGTTCAAGCCATAACTCCATACAAAACAGTGCTTTTAAACAAATAGAATATACTGTTATTGGGCCATTTATAACAGAAATGCTTAGAATATTTAGAGACTGATGCAAAGTATTTATTTTGCACGCTTTAATATATGCTTCTATTGTGATATTAATATACAAATGCAGAATTAAAATTCCAGGTATTAGACCTAATTGTAAGGTTTTAGACTCTGTTTTTTAATATTGGAAGAAACATCAGTATTTAGAACAAGGTTTACAGCAGATGTAATTTTGGAAATAAATGCAGGCATATTAAAAAAATGGAAGAATTTCTTGTGAAATAATTGAACTTCTAAATAATTAAAGAACAAGAGGGGGAAAAGTTTAGATGTCTTTCCCCTCGCTCTTCCTACCCTGCCAAAAGTGGCTTGCTTAAAAGAACTGCTGGGAGTTCTGTTTAATGTTATACTTTGCATGCATTTGTGATTTGAAATACAAAAAAAAAAAAAGCTAAATTTGAGAGAGACAGTTTGAATGGCATGCTGTCAGTTTGGCTCTCCGTGAATTGGCAGTGGTCTCATTTAGGACCTTCAAATATGTGTCTGCCCGGACAGAATGAGAACGTTTTGCATGTTCTTGAGAAGACAACCACTCCTTGCTGCCTCACAGTACTCAGTGGTGCATGACAGTTGCCCTTCATCGCTGTCTTCTTCCAAGTTAACCTTTGACCGCCCACTTTGTTGCCGCGCAACGCTCGGAGCAGGCCGGGATGTTGGGGAGTGACGGGCATTGGCCTGCAACGTGCTTGTCATTATTGCACTGTCAAAAGTAGCCTGCCATTGGGCTCCAGCAAGGTTTGAAACCTATGTGCAGCAGTCCATATTACTTAACTTCCTGCACTGTCAACAGGACGATCGAATGTGCATAAGAAATGTGTGTTGAATATGGCTTTGATCATAATATAGGGAGATCTTTTTTGTGCGCGCTAAATGTATTCGTATGAGTTTCACGGGGCCAAGAGGTTGATTCTGCTGCCATGGTAAAAAGTGAACTGTTGTCTCCTGTGGTCTGAGTTTCAAATAGCACAATTTAGATTTGAACAGCTCTGCCAGTTAAACTCTCAGCTTGTCTTGCGTATCCTATCAGCTTTTCAGCCAGCAGTGTAAGCAGCGAGATACCAGACCAGTGGTGCCTGAGGTTAGCTGTCAAACTGGAATGTTATTTTGGATCTTGTTGTAATGTAATATCATAGAAGGAGGTCAGGCTGTGTGATTTGTAAAGCAGTTGTGCAAACTTAAAATGACTGAAATGTTTATTTCAGGTACTTTTTTTTCCCCCATCTAAAAGAGTTGACGAGAAAATAGAATTTATCATAAAAAAACCCAAAGGCAATATAAAATGGTCATTTTTCTCTCGAGTACAGAATACAGCGCATAAAAGAGCATCAAAATCCAACATGAGGAACCAGGCTGAAATTCACTAAGTAATAAATGCTTGACATTGAAAATATTTAACAGGCAGATATCTGTGTATTTTCTGATGAATCTCAAAGAGATTTGGGATGAACCTTGTACTTAATTTAATGAGTGGGATTGTACCTGTGGGTTAATTGTGAAGATAAACTTGGTGTGTAGGTAAATCACTTATGCAATCTATCATATATTACCAAATGTGTTTAATTACTTCCTGCTTGGAAGTGTCATATCCAACTTTGGTGGAATATTTGCTATTCACTTGGGCAACAGCTGTCTGTAACTGAAGTTTATTTTATTGGATTTTAAACTTGTCTGTTTTCTCTCAAAATATATCAGTTCCTTTGTAATTGAAATGGTGTATTAAAATGACATCAGAAAATATCATCTTAAAACCAGAGATTCAGTACTAGCTTGTTCATCATGACCATAATGACTTCTTTCCAAACCAGAAAAGTAGCATTATCTTGCAAATTGGCTATAAAATTACTTTTTTTCCCCCTTCATGTTTCAAAATATCTTCATGCTAATTAAGTAAAAACAGTAGAGTCATAGTAGTGGTTATTGGTTACATTGCCTAGAAACAAAAAAGTATTATTTTCATAATAGTTTTGCCCTCAGTGTATTTTCAGAACCATATTTTATTTTTCTGCTCACAGTATCGTTTGCAAGAGACCTCAGTTCAGAGTCCATGATCTAAAATACTAGATTGTGTCATGGAGATCTTTTTGGTCTTCTTTCTCTTAAAGATAAATGCTGTTGCTGTTTAATAGCCCAACTCTTTTAGTCTTTGCCAGTGTGTTGACATGTGGCTACTCTGAAATAAAGTATAAAAAGTATAATCCAGGTGTTTGTTTATGTACATGTGTGCCATAAATGTGCAAAATTCTTTGGCGAATTAAGTGGTCTGTTATTTGATGTTAAAACTATTATCTGCTAAATTCTTTATCCTGCCCATGAAGTTGCTGTTAGTAAGTTTTGGTTTATGTTTCCCCTTTCTGGAGTAATGTATATATATATGAAATATGCTTTTGTGAAGAAGGACTGAATTTTTGAAGTGTGTAAATATGCAAACGTGCAATCATTTAAGTGCATTTAAGTCGACAACTAAATAGCATTGAAATATTGAGTCATTGTGTTGGTTGATCTGGTCTCTAAAGTCAGAACTCCTTTTCAGCTCCACAGTTAAAAAAAAGCTACGAAAATTAACAGAAAAACTGACCCAACTATTTTCAAACTAAAGGAATGTTATTTTTCCTTTCAGAAAAATGTTGCTATTTCTTTCACTGCACAAATGAAGGTTTAATTTCTGCTGGGAGTTAATAGTACTCTTTGTAGTTGAGTTACTGAGGAAGAAAAGTTTAAAATCTTCAACCACAAATTTATTTTTTCGCTTGAAGTGTGGAATATCTATTCCTTCTTTAACCAGAGGCTGCTTTTTTTTCCTATTTTGAAGTAACATTTTACGCTTATGTGCTGAAGAAAGTAGTCATCATTATGCAGTTTATTGCGTGTTCATATCTTTGTATTTTTCTGAATGGAAATACTTCTGTGAATTCTGTCCAGTCTGTGTCATAACTAAGAGTTTCCAATGTTTTTGCTCTTGCTCTGCAGATCTTTTTATCACTATTATAAAAAGGATATGGAGAAACCAATTTATTAACATATAATGCAATATAAAGTAAGTTCTCATTAACTATTGGGAGCTGGTGTCTTTTCCCATTGCCTTAAAAGATAAAAGGAGCACTATAAAAGTGTTTTCTAACTTTCTTTAGACATTAGAATTTGAAAGTGAAAGCACAGTGAATAAAGATGATAGCAGTTAAGTGTCATTATTTTGTTTTGTGTTCTGAATTAAGAATATCCCGACTGAAAGCAAAATGTTTTAATCAAGCAAAGAAACTTCTGAAGTGGTTCTCAGGATGGCAGGAGGTGTCCATGTGCTTTTTATTTCAACTTGCAAAGGTGTTCAAAAGCCACACAAGTGTATTTGAGAGGTTAAACATCCATGATGCTCTATGATGTTATAGGAACAAAATAAATCCTATTACCCAAAATAAAAGAGAGGTAGATACCTTAAGGGAAGTGCTTTGTTGTCACCTCTACCCTCTGCAATACAAAATATCGGCTTGTCACAAAGGTTGAGACCTTTGTAGTGCATTCTTCCAGGGAACAAATCTGTCTTCTGGCTTTAATGTAAGAGCTGTGAAATATCTGTATTAGGTAAAATGGAGGTTAAGGCACCTTAAGGGCACTGAATTCTTATCTCTTTTTACTAGCAGGGGTGTCAACATGTACTAAAATGTGATGACCTACTCTCCTCTTTGATAAAAAGGAAAATGACCTGTCTACTGTGGATGGTGATAGAGTTGCCTGGGGCAGATTACATTGTCACCTTTTTTAGTACTGGTGTGTAGAAAAATAAAAAAGGCCAGGATAGTTCTGTTTACCACAGAAGTATTTGACATTTCTAGCTACTGATAAAATATACTCAGGGGTAGAAAGAAGAAGCTGGTTTACAGTACTAAACAAGGTTATGAAGAAAGGCAGAGATTGTTTGTTGTGTGAGCCCTTGGTATCACAGGATGTATGATCCATATCAAGAGATTCCTTCTGACCCCTTCAGACACTCATGGTTCAAGCTCTGCATTTAACCCTGCTCTCCACTTGTCCAGGGCCTTCTGGTGCACAAAAGGCTGACATGGCTCGAGTCACGTCTTGAAATTCTGATGTACCAGTGGGCTCTGCAACTTAGAGAGTTCAATCATGGACTTAGTTGATACAAGTAACAATATTTCTTGTATTCTGGAAATAATTGGTGTCACATTCCAGACCTTTTCTGGGTAGCATTCCAGAGCATTTATAATTTGTAACAATTAATTTGGAAGTTGTTTTTAGTCATTGCCTATTGCTGTGTGTGATGAAATATATCTAACTTAGAGAGTTGATTTAAATTGTAGAGCTGGAACATCTCAAACTGTTAAATGAACTTTAAGCTTTAATTATACTTTTATGCAATTCTGTAAAGGAAGGTTTGCTTCCTACTAATCAGAAACAGGACAAAGGAAAGATTTCTGTTGCACTCTTTATCAATATTTGAGTAGAATGGGTTTCAGCATTTCTTCATGTTTCACACAATGGCAATGAAATTTAGATGTCTCTTATGTGGGTTTCCTGCATAATAATCTTGTCTCTTGTTTGCATAAATAAATTTTAAAAGTTTTGTTGTTGGAAGTATGAGACCCCAAGGGTTGGAAAATTGACATCCTGTTGCCAAAAGATACTGTTAGATCATTCTGAAAAAGGGCTTTAAGCAGACGATTCTTTTCAACTTCTTGAAATGGTACTTAAACTAGAGCAATTTTGCCTCAAAAGTCCAGTTTCCTTAGAGTTAGGGCAATGCTGTGGTGTCAAGTGCTATAAAGTGAGTTTGTGCTTGAAACAATTTTGAGAATGATGAGCTAATGAATTAAATCAAGGTTATTTTAAACTATTTAAAGCATAGCAATATCCATGGAAATATCAATTTAATTCTTGCATCTTTTGGTATAGTTATAAACTGATATCTCTATTAAAAACTGAAAGAACAGTCCAGAGAATTTGGATTTATGAAGTGTTGTAGAATGTTTCTGATTATATCCCAGAAGGCTAGTAGCTAGTTATAAAGTAAAAGCTTATTGCTTTACAGAACTTTTTGTCTTTCAATTTTTTAGTGTTTACAGAATTCAACATTACATTGGCTCATGCTTAACTGCCCATTATTTTACCTGCATTTGTGATTAAAGAGTTTTTAGAAATTTGCATTAACAAGCCCATTTATTTATCATCTTTTTTTTTGTTTGTTTCATAATCAGTGGGGGATTTGGTATTGTTTTCTTGTCAATATTTTTATTCCAAGGGATTTACGTAAAGAGCAGTATATAATCCAGTTCCTAATCTTAATTCAATTCCTATTTCAGGAAAATTAGAGAATGAAGTCAGTAGTGAAGGCGGGCAATGAGCAATGAAGGAACAGAATAACTCAAGAAAGAGAGACATGTTGAAAGATGATAAAATACTAAGGCAATGTAATATTTTGGGAGGAAGATTAGATAAGGAGGAAAGTAACACAGAACTGAATGAAAGAGAATCAATAAAAAGTGAGTTACAAAGCCAGACATCTAGTGGATTCCTGTGTAATATTCTAGCACTTACTTGACTGAAATGTAATGAGTGACTGTTGTGTACTGTATATATAAGTGAATTTACATGTGTGGTTTGCTTTTTAAGAGAGCCGTTTAGCAATGTTAAGTACATCAAATTTTATTTAAAGCCAAGTTATTTTTCACTTGGGCATCTGCTAATTCTTGTTTTGTGAGAAGTAGTCAGGGAGAGTTGATACTGAGGAAAAAATGGAAGATTTTTTTAAAGCATAGAGTGTTAGCATAGCTACAAATTATAAAAATGAAGAAATATCCAAACAAATAGTTGTGAAGAGCACATGACGTGCTCATGCATAAGTACCTGCTGGGCCTTGGCCATTGAGTCTTGTACCTGGCTGATACAGTTTGAACTGCTTAGAATGGATTTATTATTCTTAGAAAATCTCCTTTGCATGTGCAATCTTCTCTACTATTGTGACTCTAGCCTAATCTCTCCTTTCTAATTTAGTTTTGAAATACTTTGAGAATTCCAGATTTCATCTGTGTGTGCAAAATGGCAGAACTTTGCATGCATAATAAAAGCTCAGTGACTTCTTGACAGTGCCAGTGGTGTGATTAATTCCCTTGCATAATATATTCAGTCATCCTATGCATATGCAGGGACAATATAAGCAAAGGGGAGTGAAGGATCCCTATGGATGATGTCTGGGCGAGTGCTCTTGTCTTGCTCTTGTCAACTATGTTTGTCTCTCCCCAGAAATCTGTCCCCACAGATTTCCTTCTCCTTGGGCTTTATGCCAATTGCAGCATCTTCCCCATCTGGTCAGTATCAGGAAGGTGGGCCACACCTCAACCTCTTCCATCACGTGCTGGCAAGTTTGTGTGGCTCTGGGTAGAGAGGCAGAAAATAGAAGAAAGCTGGCATTTTCCTAAGGAGCCTTTCTCTAACAACCCCTGGTGTTTGCCACATTGAGCCTTTCCTGCTAATAAATTGCACTGCTTGCAGAAAATCATGCCAGGTGTTTTTACTAGAGCAATTTTGTATCAGGTGATGTAGTGCCTCATATCCCAAATATGAGGCCTTTGATTACATTTATTCTTAGTAATGATCCAGACTTTTCTTGGGTAACCTTACAGTGTTAGTCAGTTGTGTTTGTAGCATGCCACATGATTATTTTGTGCTGCTACAGATAATTTCTAGGCATTATTCCATGAGCAGTAGTAAAAATTTAAGATTTTTAACTAGGATCACCAAAGCTCTCAAACTAGAAAGTTACCTCGATCTCTTTTCTGACATGATCAGTTGCTCTTGCAGGCTCTAAACTGGCATTATGTGGTGCCTGTAAATATTAACAAGAAGCCTCAGAGAACTTCTACTGACAAGGCAGTATAGCTTTATGACATTATGCTGGCAAAACTCTGTATGTCATGTTTGTATCTACACATGTGGAAAGGTATAGTGCATTTTGCTAGCTGTAGGTTTTAGGCAGGTATGGTGATTTGATGTCAAGCTGCACATATTTCTGTATCATAGTAAACAAAATAGTTGTATCTGGTTAAATTAATAAATCAAGTAGATTTTGTGTTTCAGTAACTGGATAAAATATAATTTAAATTCTGGCTGGTTACCAGTGTTTATCAGTGATGAAAAATTACAGATTAGTCTGTGTTTCTATAATCAGGACATTTACACAATGGATATATTGTTACAGTTGTCGTTTTAGTTCTGATTATTACTCAGTATGTCTATTGCAATTTTCTCATTTACAGCTGTTATTGAGCTCCGTGTGTAATAGATGGAATTACTGTGTCTACCATTTATTTAATGAATAGCCTACAGAAGCATTAGTGTTAATAATATTATCCACTTAATGTACACAACGGTTTATAATATGGATAGATGAATAATGTGTTGCACTATTTAAATTTTATTGGAATGTGATAAATAGATGTAGTGCATTTTGGTTCCTAAATGTGACGTTAGAGTCATCTAGGGGATTTAAAAAAAGTCAATTCTAAGCAAAGTGATTGCAACTAGTCTGTTATCTAATATATAAATAAAGTAGATTAGACTTGAAGCTCTTTTTTGGGGGGGTGGGATTTGAACCAAGAGGAATTTTTTCTTATTAAAATAAGTAAGAGTGTCAGCTGTTCAAGTTCATTCTTGATGGGGGGTATTCTGCTAGAAGGAGAACTGGGCTGGAAAACTAACAATTTGGTTTCTTTGCTCAGTAGCAAGGAAGTGTATGTGAGACACATGTATTAAACAGAATTAACTGAATTCACCAATCTGATAAATATGACATGCAGCTCTGATTAAATTGCAAAAA
Organism: Camarhynchus parvulus; assembly: GCF_901933205.1. Classification (NCBI taxonomy): domain Eukaryota; kingdom Metazoa; phylum Chordata; class Aves; order Passeriformes; family Thraupidae; genus Camarhynchus; species Camarhynchus parvulus. Next base: position 10,751,550 of record NC_044581.1, on the reverse strand, counting down.
ACTGTGTAGTAAGCAAAGTCAGGCCTAGCCCAATGCAGGCAGCTTCCTAGCTACTCTTGCTCTTTATCTGCTTTTTTTGGCTTAGATCAATGTAGAAAGGTTTGATTTTGTAAGCCTAAGAGGAAAATACTGCCTCCTGCCTCTGTTTTGAGTAATTCTGATTGTATGAAAGAGGAACTCCTTGGCCTGATTTGTCAGACTTAGAGGGCTTCTTTAAACTGACTCTTCAAAATACTATTTTTGAAGAAGTTGTTGTATTACAGGTAATAAGGATATACTTTGGTTTCACGAAAAAGCACAGTGAAATGGAACAACCATAACTGACGGGGTTTTGGTTTCTTTTGTTGTTTTTTTTTTTTTTCTGAATAAATAGGCACTTAAGTAAAATCTCCAGTACATGTTATGTAGAAGTTACACTGTTTGAATCAGAGAATACAAATTTTGAGTTTCTGACAGCAGTATTGAAATTCTGGTATTTTCCTTGCTGTGTTGAGACAAATTTGATTGGTAAAGGCAATAATGTATTAGACCAACTTGTAAGAGTATAAAAGTTAGACAAGGCTTTTGTGTCCTAAAGCTGGACTGACCTTGCCTGGTGGCTCTGGGTGGTCTTACAAGGGGCATACCCATGGCTGTAGTAGCCCAATGTATTTTGTGTTAGTTGCCCCCAAACCCCCAAAATGTTCTTTAGAGCAGCCAAGCTGTGCTGTGCAGACCAGTGACTCTTTGCTGCTGAAGTGACACAGGTCACTTTCTGTTCAACTCCACAGAACTCAGAGGAAATCTGAGAGATGTTGGCATGCTCGCTTATGAATTTTAATGATTTCTTCAATTGTAGATTTAACTCTGTAGATGGTTTAAGCTGAGTGTGTACAGAAAACAGTCTTTGCATTTATGCATATCTGAGGGGTTCTTCTACTAAATAAAACACCTACCAAGTCTTCATACCATAAGGCTTATGTCCTCATAGCTGTGTATCCATAAATTCCTTAAGGTTACCAATACTTTGCCATTTAAACACTCTCCATTCTGAGCTACATTGTAGAGCAGGGATTCGTGAGCAGTGACCTGCCAGCATTTCAGGGCCACCAGAGGACTGCAGAGAGCTCTCTGGGATTTTAACTCCAATTCCCCAAAAATACTTGGTGTTTCAGAGAAGGTAAAATGTGTGCATTGTACACACATGCTTTTTTTCTGTCCAGTTGTACAAAGCTGTGACTTTGTTCCTTAAAAGAATGTCTTATGTGTTACTTATTTGGGGCCACCTGTAATCCTATTGCAATGTAAAGTAATTTACTTCCAGCTTTTATGTGATTATTTTCTCAAAAATGCAGAGCTTTCTAGAAGTTCTGTAACATATCACACACGAAGAATAGCACAAAATTGATATCTTAGCAGAATAAATAATTTTGATATCTTCAATGTTTTCTCTGGTTACTCTATCAGTTCTTTTCACAGATTTTTTTTTTCTTTTTTGCTTACTACAGAAAAATTACATCAAATGCAGGATAACAGAACACTGTCAAACTAAGAAGGTTTTATATGGACAGCATTAGACAGGAGCAGAAAGATCCAGTGCACTAATAGGCACGCTCACATGAGCTACCTAGTCCATTGACAGTTCTTTCCTTTGTTCTCTCTCTCGACCCACTTTCTGCCAGTGATTTGTGACATATTTTGTAAGAGATCAAATAAGCCCTTGACACCTGATTGCAATGTAGTGCTTGTTTACAGTTGCATTTTTGAAGGACCTCTAGACAAGATGGAAGGTTTAACTTAAAGTAATTAAATTTGCATCTGCTCTGTGACAGGAATTTTCTTATGTGTGTATCCTGTTGAGCAACTTTTACTGTAATTGGCCATGAAGTACCAAAAGAAGGATCCAGGTAGACAAAGTCATTGTTGCCTACTACTAAAATCTGTCACGATATTTCTTAAGGACTGGCTTGTACTTGGCTTGTGCCATGTTCTTTGAAATATAGTAATGCCTACTTTTCTTTTTTTTTTCTGTTATTTTTAAGGTGGACCCTGACTTGAAACACAAATTAAGCTGAACTTGATGAATAGCATTTTCCATTCACATTGTAAAATCTGAAGAACTATCTTATAGCTGCTTTAAATTCAACATTATTAATTCATATCTGGTTTTTGTGGTATATTTTGGCCAGATTGATATTGCTGAATTTCCTGTGATTAGTGAGATTCAAAGTAGCATACCAGGATGTTCTCCTAATACCAACTGAAGTGGTTTTATGAGGACCAAGAATTATTTGCATCTTGCATGACCTGTCCTTATGGCTACTTTTGGGTACAGTGTGGGTTAGAAGAAGTAGTTATTTGCAGCCTCCTGACTACAAGGGAGATTAATAGCTTTTGAAAGGGCTGTAATGAAAGGCTGACCCAACTGACTTTTGTATTATACCTTGTTTATCCTGCTCTCATCTCTATCACCTTTGGACTACAACAAAATGTAATTTATGTTAGCAGTGCTTCATTGGAGGTGAAAGGTCACATTTTTAATGAGGGTAGCCCTGATTGGGATTCAGGTTTTAAAATGTTGTGTGATAGAGTACAGTCAACAAAGTCCATGTAAAGAAAACTATTGCAGAAAGAAGTGAGAAAACATTATTTGAGGGGGAAACAAGACCATTTTCTTTTATTTAAAGTTCAACTAGCAGGAGTTAAATAGCTAGGAAAAGGGATTTAACAAAGTACCATCAATGTGATACTCAAGTTTAATTAGCCTTTATAATTTTGGCAGAGTGGTGGGTTCTTTGTACTGAGAAAAATACTTTGCAAATAATCAATTTCCTCTTATTTTGGTGCTGTCTGCTAAAAACATCTCTCTCTCTCATATCTTTGACTTGATTGGGACAGAAATGAAATGACCGCCTGTGCTTGTTCCAGGGAGAACTTGTCTGTATTTGGAACAGTTAACCACAATACCCAACTGGGTCTGAGTTTTAGAAGGCAAAGTTGCCTTATGTTCATGAGATTGAGCAGTGGTGTCCATTAGTGATATGCTTTAAAAATGAACTGCTGTATTTTTGTTGAAGAGTGTTAATATTAGAATTCACTAAGTGACTTACATAACCAATTTTATGAAACATGTACTTTCTCATAGAAGCTGAAATTGTTTTGAGATTGGTTAAAACTTTAAGAGAATCCTAGTCAAAAGAAGTTTAGCAGGTACCTGGGGAAGTTTTAGGGTGTAAGCAGCGAAGGTAAAGTTGTCAACTCAGAATAGTCAAAAGCTGATTTGAAAGAAGTTCTTGTATTTGTGTTTTCAGCATTCAAATACCTACCCTGTGTGACTGGTGCTTGCCATCAATCTCACTCTCATCTTTCGTTTATGTGTGTTGTTTGCAAGTGACAAACTGCTTCAGTTATGTTTAAGAAATGAATGGGAAACACATCAGGGTTTTTGAAATTCACTGCTTTTTGTAGAAAGAACTAACCTGAGTTTAGTTCAAACTTTGCATAGAGAAGAGTGGTGGGATGAGCCTCTTTGGTTGTTTACAGCCAAATTATCTTTGATGGAGCCACAGGTTATCAAAGTCTGAGCTTTTATATCTTTTTTTAAACTGTATACATAGACTGTGCAACAGTAACCACTATGAAAAACCATATGGCCCACAGGATTCACCTTGTGAAGGAAAGTTTGGGAGGGCTGCAGGTTAGATTATATAAGAGCTGCAATACTTTGAAGAGGTATTGTGCTGATGTCAGAAGCTTTTTTCCCCTGAGTTTGGATTGTTTTCTGTGTATCACGCTGCATCATAACTAAATACTGGATTGTGCCCCTGTGTGATAGGAACTTTTTATTCCATGGTGATATGTGAAGCAATCTACTGAGGCCCTCAGTTGAAACACTGGGTTTCCTTTCCCTCTCCGCAGCACTCCCCAGTCCTGTAGCTGCACTTGGCTTTCTGGCAGAGGTCAGCCTTGCTGTGCTGCTCCTGCAATGCCTCTCCATCCCAGTCCTCCCTTCTGCCCTACCACAGCACTCCCCTGTGCCGGGGCTCCTGCTGTCTCTCGGCAAGGAATAGAATCACACTGTGCTTTAAAGCAACACAATGTTGGGATTCCCCCTCTTTTCATCCGTGTCAATAGGTCTTGAACTATTCATGCAAATCTTCAAAATGATTCTTTTAAATTTACACTTGTTTTACATTATTTTATAATTAAATTTTAGTGTTGAAAGAGAAGGAAGGAATAGAAGTTTTTGAAGTGATTAAATATTAATTTTATTCACATTTAACCCTAATTTGCATTAAGGATGTTAACTGAAAGGCAGATCTTTTGAATTCAAGATTTTCATTTCCTTTTAGCCTCACTGATGAACAGTTAGATCTTGTCATATAAAGTGTCAGGGTGCACTGGGATAGAAGGAATAATTGTGCAGTCTTGTACGTTTAGGATGGTCTTTTTGTGATGCTTACTATTTCCTAAAAAAATAAACAAACAAAAATCAAATTTAAAAATATTTTGTCTAAACTAAAACTGATATTTGAAACAAAACAACTGCTAGAGAGACTGTCCTTCTTGAGAACTCTGATTCTTCTTGTCTATCTCAACAGGACTTCTGTAACTTAGAAAGCTGATTTCTATAATGCTTTAATGGAAAGTATATCAAGGGTTAATATTGGTCATGAAATCTTGTATTACATATACGAGATTTATATATATATATTACATTATATATATATATTACATGCAGGGCTATGAATTTAGGTAAATACAAAAAAATTGGGCTGCATGCAACTACAACTAGGTGTGAAACTGACCACTGATGTTTATTTCCTTTCAGAGAATTTAATTAACTACAATGCACTCAGTGTCCTTCTGTTGAGATCTATAGTTCTTACCTGAGAGTTCAGGAAATGTAGAATTTCTTTCTGTGATTTCAGTTGCTTACAGAACCCTGGATAAAAGTTCAGTCTTGGTGTAGTATGAACTGCTGCAGCATTTTGGGTGCATTTGGTGCTTACACTTGCCCAAGTAAAAATCCTGCAAACGATACAGGCCTTTGTGTTGTGTTTAATAAATCATGGAACTTTGAAGAATCTTTGAGCAGTGGGGCCTGCATGTGACTGAGCAGCAGTCATGAATAAGTGTTATCCTCAAGTGTATCTGGCAGACAGTAATAGATGCTTGAACAGACAATATGAGCACTGAGTGAATGATGGTAACGACATTAAATATTTACATATAGCAAAAGCATTTTGACAGCAGAAAAGAGACTGTCTCTGCAGTAAGGTAGGTAAACCCCAGTGTGATACAGTACACCTTTCTATAGGACAACTTTTTATTAATAACTAGCAGTGTTTCTCTGTAAGACAGATATATGATCTACTGTCATCCAGGAAGATTTTCAAGACTTTATTGGTGTAATCTCCAGGTGCCAATATCACTCCATACCTACCATAATGCAAAAACAATTACTGGGATCAGAAATAAGAATTGATAATTGAATAATAACTAAGGGGTTAATATTAGCCAAAGTAGATTTTAACCTGTTACCAAAAGCCCAGATTCACTTTACTTTGACTTACCTCAGTTTTGCATTGAATTTTCCAACATAGGAGCTGTCTGGAGAGCTGTGTCCTAAAGAATGTTGTACTGTGGCTGTGCCTGAAAGAGTTGATGGAAGCAAGGAGTCCTCCTGCCCTTTCCACTGCTGAGCAGTTTCACAGGAGTAAATCCATTTTATTGATTCTGGAGTTCTTGAAGTGCAGGATATTTGTTTATGTGCGCTTGTTTTGTTTTTCAGGGAACCTGCAAATTATGATTGTAGAGTAGTTGTATTCCTTGCACTGGACTTGTTAAAATAGATAATGCTTGATTCAAACATAATTTTAAAAGTAAATTACTTTATCAGAAGCATAGGATAACAATTTTTATATTGAGGAACATATGAATTTTGTTAGAGGCTTTTATCCTTCTAAATGCAGTTCAAAAACCTTTCACTTGTGGGAAAGAAGTAAAACAATGGTGATAGTAATTTGAATTTTTTAAAATACTGCATGAAGCTTGTATGAGCCTGCTTGCATTTAATGATCTGTCATGTCATGTAATTAAAACAAATTAATATTGAAAACAAACTAAAATTGAATGCTATCAAACCACTTTTTTGTATATTCATTTTCTTGTCACAAAAGAGAAGCAAAAGAGAACATAGAACACAATTCTAGAATTTGTTGCTTTAAATCATCAATAAGGTTGGTTTTTGTTTTGTTTCAGTATTTTACAGCAAAGATAATTATTTGGAAGTGGATAAGGGAAACTTCTTTTTGAAAAAATGCTTGGCAATTCCTTTCTTAGCATTGTCTTCAGCCACTGGGGTTATCCAGTCAATGTCCATGAGTAATCTGCATCATTTGGGAATATGAATAACTGTGAATATCTGGAATATCTAAGGCATGTGACCAGTTGAGCTTTGGTCAGTCAAACGTTTCTTGAGCTATAAGGGCAAATACATTTTTATGGCTTTTAAGGAAAGAATCTTAATCCTATGGAGGAAAGGGCTGGTACATTGCAAAAGGGAAAAATGTTATATTCCTGCAAATATGTGAATGATATGCTTTGCAAAATGAATGTGACAGAAATTTAATGTGATGTGTTCTCTTCTTGGAGGACTTTTTCTTTGGTGATAGCTGTTCTGAGGAGCATTCCTTTGTGGCTGTAAAATTGATGTGGCTGCAGAGCTAGAATGTTGATGACTTGATGCCAGTGGATGTGAGCTGAGATGTTTTGAGTGGGGCCTGCACTGAAGATAAACCCAACTGGGCTCATTTCACTGTCTAAAACTTGAACCACATTCCTTGTTTATTTCTGGAATATCAAGAATTGGAAATTATGCAGCATTTACATTTCAGATTGAATTTGGAATCTAGTACAGCATTTAAACTTCAGATTGGATCTGGAACCTGGAAAGTCAGCGTGACCCTGGCTTTGAGGGGGCAGCACATCTCTGGATCCTTAAGAAACAATACCTGTTTTGGAGTAGATGATCTATGTGTGTTTTTCAAGGCAACTACTAGTTTGGGATCTTTTTGGATTAAAACTTCTGACATGCTGATCGGGAGTTACTCTAGTTTAAATCCTTTTTCTTTCTAACACAGCCTCTATGTTAGAAACCATGAAGTATTTTTGTAAAAACAATAAAACAACAGGCTCTTAAAAGCTTGAACAGTAATACTTCAGTGACCATCAGACTTTGGACTGTTTTGTTCATTGCTTTGGTAAGCAGGGAGTTACACTTGGTTTTTGCTGTTAATGCTTCTTTCTTTGTGTTGTGGTCTCTACACTTCCTCACCATTTTTCATTGCTTTATATCAGCACATCTTCCCTCCCTTCTGCTCATTTGAGCTTTCCAAGGTGTCAGAGCAGTGAAAGTGCTCCAGAAAGTACAGGCACTTTCTTTGAATCTGGAAGAGAACTTGAGAAGCCATGAGCAGAATTCTATATGACACATAAGGAACAAATTTATCTTTCTTTTTTAACTTCATATTTAAAGTAGGGACAAGGTTGATTCTTGTAGCAGCAGTTTAGGTTCTAAAGTAGGGAGTAGGGTACAGATTCAAATACTTAAAAGTGTCTTTACAGTAAAGGTTTCCAAACTTAGAGTTACAGTGTGCTGACCACTCACTTCTCCCATTTGGATTTCTAGGGCTTTTTAGTATGAAATTTGGGGTTTTAAGGGCTTTTTAGCAGTATTTATGCACTCACATCATAACTGTATGCCTAATACAATGGAAGTAAGTCCATGTGGTCATATTGTCCTAATGTAACCATCAAAATGAGAATTCTAGCTTCTTTCGTCGCACATAATTTCAGGGTTTTCTGATGCAGATACATAACTGGATAAGATTCTGTGTTCATCATATAACCCCCAAGGTCTAGACTATATAATGGTCAGGACTTGAGAACATACAAAACTTTGCTGAAGTTTTATATTTCCATTTCACTGAGTTTGTGGTGGGGAAGTTAAATGAGACAAACTCTTCAACTGTCAGTCTGTTGCAGCCTGAATAATGTTTTCATGAGCAGTGGCTTTAAAAGCTGTTATTCCTTCTCTTCATTCTTACCCCTCGCACTTGTGGCTTCAGAATGAGGAGAAATTATTTTTAAAGCAACCTCTAAGCACCTTGAGATACAAGTTATATTTCAATCAGAACAGACATTTGGTGTCCTCCTGGAACAGTAAGTCTGCTTGGTGTGGATTTTTTTTTCTCCTTGTTTTGTAGTATGAAATTCTACATACACGAAAGTACATTATTTTTGCTTAGTTTAATGAAGCACATGAAATTGGGAGTCATAAGATTGAGTCATGGCAATTTAATGCCAGTAATAGGAAACAGCTTGGTTGAGAGTGATTTTGTGCTGAAATTAGTACTATAAAGTATTAATATATTGCTATTCATTTCATGATGATAGATGTAGGATTCAGATGTAGCATTTTTAACTTATTCATCAATATATATAGAGTGTCCATAAATAAATGCTGTCCATGTGGTAAATGGCTAGGGAACGTAGACTTCTTCTTGCCTTTTCCCTTAAAAATGTTGTCAAATAAAAATGTAGGGACTAATGGCAGGGATTGTACTGGCATCCTTTTTTGCAGTCTATGCTTTTAACTTGATCTAAGCATGTAAGTGAATCTTTCTATTTGGCAGACAGTTGTGCTGGTATTCACACATTAATTTATATTCATCATGAAATGTATTTTAACTTTTTCATGGCTTTTCCTGAGTGAGGTTGTGCTGCAAAGTTTAGTTTGTTTGCATAAACTTCAACATGGAGCTGCAACACTGATCAGCAGAATAGAATCAGGGTAGCAGAGAAGGGGGATGGCTGTAACTCCATTGTAATGACAATAAATATGATGGCAGGAGCATACATAGTGTCAACATGCAAGCAAGGAAAGGAAGAATGTGCAGCTTTGCAGGCTCTAGTGCACTTTATTAAGCTGTGAAAGCACTCCAGGTAAAAATAGTAGTTATAAGAGTCCATTTAAAAAATAGGAGGGTATAAAATAAAATTTAGTTGATGAAGTATTTTCCTGAAATCAATGACAAAAAGTGTCCAAAGCTTCCAGTGCATAGTAGAGGCTTTAAGATACACTGGCTTGGACAGTACGAGCAGGCTGTCATAAAACTGTGTGTAAAGCTAAGGGTGTGTGTTTTGGAGGTACAGAGCAAGAAGAGCGTGTGTCCCCATGACCCCGCTGTGTCGGGATTTTCCTGGCACAGAGGGGCGCTCCTGTCCCGCGGTGCACGGACCAGCTTTGGGCCGTGCGCCCAAATACACAATATTTTCCTGAAATCAGTGGCAAAAACTATCCAAGCTTCTAGCGCATTGTGTAGGCTTTAAGATGCACTGGCTTGGGCAGTACGAGCGGATTGTAATAAAACTGTGTGTAAAGCTAAGGGCGCGTGTATTAGAGGTATGAAGGAAGAAGAAGGAGTCCCCCTGACCCCGCTGTGTGTGGATTTCCCTGGCACGGAGGCGCGCTCCTGTCCCGAGCCGGGCCGTGCGCGCCGCCGCCGCCGTGCGCGGTGCTGCCGCTGGGTGGCGCTGCAGCCCCGGCCGTGCCCCGCTCCGCTGGCCGAGCGTCGGGGAGTTGGTTTATCGGCAAAGGGCTCGGGGAAATGTGTTTAATGTATTTAATGTATTCATCTCCGGCCCAGGCAGGCATTGAATGCCCCGCGACATGCCCTCTCACAGCTCTGGCCTGTTGACTATGCTTATTTGGTGTAATAATTAGCAGAAATTCTCGCTAACAGCGGTACTTACCAACACCTCGCATTTTCCTCTGTGTTTTCGTACGTGATGGATTGTGCATTCTATGAATAAAGTTAAGCGGGTCACAGCCTAAGCCCTGTACAACACAGCTATTTTCTGCACAATAGTTCTGAATAGATATATATTAACTCCTTTTTAATCCCCGTGGTGTAAAGCAAACAAATTCGAGTCTTTTTGTAATAGGCTATTGAAAACTTGTAAGCACAGAACACTTAACTTGTCAACTTAAAGAGCAAAAAAAAGAGAAAAAGGAATGAGGAGCTACAGAAATTGGGGTACAGTATCTGTTACCAATGGCAGGCTTCAAGAGCCTGTTCTAGTGCTTCATGAGGTTTGGTACAGATCACTGTACTTTGTTCTAGAGAAACAGTTCTCATATGCATGTTTAGGGTGATCTCTCTGCTGCTGTGATGCTCTAAGTTCATCTGCTTGGTATGAAAATAAAGGTGGGGATTCTGACTTAAATAGTACTTGGGGTTTTTTGCACTTTCCTTACTGGAAATGGTTTTGCTTAAAATACTTGTGATGGAAATAAAAAGTAAAGGTTCCTGAATAAATGCTGTGGGTAGGGATTCTCATCATGGTTCTTTCCAAATGGAGGATAAAGTTAAAGGTTCCCAAAATTATTAAATAACTGTAGTTTTTTTCAGCTAAACTCCTATGTAAAAATTTAATGGAATTCTTTTATAATAAATTAGCTCAACTAGCAGTGTTTTGAGGCATATTTCACATAAAAGTTCAGCTCTGCATGGAGACTATCAAGCCTTTGTCACTAGTTTAATTGGGAATTGCAGCATGTGTAGTGCCAAATGTGGGTCATAAGCTCTTGCAGTTGTCTGTTATTTAATTTTAAAATCCTCCCTTTGAATATTTTTTTTTAATCCTACATTGTTAATTTTTTTTTCATTCAGCCCTTCTTGAATTCTAGCTACTGCTGAAGCAATTCCATTGTAGAGGGGGAAGTAATACAGCATGTTAAGCCAGCAAATAAGAACAAAGGTGGGTCTGGCAGCTTTCTTTTAATGTCAATTCCTTGTCCTCAGCCTCCCTTATTAATGCAGCTGAGCTGCTGTCACTCAGATGGTTTTACACAGACGTGCAGGCTACGTGTCAGAAAGGGTGGCCTAGATTTTTGAGTTTCAGGTTGAGAGTACTCCAACATACAAAACCACTGTATCAAATTATAAACTGGTTGACTCCAGTTCTTGTAGGCATTCTGAAGGAAGTGGAATTTATTTATTGTTGTCTTTGATATATCCTCTAAGGAAACAAGAGTTTAGATTTTAAGGTGTCTGCAGTATTTTCAGTTGGATGGAGACTTTCCTGTGTGCCTTTAAAATGGACTGTTCAGAACAATCCTTCTCTTTGTCAAGTTGTGCTTCCACATTAGGATTATCTTTTGTGTGCTTGTATCTCTTTACATGAAAGACTTTTATGTTTTCTCACTGTTCCTTCACTTGTACTTACTTACCGTGGGTTTTTTGATAATGTCCTTATCATTACATTACAATATCATATACAGATATTTACTTAAAAATACAATCAGAAGTTATTTGGTGTTTTTTTATTTTTATTGAGTCATTAATGGATTCAGTTCTGATTGTCACCACACAGTTCATTAAACATGTCTGCTACAGCTTTAGTGTGTTGTGGATCAGTATGGCTGCCCCTCTCCTTCCTTTGTTTATGCAGCCAATCCAAGCCATTCTAGAGTGAGTTAGTACTCTTGGTAGGAATTGTTTATTTATTAAATTTGGGAGAAGAAACATGCAGTAGTGTAAGTCTCTAGGATATTTTGTCAGCAGAAGGGAGCAAGTAGGGTAAAGGAGAGTTGAAACGGTTGAAATCTGGAGTGGTCCTCTATGTGCCAGCCTCTCTTTTTCACCTTCAGGAATCCAGCCTGTATTTGAGAGTAGCATGAAAAATGGAAGAGATGATTTTGAAGAGATTTGTTATTACTGCACTACTTCACATTCTCAAAATACAAGCAGAGGTAGCAGCAGGGCTATTCAGAATATCAGACCAGTTGGGAATGTAAATGTATGGGAAAAAAGGACAGGCAAGAGCTTTCCCTCAACAAATGTACAAGGAAGACTTAAGAAATAATTTTCATGCATTTCTATTTTAAGTTGAGTAGTGCTGCTCTGCAAAATTATACCTGAATATTGCAAGTGAGGGGAAAAGTTAACGAGAAATAAGGTCTGTATATGCAAATAATAGAAATGAAAACTGAAAATTAAGTATTAGCCTTCTCATACGTCAGAATAGCTTTATTAAAACAGCATTATTGGAAAATGTTGGAGTTCTTAAGTTTGTTCAACAAACCTATTCTTAAGCAAAATGTTGATTTGCGTTATGAAGTTTCCCTTGATTTGGCACAAAGAAAATGTCTTAACAGAGATTTCCTTCTTTCACAGCACATCCATGTTCTCTTGTATTTTGCCTCTTAGTATACTCTAACATTATTTACATTGTGCAAAAATGACTTAAGAATAAAACGTGAGTAGCCTTTCTTTTAGCTGTGGTTCTTTACCCTTATGATAGTGCTGTAAATGTTCTCAGTACTGTGAAATACAGATCCCAACTAACTCCTGTTTTTTTGGATTCTGAGCCAGCAGAGAATTTCTAACACGAAGGTCTCCTGGTTCACTGACCACCGGTGACTGGCACAGTTATAAACCAAAACCAAACTGAGGAATGAGATTCATCTACCTTTCAGTCAGTGTGGCTCTGCTGCCTCCAGTTTATTTGGTTAGGCTGTGTGTGCAGAACTTCTTAAAGAAATATGAATGATTCTTTGAAGTCTGATGGTCTAAACAGTTTGGGAACCACTCATTTAGAAAAACTTCCAAACTTGATATAAGAAAAAATTCCTATGAGGGAGAATTCAGGTTTCACAGAGGTGTCTCCTCCAATGCCAAATTATCCTTTCTTTTCAGTTGTGCTCCCTGTTTCTGATCTGAACTTGTCCAACATTTCAGACCCTGAATTTTGCTAATTGTTGCCTGGCAACTTAACATTTAGATGGTAGATTTCTGTTCCCCATATGGCTTATTTTGGAGACTGTGAACAAAGCAAAGCCTTCAAGCTTCAAAATTAACCAAGTCTGAATTGTTCACTATGAGGTGTTTCTTTAAATGACTTTTGTTGAAAAATCCCCCTTTTGTCCAGCAAACTATATAGCAATATCTTTTTTCAATTTATATGCCAAAATTCAATCCAACAGTATTTCATTAATAATTGTCTTATTACAAAGTTGACTCAACAACTGCAGTATTCAGGTTTTCTAAGTGAGTGTTTCCATCATTTAACTGATGGTGTAGTGCATGCAAAGTTAGGAAATTAGTATGTAATAAATACAGACCAATGTCTGTGCATTTATTACAAGATTTTATGACTCTTAGAATCGTAAAATACAAGGTTGGAAGGGGGGCCTCAAGGATTCTCTGGTCCAGTTGTGTAAAATTTACAAATTGCGCTGCACCTCACTGAATACACTCATACAAATTTTATGTTAAATTGATGTGCATATTGTGATCTCTAATTTTTATATCTCTTAAAAGACATTGTTAAATGATGCAACTGTATTTTGTTCTCTTGTGTGTCTTCAAAACTGACTTCTCAGTTGTGCTGTTTTGGAAAGATGTTGAGAGTGAACTCACTGTAACCATGATTACACGTCAGTGATGGTGACCTTTAAATTGTTTTGGGGAGAGGAGGAAGAATTCCACAAAGCTTCTGCTCAAGGCCTCCTCTAGTGAGAAATGTTGGAAGGAAAATGTGAGTTGATCATGTCCTTGAAAAGGGCAAAGCACAAAGATGGAAGAGCAGAGGCAAGAAGTCTGGTGCTGCTTCTGCAGCAGGAGCCCAGGGAACTGGCATAGCCCTTCCTTTGGTGCATTTTTTGGCAGTGACTTTGTTAACTATGGCACATACTCTGAAGAATTATCTTGTAGATGCCTCCTTTAAAATACATCATCTGTGAGCCTGGTGAAATGTGACTAACAGAAAAGAAAAATGTTCCTGGAATACATTTCCTTTTATCTGTAAGGCTTTAAACCATCTTCCTGTCTTTTCATTCTGCGGTGAAGAATACAGTTATGCGTTCTGCAAATATGTAGATATGATGTCTTGGAGGGCTGTAAAGGTGTTCAGATTTCACCAAGTTTGTAAGTGCTTTTAGACTTTCATAGTGCTTATTGTGCTAATAAAACTCTGGAAAATAATTTGGTTCTGTAAAAAACACCAAGAATCAACAATTTTGTAATGGCCTGTGAAGATGTTCGAATACTGTGTAATGGGCATGACAGCTACAGTATGTGAAATTTAATGCTCTAGCTCCTTATTGATCTTCCTTGTAGCCCATTGCATGGCACATGCATTTGCACTTAACACCTGCTCTTTCTGCATTAACACTATCTTCTGCAGTGTCACCAAGGGCAGGTTGGAAGCTGCATTGATGCCAAGTTGAAGTATTTAAGGAAATATCTATATTTTTTTCATATCCTTTTTACTTCACTTTTGAGTGCTTTATTTTCTGGGTGATATTTTAACACTTGGAGGGTTTTTTTTTCCCTTTTTAAAGTGTTTTTATTAAATATTGGTTGTTTCTAGCATTACTCATAAATATATATAAAGACCAGCAATCCTGCCAGGCTTGTTATTTTCTGGAAATGATGAAAAGCTGCAAGAAAATTTAGTTTATCTTTGATTTTGCTGGTAGTTCTGAAAAATTGTATCAGTGTGACCTGCCAGTCTTTGTGTTGGAAAGTTCTTTGTCTGTAACTACAGAAGCCTGTTGCAAAGGTTCTGAATCTGCATTTCAAGCTGTCAGCCCTTGGGTTTTGGTCTGGAGGTTCTTGTCTGTTCTGTGGTTGTTGTTCAGTGTTTGCTCTTACTTTGCTACATTAATTAGATATTGAATCCTGGTGAGGTTTATACAATTCCACATTGCAGACATGCAATATTTCCCAAAATAAGGTGGAGATTCTTAGTGTTTCTTTCCATTTCCTTGAGGCCTTCAGGGATAAATAGCACCATGTCAGCATTATTTTGTATTCTTGAGCATAATATGCAGCTCCTAAGGCTACAGAGATCTAGTGCCATGTGTCCTGGTAATAGATTTCCATGGAAGTTAGGAATCATCAATATCTTGTGTCATTAGAACATGAGATGAGCAGCAACACCGAATGTATCACTGCTGTGACATTAACCCTTGTTATAGTTTTTATTTTATCTGTCTTTAATCATTATTGAATCTTGTCTGCTTAGTATTTCACAGCTGGTTAAACCCCCTTGGTTTCTTGGCACTGAGTGTGTAGGGGTGGTTTTCCTAAATCATGCAGAATCAGTTATTGGTAGCAGTCATTAAGGTTTCTACCTGGTGACTCTTTGGAGGTGAGCTGGTTAAGAATTGCTAGATTAAGAAATCTGGTCTCAGAATCTATTTGCTATCTTTTAGAAACTATGCAAAGAATGACATGCAGACATACGTCCTTATCTGTGTCCTTATCTGTTCATAAGGATTCACAGCCATGTTGAACTAAACACTGTCTTAGTTGTGTTTTCTTAAGTACGTGCGCCAGGCCACGCCCCCTCCCTGGAGGCCACGCCCCCTCCCTGGAGGCCATGCCCCTTCCTTTAGAGGCCCCACCCACTCGCTGCCAGGCCGTGGCCCCTTCCCCTGGAGGCCCCCCCACTCGTTACCAGGGCACGCCCCCTTCCCCCTGACGGTCCTGCCTGCTTGCTGCCAGGCCACGCCCACAGGCCACGCCCCTCCCATTTGATGCTCCGCCCCTTCCCTTAAAGGCCACGCCCACTCTCTGCCTGGCCACTCCCCCCGTAGGCCACGCCCACTCGCTTTACAGCAGCTTTACGACAGTGCTGCTTTAAGATACCTTTTGCGACAGTCCCGCTTTACAACACCTTTTGCGACAGTCGCGCTTTACGGCAGTTTTGCGACAGTCGCGCTTTCTGACGGTTTTGGCGACTGCGGCGCACCTACGGCACCTTTGACGCCTTTGACAGCCGCCTTACGGCCGTTTTACGACAGTCGTGCTTTTACGGCACTCTTTGGCGACGCGGCACGCTTTTACGGCACCTTTTACGACACTCGCGCTTTACGGCACCTTTTACGGCAGTCGCGTTTTACAGCATTTTTCGCGACAGTCACGCTTTACGGTACTTTTTGCGACAGTTGCGCTTTACTGCACCTTTTGCGACAGTCGCGTTTTACAGCGGTTTTACGACAGTCGCGCTTTACGGCACCTTTTGCGACTGTCGCGCTTTACGGCAGTTTTGCGACAGTCATGCTTTACGGCACCTTTTACGACAGCCGCGCTTGACTGGGAAAGCCGATTGGAGGGAATCTGTGTCTGGCCCCTCCCCTGGAGCTCTCCCTGATTGCAGGGTGGATGGGGAAGGTGGATCCTCTTCCAGGGCCCTTGGGACAGCAGTGTGGCCACGTCAGCCCTTTCAGCCCCATCTGCCAAAATGCCCCAGCACTGTGAAGCAGAGCTGTGAGGGCTGGAGTGCTCGCTGCATTCTCTTTGCTGCCTCTGAATTATTTTTAGCAGCTCGATAGTGGGAGGGTGGCGAGGAGCCAAGGCGGACACGCGGCGAGGTCGGGTCCGCTACAGCCCGAGGGCAGCGGGCGCTGCTGTGCACTCAGGGGCTGCAGAAAACCCTGCGGGGCTGGAGGTGCTGCTGTGCACTCAGGGGCTGCAGAAACCCTGCGGGGCTGGAGGTGCTGCTGTGCATTCAGGGGGCTGCAGAAAACCCTGCGGGGCTGGAGGTGCTGCTGTGCACTCGGGGGCTGCAGAAAACCCTGCGGGGCTGGAGGTGCTGCTGTGTATTCAGCGGGGGGGTGCAGAAAACCCTGCGGGGCTGGAGGGGCTGTTGTGCATTCAGGGGCTGCAGGACCCCCTGCGGGGGCTGGAGGTGCTGCTGTGCACTCGGGGGCTGCAGGAAACCCTGCGGGGCTGGAGGTGCTGCTGTGCACTCAGGGGCTGCAGGAAACCCTGCGGGGCTGGAGGTGCTGCTGTGCACTCAGGGGCTGCAGGAAACCCTGCGGGGCTGGAGGGCTGCTGTGCCAGGGGTTGCAGGAAACCCGCGGGGGGGGGGGTGCTGCTGTGCACTCAGGGGGGCTGCAGGAAACCCTGCGGGGCTGGAGGTGCTGCTGTGCATTCAGGGGGCTGCAGGAAACCCTGCGGGGCTGGAGGTGCTGCTGTGCACTCAGGGGCTGCAGGAAACCCTGCGGGGCTGGAGGTGCTGCTGTGCACTCGGGGGCTGCAGGAAACCCTGCGGGGCTGCGGGCGCTGCTGTGCACTCAGGGGGCTGCAGGAAACCCTGCGGGGCTGGAGGTGCTGCTGTGCACTCGGGGGCTGCAGGAAACCCTGCGGGGCTGGAGGTGCTGCTGTGCACTCCGGGGCTGCAGGAAACCCTGCGGGACTGCGGGCGCTGCTGTGCACTCACGGGGGCTGCAGGAAACCCTGCGGGGCTCCGGGCTGGTGTCCCCTGCAGGGGTGGGCTGGCTGAGGTACTCAGGCACCAGCCAGACCCCGTCAGGCAGACAGAGCCAGAGCGTCGCGTCCCCAGGGCTTATCAGACCTTGGGACACTTCCCTCCCTCCCTCCCTCCTCCTGTCGGCTGCGGTTTTTCCAGCCAGCCCCTTCACCCGACACCCACGTAAGGCGACAGGTCACCTATAAACCCCCTGGGGTTTAGCTTCCCAACAGATGAGACCAAATTTAACCAGTTTTCCTGCTTCGCTCTGAATTACCGTGGCGCTCACAACCTCGGCATCGTCCCTATGTGATTTTTCTCAGAGAAAAGACGAAATAAAACCAAGAGTCCCACCGCTGGCGGGTCCTCACTGTCCCAGTGCCCCTCCCCACCGCCTCTGCCGATGCTGGGTGCAGCAGCCGCTCCAGAGTATCCTGTGCCGCATCCAGGGAACAATGGGCTGGCAGCCCTGGCCAGGGGCAGCCGGCGAGGTGAGCAGTGCCCGCAGCTCCTTCCTGCCCGAGCCGCGGGCTCAGGCGCCTTCCCGGGCTGTGCTGGCACCTGAGCCACAGCTGCAGCTCCTTCAGCAACCAAATTTCCATCCAGAGGCTCTCGCTTCCCACTTCCCTGAGCAGAGGCAGCTCTCCCTCCCTCCTGCTTTGTCCAAAAACAATTGCAATTAATTAGGAGGATGGCTTCATCCTCAGCCAATGTCAGGGAAATTACCAGGTGCATTGCTTTTCTTTCCCTCTTTGCCCTGTTTGCTATGAGCCCCTGGCTGCTGAGGGGATGCTCTGGTCTCCCAGGTCCTTCCCTGGCCATGCCTCTGCTTCTGGCCAGAGTTCCATCCCTTTGCAGGAAATCGCTGCTTTGCTTCCAGTTTCTGTAGTCCAACTTCCTCCCTTTCTCCATTTTCATGTGCCACACAATCACTGAGGGCATTTTAACATCAAATAAATGCCCTATACCTGCCCTGGGAGCCAGGGAATGATGGAATCCTGGAATGGTTTGGGCAGGAGGGGACCTTAAAGCTCATCTTGTTCCAACACTCTGCAACAGGGAGAGCAGGTGGAAAAGCATTTCTTGACAGAGGGCCAGGCTGGGAAGGGAAAGTCCCTTTTACAGATGGAATGGATGAATCTGGGGTAAGTGTGGAGCTGCCCTTAGATCTGCTCTGGTCCTCCCTGGCCAAGTACCAGGGATGCTGAGAGCAGCAGTGCCCTGGGGAGTCACAGAGGGGCTGCAGGGCCCATGGAGGAGCAGAGCCTCCCCAGGAGCCTCCCCTCCACCCAGATGGGTAAACAAACCAAATGGGAAAGCCATCCCCATTTTGGGTAAGTGAGCAGAGGGCTGCAGGTGGGAGCCACCTTGCCCAGCCTCAGCCAGGGCTGTCCCCTGTGCACGGCACTGCGCAGGGGTGCTGGCCCCCAGAGGGCTGGGAGCTGTTAGTCCAGGGGAACAGGGAATGGCAGCTCCAATGGAACTTCTGGCAATTGAGAGCCTTTCTGTCCATCAGCTCCTGTTGGGTCATGGCCCTCCCTACCCACGTAACCAAATCTGGTTTTACAGAATCCAGATTTTGCATCCTCAGGGATGAGGAAGCATCCTTGCCTGTGACAGCCACAAGAAATCAGCACTGTGCATGGCAAGAGAGGCTCTCCTTAGGGAAAATCACTGACCTGTGTGCCAAGCACTGAACCCACCCCATCCCAGCCTGCGTTCATATGTATAAGAAGAAGCTAAGAACTGGAGATCTGGTTAAAATTTGATAATTTCAAAGTTTGAATGTTCTATTTTTTTCCCCTAATGCACAGAGCTGACTCATTTACTTGCTGGTGCTTGCTGCAAGAAAATGTACAAATGCTGGAGGGAACAAGACGTGGGTGATGTTATCAAGATGCTTGCAGTGATGGTAGAAGAAGTAGAAGTTTATTCAGAATTATACAGAGGAGCCTTAGGGACATTTTGTCAGCCCAGTGTCTGTGTTTGAACTATTTATTACTTCATATTTTTATTATGATTACTTACAGTGCTAATCCATGTGTGACAAATCTACACTCAGCTAGGTAAGGAAATTGCCAGTTCTGTTCCATTAAGAGCCACTGGCCAAAGGAACAATGTTCCTGTAGGTTAAAACAACAATTAAGGGGCCCTTAACACGTCAAGATAGGGAAAGAGGGGATACTGGCAGCAGTATTTTCACACATTGCTGAGCTGCTTCCATGCATAAATTAACTCTTAGTTCAGTTATATCAGTGGAGTGTGTTGTGCATATGCACGACTGGTCTGTGTGTGTGTGAACCAAAACCTGGGCCTGTTGAATTATGAGAAAGGGTAAGAGAGGTTAAAATTAGTAAGCAAAGCCAAACAGTACCTTTGCAGCAGAGAATATCAAACAGTCTTTGTGACAGCTACTCACAGATGCTGATGTAAGACCTGAGGTCTTGGCATGGCAGCGGATTGTTCATTACGTAATTTTTTTCATGCCCAGGTCACTTGAACTGCATTTTGTTGCTTCTGTAGCTGGACCTGTTTGTTCAGTGGAAGAACAGGATTCACTGTGGTTATATTAAATAGCAAGTATAATTTATTGTAGTATAATTAGCAAGTGGATATGTGGGCGTGAAATATTGCTAGACCATCGTAGATATTTTTAATATGAGTTTATATAGAATAATAATGATAATCATACATAATTTTGCCCTTAATATAAAAATGTTTTTGACTTATATTAGGGGGACAAGGAGAGCAGCTTGTGGTATGTGATGTGGTACAGTATGGTCATATGTCTACCAGTATTTTTGGGAGGCTGTATTGTGGAATGTGGCACAGACAAGGTTTTTGGTAGGTCTTGAATGTAATGAAGAGTAGACTGGCAATATAACATTTTCTTGTCAGTAAATGGTGCTGTAAAATTGACCAGTCCCTTAAGATCTTTTGATGAGTAGAATTTACAGAAATAATTTGAAGAAAAAAAAAATCTGAAATCTAATATATGTGATAATAGAGAAATAAAAGCTGTAATGGTACATTTAGGATGTATTTTTTATTACTCTGGGTTCATTTCTGACATAACTTGTTTTAGTGAACCACTTGAATGATCTTGGTAGCTATGAAGTTTTAATAGCTAACACTTGGAAAGCCTTGTAGTTTAAACAAATGTCAACTTCAAAATCACATTCCTTCCTTAAGAAACTGTCCCAGTTTTATTTTTTATAAAAAACCCCTGCATGTGAAAGGCCATTAGGAGGTAATGTTTTAGAAGTTCCTGTAAAGTGGTGACTTTTTTCTTGACAGGGTCTTAGTACTGTGTCACAAAATTTTTGCTATATGTTTCATCTTCCTCCTTCATAAAATTGTTTATTAAGCTTTTTAGAGCACTGGCCCTTTGCTTCATGCAGGATTTGAAAGAAATCAATGTTTTACTAGAGTTGGTAAAAAAAAGAATGAAAGAAAAACACAGGCTCTAATGGACATTCTTATGTGGGTAAAAAAGGTAATAGGAAGGAGAGACTTTTGAGAAACCAAAGGTTTTCATCTGAACTGTGATTCAGATCTTTCTTTCATGACAATAGGCATTCTCAGTCATTCTAAACCTCGTAAAGTTTTGGAAAACAAAAGACTATTGGGAAAAACTGTTGGGGAAGGAGATTATACTTTCTTATGCTTTGAATAGTGGCTCTTTTTTTAATTATCTGTCTCTGAAATTTCTGCAAAAACATTGGGTTGCATTAAAAACAAAAAAAGATCAAGTGTTTTACTAGTTCTGGTCACAAGTAGTCTCAGAAGTGTAAAAACTGCAGCAGACAGTTAGCAAACTTTTTAAGATGAAAAAATGGGCAATGCTTTCAGAACTTCTGATGAGAGGAGTTGATGCAGAGGGGCTGTTGTAGGCTGGGAGTGGAGATGATGTTCCAAAGCTGCTACACCATCCTCTCTGCACCCTCACCTCTTTGCTGTGTTTCTGTTACTTCTCTTGCTCTGTGACATACAAGGCACCATTTCTCTTGCCAGGAAAATTAAACAATTACATGTATAGTGATTGAGAGAGTCCAATTATTAATATTCCACTTGCTGAATTTTACGACCATCTCATTAATAATCTCATTTATTATTAATTAATGAGCAGAGATTAATGTCTGCAGAATGTTCATTGTGCACTCTAAAACTGGGTATTTGTGTTTCTGATCTTCATTGCAGAGTCACTTAAAATAGCTCCAGTAACAGTTACAGCAGCCCGCAAAATAAGTATTTGCAGAAGTTTTTGCCTTTCTGAAAGCCCAAGATGAACACTTAACAAAGCTTCTAAAGCAGTGCAGTGTGTGGGGACAGGGGATGGTGCACATCAGATTTTCTTTCATGTCTTGGCATCACTAATGTCTGTGTAAAAACATGAAAAACATAATCTTGCTATCTGAATAAACTGTTACACTGTTGATAATTTTTAAAGTTTAAAAATCAGATCTAGAAAAATGCCTTTTAAGAGGCCTGACACCTTCAAGTAAAGGCATTTTGTAGTTTTTACTGAGGGGGTTATGTGTTTGGAGAACCAATAAACTAATGCTTATGTAATACTGCTTAGACTTTCACATCAGCCAGCTGGTATAGCCAGATACTCAGTTTTTTTTTTTTTTTTTTTTTTTTTTACTTTTTGGAGGTATTTGTGAGTGGCTTGATGTTTTTGACATCTGTGTGACAGCTTCTTGCATAAGAGATGAGCAGCGTGTTCTACCACCCAGCTGTGTGTATTAGTCTGCACATCAAGCTGAAGAGCAGCACTTAGCCAGATCTGACAATCAAATGTGAACTACTACTACCTATACACAAGAGTGCATTTTAATGTTGTGTGCTTTTTGCCAAGAGCCTGATACTTGACAAAGAAATTGTCAGAATCTCTCTTCTTCTTGCTTTTTTTTTCTTCCCACTGATGTGAGCCCATGTTAAAATATCTTATTTTTTTCCCCTGCAGTTTAATATGGTTTATCTTACAGATAGCAAAGCAAGTCTAATGTTTTCAGTAATTTCATGTGATAAAATTGTGGAAAGCTTTTGGTAATAGAGGAGTGTAATTGTTTTAGAAAATGCAAGAAATCAGTGTGTCATTTTCTGCCAACTTAATCTGAAGTTACAATCTGCTGCGTTTCGCCAATGACTTCATGTCAACATCCCAACAACCTGTCCCCAAAGAAAACTGAGGACATAAAGGAATTACAGCTCTAGTTCAGAAATGTCAGTGCTGCTCTTCTCAGGCTTGTTAAGAAGTGGTGCTGAGCACATTGTGAGCGTGGAGATGAGTGGGAGCCACCTGCTCTGATTGTAGTTTGGCTGATCTATGAACCTTAAAATCCTCTGCACTTCCACCTGCCTTTAAGCCTCTGTTGCCTTTCTCAATGCTTAAATTTGAATAAATGGAATTCATTGTCACAGAATGCAGTTATACTCCATAATTCAGCTTTCCTTGTTTATGTGTTTGCTATAAGCCAGGAGTTAGTTAATACATGAAATGTTTTCTCTTCCTTTTTTAAATAGTAGTCCCAGAATAGCAAAGATCTGGTTTCACCTTGTTTTGAACTTGGTTTTATCAAAGTGTTAGTCATACCTTTTTATTTACTTACTGTTTCCCTTTGTATTATACCCTTAATATTCTTTTAAAAACAGTATTCCATTTCCATCTGTTCTTTCTCTTTAAAATATTGAGTTGTTTCTTGTGCTAGTGTTTATGTAGGTGAAAATATTGCAATCTAAATAAGAATTTGAGTCCTGTTGTATATTTAAGCATTATGGCAGATACAGTTTTATGGTCTTTGAGTTGCAAGTAGGTTGAAATTTGTTAATAATCAAAGTTTGTAAAAAGCAATCCTTGCAATCTAAAAGAAAGAGGAAGTAGAGGAAAGAGTTAATTAATTTTCTAGACCAGAACTTCCACTGTAATAATTTTTACACTGTGGTTAAGCTGTTCTTGCATTGAGTTAGTGTTGAGTTGGTCTGTGAGTAGATAATGGACCTGTCATGGATCAGGGTTGTTTGATTCCAGAAATTCTGGTGGCATGTTTCACACATATCTTGCACTTGGCAAATCATTACCACAATTAATTGTATAGGGACACAAAAAAATTTATTTTGATTAACAGAAACCTGAAAAATACAATTTGGAGAGACATCAGGCCTTTATCCTACCAATTTACTAGTAATCACATTGAGTAAATATTGATGGAGAAGCTCTTAGTCTAAACCAGAAGTAAAAATGGAGTTAAGAGAACAAGGGGACAGAGGAAACCTGTTTTTACAGCAGCTGGTTCTTTGTGCACTCCCAACATCAAACTGGATTTATGTCTGTCTCTGGGATGGCAGGTCTTCAGGATGGCATTTTAAATGTTGTCAGGCTGTGAGGGCTTTGGGCTACAGCAGATTGTGCTTTCCTTTTCTTTCATAAACTATTGCAGGAAATATTTTAGAGTACCCCCAGCACTGGGGGTTATTGTTTTAATGAAGTGGGTTATTGAGCCATTTGATGAAATATGAGCTTTGTACCCATTGGCTGCACAAATTGAAGTAAAAAAGAAAATGGAAAGAAACAAGAAATTAATGTGTAGTTATAAAGTAGGCATAGGTCTGAAGAACATAAGGGCGAGGTGAATTTTGATCAATGTATCAAGGACTGATATCTAAAAAAAGAACTTGGGAGTAAAAGCACTCATGAGCTCTAGAACTGTCTAAACTGAATTAATGCTTTGTAAGCAGAGAAGTCCCCCTTATTTTTATATTTTTTTGGTTTTACTTATTTAATTTTCCAGATTTGAAGGTAGCAAGAGAAGTAATTGCACCTGGTTTTGCCATTTAAATACAACTACTTTCATCCTTCTCTCTTTATATCTTGGTTTTTAAGTCTAATTTTCTGTTTCAATTTTCTTCCTCCATAACAGAAGAAAAAACTTCTTGAAGAACTTGGGGAGAATAGACTTCCGTATCTGACACCAGCCGATGCTGATTTCCACCAGCTGGTAAGGTATTTCTTTTAAATCATTTTAAACTAAAATGGCTGTTTGCACTGAACAACAAATAAATCTTCCTTCAAAGAGACACTGTGAAATCTGATAAGAAAAAAGGTATCCTGATAGCTGATAATGCACTTCCAGCTGGTGTGAAATAAGATCTCTAGAACTGGGATGTTCACAAATGAGAACTTGATGAACTTTGTTTATTTTTATGTGTGTGCCCTCACTACAAGTAATGTATAACATTTAATCACAGCTTTTCATGCTTTGGTGAAGCAAAATACATGTCACCATTCCTTTAATTTATTTTTTCCGAGTGGTGAAGAGATCTTTATAGCTCCTGTTTGGCAAAGTAGGGGGAATATTAACGTAGAAATTTCAAGTATGAGGGGCTTAATTCTACTTTCCAACAATAAGGAATTGTTAATTCTTGGCTTGCAAAACAAACTGTAGAAATGGAATGCCTCAAATGAAACCAAACAGAAGGATCAGGTCCAGTAGTCACACGAGCAGTAAACCAAGTGAGTGTATGCAAGAATATAATGAATAAATAGAATTTTCTGCATCTGTCTTGGATCTTTCTAGATCAGCTACCAAACTCAGGGTAAGTTCAATCAGATCAAATTGGATCATGGTAAGACTAAAAAGAGAAAAATTCTTTATTATAAGAAATAGCTTGGCTGTTTGAAGAGCTCCAATGACCATGTTCACATTACACAACACAGGAGTGGTGCCTGCCTTGTGTTGATATATGGCTCAAAGATGTGCAAGTGTAGAAGAGCTGGGAGAATTTATAAGAGTGACAACAGATGGATTCTATTATTTCTTCTTTCTATACACAAAAACACAAACACATTCTTTTCAGTCTTAATGCTCATGAAGAAACTCTTCCCCCTTTTAAGAAGTGAGCAGCTGACTTTCCTCCTTCCTAGTCCTGTTACATCCTGTCCTGTTTGTTCTCTTCTGCCTCTGATGCTGTCAAGAGCTGCTGTGCCCAGCATCTTTTTCTTTTTCACATCTTTGTAAATTCAGCTTCTCCTGGAGCTGATGTGAAAAGTGAAGGTGGCATCTCATTTGCCCAGGGTCAGCGACCCATAAGTACAGAAGACAATGGGAACAAGATAAGCAGTAAAATCACACCTGTTCAATCCTTAATAAATTTTTGATAGGTTCTTTTTGCAAATATAGAATTATTCTTTTTATGTAGTGTATGTGTGATGCTAGATATTTTTAAGTATATAGGCTAATCATGAGCATCACAAACACCTTTTGAAGTCTGTGGTGGTTATGAAATGTTCATGGAATCACAGCTGTAGAAATGGAAAGTTCCATGATGCTTAAGTGTGCTACAGCTGGAGAGGAAAAGAAGGGTGAGAGCTTGAAGACAACAAATCAGCAAAGTAAAATTTCACATACAGTTTAGTTTTATAGTCTGTCTTTCCTGGACAGACCTGCCCTATTCCTTGAAGGATCTACCTCTTATGAAACAATATTCTTTGAACATGTTGGAAAAGTTAGGTAGGATGCAACCAAAAAAGCTTTCTTATCCGGTTGGGTATGGAAGTGTACAGCCTGAACAGAAGTAAGAAATTCCATCACAAGCAAAACTTCCGCTGACATCCTCTTTCCACGTGTTTTTCCTGATAAAGGATTTTGGAAATGGGCCCCAAGCCATCAGCTGAAACAGTGTAATGTTTAAAGCCAGTACAGAACAAGAAGGGGGCTGTAGCAAGGTAGATCACAAATATTTGAAGTACAGACTATAATTTCATGATGCACTTGGCAGTTTGCCTATCAAAGGTCCTTGTTGCTGATTGCTAACTTTATTCTGTCACTCAGGTCCATAGGGTGGTTCTCTGTTGAGTACCACCATCGAAAGTGAAAGCATATTTAAAATCTCATGTGTAATAGTCACAAAAAGATTTGAGCATAAAGTGTAGTTGTTTTTTTTCTGTACTGTAGTTGCCTGTAATGCTGCCACTTCTTTCAGAGCGAGCAGTGAGTTGACCTTTAATACTGGCTGTCAGAGTTACAGCACAGAGTACATGATTACTGCCCTTCCCCACCCCCCAAAACAACAAGGTGTCCAGTGTGAACCCAGCAGTCACCCCGTGTTCTGATCCTGTAATTCTTTCCTTATGGAGGGCACAGCACAGGCAGTGCTTGGGGATTTAAAGAAGACAAGGCTGTTTTCATGTGATGTGTCAGAAATGTGTTTCCACTTCCTGATTTCTTTTGAGATACCTTAATGATAAAATAGTTCTTAAACATGTGATCTTAAAGCACAACCCAAAGGTAACAGACCTCTGACTTGGCTGGCAGCAAAAATGTGCAAGGCATTACCTCTGCAGCTCAGGAGGGGAATACAATGTTGTTTCCTTTGTAAAATCTGTGTTCTTCCTTTCTAGTGCATGTTTTCAGGGATTTAATTGCTTTTGTTATATTGTTATTTTCCTCCTTCTGTTTCTAATAATTGTTGGGAATTTTGTGTATGTGATTAATGTCAGAAATTCAGTGTATTTATATTTTCATATAAATGGTTTGAAAATATATACTATTAGTGACTGTTTAAATACACCATAATAGAATATGTAATGTGATATGAGTGTGTCCAGTATACAGAATTATTTAAAGAAATACTGGAGTACTGCTATAGAACTGTTAGAGCTCTTTTTTTCATACAGGCATTTGCATA
The DNA here is from genome assembly GCF_901933205.1 of Camarhynchus parvulus. Classification (NCBI taxonomy): domain Eukaryota; kingdom Metazoa; phylum Chordata; class Aves; order Passeriformes; family Thraupidae; genus Camarhynchus; species Camarhynchus parvulus. The sequence continues at coordinate 10,724,550 of NC_044581.1, read as the reverse complement.
ATGAAAGAAATAACGAAGTAATAATCTTTATATGTCACAGCATATAATATTCTAGCATTCTTAAGTAACATTATGAAAGAATATTTATGATTCTCATCAGCCTGTAGCCTATCGCCTGTAGCCCATCTGACTGTAGCCTACAGCTCCAAGTCCTGAATTCACACTTACTAATTTCATTAGTTGTTGTTTTTAAGGACTTTTTTCACTGTACTATTCAAAGGTTAGAGATACACAACACTGATAGAAACAAAAGGGGCAGTTCAGGACCTCTAAAGGAATCATTTCAGTCTTTTGAAAAGCTCAGGTGAATGCAGCTTATCAAGTTTGGATTCACTTCTTTGAGTGAAAGCTGTGATCCTGTGTTCTGGGTTTGTAGAGGGACCTTCACACATATCTGGGACTGTTTTCAAGCTTTGGTGTTTGAAGCTAAGCATGAAAATATAATTGTCAGAAATTATTATCTGTAGATACTGTTACAGGGGTTCATTTTCCTCTCTCTAGGAAGCTGGTTTTTGGAACCATAAGAATGTATAAAGAAAAGGAGTTAGCTTCACTGTAAAAATTTACAAGGAATAGTGGCGAGGTTTATAGATAAACCAAGATTTATTATATGTAATCATTATTTTTAAAATAGGCTTCCTTTTATGTTCTCCTTTTTAGTAGAAACAAATGATCCTATAAAGCCAGCTCTTCAGTATTATAGGATAACAGTGCATTATGATGCAAAAGTCTGTTTTCGTGCAGTGGAAAATGTGAATACTTACTGCCTGGTTTGTATTTTTTAAGGGCACGTTCTTTGGATTTTAAAATTAATTTCCTGAAAGGCAGGTTCAAATGAGACTTGGAAGTAGATAGTACTGGTAAAGTGGGTTTGAGTTGTACCAGAAGGAGCTTGCAGATGGATTGTAGGTCAGTGTGGTGTTTTGTCCTGGTGACTTTTATTTGTCTTTTTAAGAGCACTTTGAACCTAAGCTATTAGACTAATAAAAGTTTTGGCAGATCACTTTTATGCATCCATGTGCTTTTGACCCATTGCCTAATGCCTTCAGATTTCAGTCTACTTTAGTATGTGTCCCCATACCACCATCAGTACCTACCTTGTCTCCAAGCTCCCAAATAATTTCTGGACAAAAGGAAATAGGTGTAGTGCGTCCTTAGGAGCTTCACAAATGCAAATTGATGCCTGATACACTCACATGACAGCCCCTCCCTTAGTAGGGCACTAGTGTGCATCTGTTTCTTTTATTTATCTGTTAATTTTAATGAAATACGTAACAACCCACTCTTTAACAGAACTTGTTCTCCAGCCTTTGTCTAGTTTGCCAGTCTCAGCAGTAGTTAAAGCAGATTTACAGGCAGCCAATAAAAGGTGTGATTATGTGATACTCACTTCCTTAGAAAACCAGATTAACAAAATAAAATTATCCAAGCCTTCCTGGAGTGGGAAGCAGCATTGTGCATACAAAGCAAGAAGCTGCTGATTAGCAGTGTTGTACCTTGCTGGGAGCTGCTGCCTCCACACACTGCTGGATTCTGAGCTCCAGCTGATACCAGAGCTGGTGTGGTCACAAGAGGATATGAGGGAAAAGGACACTACAGGTAGGGAGCTGGGGAAGCAATAAGTTTGGACATTTTCTCTTATCAAAAGAGAGCTTTCATATAAAATGAGAGATAATTGGCAGGTACTGAGGAATGTAAAAATAGAAAGCACCAGAATATTAGCAGTGCATTTTTTAAAAACTTACATTTTGATTTTGTTATTTTTTCCCTGAAAAGTATTGTTAGATAAAGCTATTTGAGTGTATCATGTAGCCCTCTAGATTTCTGTACGTCAGAATGAAACTGAAGGGTCTTTGCAACCATTGCAAAAAGAGGAATCACTTTCTTACTGCTTGATATTCTATTGTTTATATTCTTAAATGTGGCATTATCTACAGATTCATCAGATGAGCTGGATGTTCTACTGAATTGTTCTAGAGTCTTTGTATCTATTTATTTATAGATTTGATCTGCTTTAAGCCACTGATATATATCCACAGCTTGTGCAGTATACTGAAATATGAAAATAAAGTAACAAGTGCTGGCATCCATGTCTTCACCACATTCTAGACTCATTCTTGTTGACTTGTCAGTTTTGCCTTGTCTTGAATTATCTTGACTGCTGTAAAAAGAATACTTATTTTCCTCTTTTTGTTGTTTGGGTTTTTTTTTCCTCCTTTAGTGGAAGACCAAGTATTCCAAGCTGATTTTCAGGAAATCTGATACAGTACCTGAAGAGCTCCATCAAATGGTACAGGAAAGCTTTCTGGCCTTGCGAGAGCACAACTGTTTCTTTCAAGATCTTGTGAGAATCAAAGGAAAAGACTTTCTTACTCCAGTGTCTCGTATATTAATTGGAAACCCAGGATGCACTTATAAGTACTTGAACACAAGATTATTTACAGTTCCTTGGCCTGCTGAAAGTTATGACATAAAATATTGCAGTCCTCAAATACATGATGCTTGTAAAGCATTAATGAGACTTAATGACTACTTGCATATTGAAACAGTCAAGGCATTACAAGGACAAAATCTGTTTGAAAACAAAGAAATCATAGATCCTACTGTAATAGATAGAAAGCAAAGTTTTGCTACTTCTCTTACAGAGCAAGAGTCTGTTTCAAAAGATCAAAGCAGTGTTTGTGAATCAAAGGATGACAGAAGTCTAAAGAACAGAACATCATATAATTTGACTTTATTAAATTACATGGATCCACTACAAATGCTGTACTTGAAACAAGAGCCTTACTTTGGAATGGGGAACATGGCAGTGAGCTGGCACCATGATGAGAACCTGGTGGAAAGGTCAGCAGTGGCTGTGTACAGTTACAGCTGTGAAGGTGAGTGATGGCACTTGACCAGTCACGAAAGTCCCTGAAATCCCTGAGGCTCTCCTGTGTTCCTTGTGTATATGGACATAAGCACACCTGCATGCTGGTCTAGACTTGTCACGTGCTTCTGAATGCACTGTGGTGCCCTTTGTATTGAAGTCTTACCTTTATTTCCACTAAAACCTGTACAAAATATCTGTGTTTACTGCAGCTGGCTTAGCAGTTGTTCTCTAACTAGATTTAAATATTGGTATAATTAATTCCCTGACTAAGAACCAGGAAATCAAAATCTGTCAAATACCTTTCTTAGGTTAATGCATGTGCATGTTTTCTATCCTGTAAAATGTTTCACTGGGGTTGAGATCACCATTTTTTATAGTGTTATTTATCATATATGGAGGTGTTTTGTTTTATGCTGATTTTACTACTCTTCTTTCTTTGGAAAGATCATTTTCAGTTGGTTTTGGATAGAAGAATTACTGTATTTACTTAGAAATATATGCATTTTGTCTAGGCATGCTGTGGTGTTAATGTGTCTTTTATGGAAGACTTGCCAAGATTTTTCTAGCTGGGAAGAGTGGACACTTTGCATTAAAACAACTCTTGTCTGACAGGCTTTGCAGGCTCTTGCTGACTTTAAAATTAAGTTCATACAGCATTTTAGGGGTGGTGGTGGTAAAAGTGCAGTTGAAGCATCATTAAATATTTCATTTTTAGTTTAAAGTATCTGTCCCATTTTTATCTTTATTTAGGAGCAGACATGAGAAATTTTTAGTTTTTTTCCCTAACAATGCTTGAACAAAGGCTTGGATATTTTTTTAATGACTCTTAGTTTTGCAAACATAAGATTAGAATTTAGAAACTTGATTTGAATTTGCAAACGTTCTGTTATGTTTCATCATTCACAATGGAGTTTTTCATCTTCCAAAATTCCTATGATGTTTGCTTTAGAACAGGGGAAGAATTTGCATTGACTTCAGTAGGTTTTGGCTAAAGACTGTGGTATAAAAATGATAATTTATACTCCCACATGCATTCTCTTATTGGTTTTGTTATTAGTTTTGAAAGTCAGTGCCACTTTGTTACTTAATGTATGACTGAAGTCATATTTACATTTTCCTGGATATAAAACTGGCGTAGCAAATTGAGTTGAAGAGATTTCCTGACTGGTAAAAGTGTAATTTTCTTCATGAACTTCTTTCTGTCCTATTTGTCAATGGTGTCAAGTAGATGTGTTGGGGTTTTTTCCATTACTACTGTAGAGAAATATGTTTTGCAGTAGAATTTTAAGTTAAAGAAACCTAAACATGAAGTAATAATACTGTGTATGAGGATTTATTGTAATATGCTTAAAACTTTTTTACTTTAACATAAAGTTTGCTTATGGAGGGGTAAAAAAGTGAGCCCTTTAAGTTCAGAGAGTTATAAATTAATAAAAATGAAAGCTGCTAAGTTTATTCATAACTTTTCAGTTGATTTTGTTTCTTTTATTCAGTAAGTTAAATAAGTAAAAATTATGATGTTTTAAAACCACTGCAAATTCTGTAGAAATTTGATTTATGTGGGTAGATTGAAATATTTTATATGTTTAGACTAAAAGTTATTTTGATATCTATGGATAATAATTTTTTTGTCAAATACAAAGTTTTTTTTCATAAATACACTTAAATTTGAAAGTTTGTATTTTTTTCGAAGCTTGGAAATAGGAAAACAAAGAAAACAAGATCTTTCTAGTAAATAAATTGGTTGCTCTCTCATTAAGAACAAAAGTAAAAGTCACTACTTGAAATTCTTCTGGTTTTGCATTGCTCACGTTGGATTTTTGAGCTTTAGAGGGAGTTTCAGGTGCCTGCCATGGCAGTGGAGTATCATGGAGAGAGGTCCTGCAGTCCAGCTCTGTGTGCCAGCAGTGCCCTCCCATCTGTGCTCAGGGTTGTCATTGTATATCCCTAAAGCAATGACCTGCTTATTCATAAATTGGAGGAAATGGATCCTGTTTATACTTAGGAGTATGGTTTTGTAACTAAAGTGTTGGTAAATATCTGATTGTGTTAAAGTTTTGTACCCAGTGCATCCAAGAGGATTTGATTTTGGAGAATTTGTGTTTTTGCTCTTCTGATTTTCTGCTTACAGCCTTCCAATGCTGGTGGTTATAAGCTCATCAGGATTTATAATATTATTCTTTCCAGTTCTATATAATGTCAATGTTTTGATGGTTTCTGCAACTTACAAAGACTTTCAATATTTCCTGTATTACCAGGTCTCCATAATTGTGAAACATGGGGATCTCAGCATCTTTTTGAACAATATTGTTATATCTTTGTGGAATCATGTCTTGACTTTTTATTTTCCATAAATATGTTTAGTTTTTATGCTGACATCTTTTATTAGCACTTCATTAATTTGTTTAGTATTGATTTAGCATTGAATTCTCAGTGTAGTGTAAAAAGACTGTCACAGAATCACTACATAATAAAACAGTAGTTGCGGTCAGAATTTTTTTTGTTGGAGCTATTTTTCCTTAGAAGATGTAGCTGAGCTGGATTAGTAATTTTCTGTGAGAAAACACTGATTGAGTGGGAAATGCAAACACAAATTAAGCATGTTGATTTTTGTTGGAACTGGCTTGATTCATTTTTCTGCCAGATCTTGCATGTTTGTTTTGTCAGCTCTCAATTCCTCAAATCCCCAGTGGACGCTGAGGGTCTGTGGCAGCCTTGGCACGTGGGAGCTCGGGCTTCCAGAGCTGCAGGGCTGGTACTGACCTGCCCTGCTGCAAATGCACAGTCCCCAGGTTGTCAGATTTTGAGCAGCAGCAACAGCCCTTGGAGTCAAGCAGTCTTACTGAGCTCTGGCAGCTCTGTCAGACTGTTTAGAGATGCACAACTCAGGTTATATGTTTTTTTTTTACTTTCATTTACATCTTTATATCAGTATTTGTTTTGTACCTACTTACTGGATTAAATAGCATTAAAACAGATACTACTGTAATTGAAACAACTTGTTTTCTTGTTCATTTGTTCATTGTTTGATGCCATAATGAAAATTTCATGTTTGAAACTTTGATCAGTGTTAATTGGAGTAGAAGCAGTTTTCAATATGCCAGAAAAGAAATTTAGACATCAACATAAAGGATATTGGAACAAGCTGATATTCTAATTGGTATCAGTGTTTATTTTCTTGTTTCCAATGTAAAACTCTTTCAAAGGAACTTCAAATGAAGTACAATTCTAACAACAAAATAAGGTAAACATTTAGATTGATGCTTTTACTTACATTGCATTAGGTTAAGAATAGGTTGTCAAGTGATAAGAATAAAAATTTGAGAGGTTTCCTTTTAGTGTGTATGCTGCATGAAAGTGCATGAGTGGTAGTCAGGGTGCATATGCAGAACTGAATAGGCTGCAGAATGTGTGTTCAATTATACTGCCACTAACAGTATTTGGAATTAATTTACATTTCAGAGTTTATCAAGGAACGGGAATTTCAAATATTGACCAAATCACCATTTTTAGTAACACAGTAGCTTACAAGTATCCTATCACCTGAGAGCATGAAAGTAAAAGAATTGTTCAGGATTTTAATATAGTAAGCTAATAACCCATATTTATTTCCTGCTGCAGTTATAAAAGGGAATTGCAATCCAGTAGAATAGGGCACTTCCAAAATTTGGATTTTATCCATGAGAAGTTCCTAATGACCAGCTTTCCATCAGGTTGATGTAAGTTTTGTAGGAAGTTTTATTACTTAGCAGAGCACTAGTTGGTTCTAAAGATGTTCTTTGAAGTAGAGACTTGTTTCAGTTACAGACTTACAGGAGATGGAAAAAAATGTAAACACTTGAAGTATGTCCATCTTTCTCTTACCTGGATTTCCCACAGAGGAAGAGATTAGGTAAGTAGTTTTCTCTAGATTCTCTATCTAGTTTGTTTTCTTGCTGTAAGGGCTACTTGCTGTTTAACTCTTGGACACAACTGGCTCTGTCTGCTGACAGGGCAGTGTTAAAAGGTTTAACAAACTTACTGTTAGTTGCAGAGATGACTAATCTTCAAGGACCTTTTGTGCTTGTTTCTTTTGTAAAATGCTGTTGTATGTTTTTACTCTGTGAAGTTAGAAGCAACATCCTGGCACGTAGCTTAATGATGGCTATTTCATTTAATTGGGAATAAAAATAATTGAGATGCACTACAGATGTATGTTTCCCTACCATATTAAAAAAAATTCTGAAACTACAAAAGTTGTTCAGCACTGAAGTCAATCTAACTTTGTAGTTGACAATAACCCTATTTATGTCGTGCTTAATGAGTAAAAACCATGGAGTAGATGTTTTTTGCAGGATTGGAATAATTTCTAATGTCAATAATATAACAGAAATATTACTTGTTGAAATAACAGAAATGGTATGTAAAAAGTTTTATTTTACTTTTAAAGAAATGAGTAAGTGCATTAAATGGTCACAGCTCTAACTTGTAGGGTCTGACCAGTTTGATTTATGTTCTGAAAGTCACAAATTTTAGTGACCCACTAAATTTCACAATAATGTATTAGAATCCCTGTTGTCTAAAAAGAAATCATCACTTGAATGGACTCTTGTGGGTTGTGGGGGTCTCTTTTAAACATCTTCTCACTGGTCAAATACAACCTCTCCTTCAGAAATGAAGGGATGACAGAATATTATTTGTTCTTATTTTCGTGCTTTTGTTCCTGATTTATGTGGATACAGCATTCCAAACATGGATCGATAAGAACATTTTTGGCAAAATCTTATGTTTTTTTCATTTTGTGAATGTCAGTTGCAAGAAAAATTTAAATGTTAATAGAATTTAACCTCTGATACTATGGCTTTTCAGTAATGAGGTAGAGAAAGTAACTTTGGGTAGATACTTCTTTCCCATCAGCTACTGAGAAGCAAAGCATGCTCTGCTTCTTTCACTTCTTGCATGTAACACATATAAATTGCTATTGAAAGACACTGATAATTTATGTATTTTTTAATTGAGGAATATGTGCCCAAATTACTTTACATTCTGGAAAAAATCAATCAATCTGTAAAAAAATAATATAACAATGGTCAGTTGGATTTAATGTTGACGTAAACATTAAAGTCCTTGTTCTTAGCAATGTGTTGGCAGTGATTCTATTTTCTTAAGAAATGGTATGTAAAGTTACATTTAGAATATAATTTGGCATTACAGTTTGACTTGAATAGAGATCATTTGGGTTTCAGAGCATCAAAAAGTCTCAAACTCTGGAAGGTTTTGGAGCCAAATAGCAAAGAAACCTTTCAAAGCTACTTTTACTTTCTATGTTCTGAAACAATAACCAAAGTAGTTCCAGGAAAACAAGTTTCATATTGTTCTGAACCTAACCCTGACCCAAACCTGATAAGATCAGATCTTAGTGCTGGAACATCTCTGAAATTTGAGCTGTCTCGTTAAAAGAATAATGCTGTGGCCAATTTTCTGCAGCTACATTCTCTCTTTCATGGTTCTACCATAATTACAGGTTTGATGAGGTATTGTTATGTTGTGGTAAGGTTTTACTTCATTGCGCCATTTTATTTGGGATTCCAGCATAAAGGTTTCTTGCAGGCCCAAGTCTGTAAATCTCTGCTGGCCAGAATTCAAATCTGCACATAGTTTTCTTATACTTCCATTAAATACTTTATACTTGACCATTTCTGTATGGCTTACTACAGAATACAATTGTGTTCTTAAGGTGATGGGTATGTGATCCATGATTTATTCACATGATTTATTCTCAAATACTTATGATTTAGATGCATCCAAATGTTTTCACTTAAATGGCAACTGTAATTATATCAGTAAATATCCAGCATCCAATCATTCTTGAGATGTCATAGAGAATTTAATAAAAACTTCTTTTTATGTAAAAGTTTGTCAGGATATTCCACAAATGTTAACGTGTCTCTTTTTCCCTTGCCCTCAGTTTCAGGGTAGCTTGCATTTAAAAGCAAGTAGCAGCCTGCTTCCATTTGTTACCAAAATAACATGGTAGGAGCAATCAGTTTCAATTGCTGCTGATAATTACAAGGCGCAATAATTGAGAATGTAGAGAAAAGGAGACTGTGAGCTGTATTTGAACTCAGTACTTAAGCAATAAAAAATTTATCAAACTGCAAAAAATAAGTCATTTTAACGAGCACATTCCAAAGGTGCTGGATTTATGAGGAGACCCCAGGAAACTTTGATTGAAATTGCTGTCTCTGATTGTAGTTCTATATTTTATTGGTGCCATATTGTGAACAGTGCAGCTGCCAAAGTGAATGGGAAGGCAGCATAACAGAGAGAGTCAACCCAGAAAGGTTACTTCTCTTTATAATATCCATGATGTATTGCATTAAAAATGCCTTGAAAGCCATCCTATTTGCAGTTTTCAGAAAGCATTTTTCTTAAATTAAGTTCCAATTTATCTGAGCAGGGCAGAAAATATGAAAGGCCCTTGAAGAGTTTAGTATTGATTTTTCTGAGTATTTGCTAGCTCTAGTTTTGTCATTTGTGTGCTCCTTGATGGAAGGGCCTAGAGCTGCTCCTGAGCCAGAGCTTCAGCTGGATGAGCAGAGAAGGGAGGGAACTTGGGGACTGTAAGAATTTTCATTTAAGAACATTTAGATTGGCTCTTTAATAGGCTTTGTCTCTCTGCTTTCTGAATTTAGATAATATTTAATTAACATAATAATAAATTATCTTAATTTTCTAAAGGCTGCCCCCAGCTAAACAACCTGCAGTAACTATGTGAGATGAATGACATGAATATTTTAGAAGTGTGAGTTTGTGGTTACACTTTGTGTGTGCCTCTTACAAGAAGAGCTATACATCTTTATATTTTTCTTCTAGAATTTACTTAAGACAAAGGTTTTAAAAGTTATTACATGAAAGCACATTTCAAGTGGACAGTGAAATGGACACAGTTGCTGGGTTCTAAGCAAGAGTTGGGCATGGTGCATAGTTAATTTCTAACTCTTCTCTGCTGTTCTGTGCCAACTACTTATTAAAACTTCATCCCTCCTCTGTCAAAATGCACTGTTGCTTTAGCTGTAGAACTGTTACACCATAGCTCCCAAATACCTTGTTATAAATGCTGACTGTATCTTTCAATTTATACTGCAGTGAAGTAAGCTTATGAAAATAGTTCTGAGGGATTAAGCTCTAAATACTATTTCTGTGCAGTGGATTATTTTTTCCCCAAGCTCAACATGTTCATGTTGCATAATGATAAGAAAAGTGTTGTGACAAATGCATTGAAGCTTCATTGGCTCTTGCACATGTTATCTAGCATGTTTGACTAGTAATTTTGAGAAAAGAATGACAGAGATGGTTCCAAGATTTGCTTTGTTGGTCTAGACTGTGTTTTGTAGCCATTATTTCACCTTTGCCTCAGTTTATGATTTAGTGAAATTGCAAGTACATAAACAAATGAAATTTCTCCTAAAATGTTTTGGCAGTTTATGACTTGAAATTCTTTCAGAAGTTATCTATTGTTATATCAGTGTTGCTGCATTTTTTGATTTTTTTTCTTCCAGGCTTGTAGTTTTAGCAATGAAAAAAAAATTAGTGATGCTTAACTAAAATTCCCCTTATATGTGCTTAAGAGTTTCAGAAAACCTTGAGTCCATTGCAAGCCTTGGCTTGATTAGCCTTGGTAGTCAACTTAAAGTTTTCATCTTGGTAAAGTTGGTTGCAAAAAAATTCTTGATCTCATATGGCTTTTCTTTTTCTTTTACCTGTTGCATACTTTTGAATTTGGAGATGATGATTATAGCAAGTGGAGACTATAGAATCTTTAAGCCTATTAAGATTGTACCAGTATGGGATATCTTTAAGTCTAAACCAGATTTTTTATTTATGATTCTTACCTGTTCCCTCATTTTTGTGGTCTCTTTCTCTCTCTCAAGATTCATCTGTACAAGAAAGCAACGAGCAGGAACTGAAGGGAAGAGACCCAGCTGTTTGGCACATGGGCTTGAAGGTGGCATGGGACATAGAGACACCTGGCTTGGCAGTGCCCCTTCACCAGGGAGACATCTATTTGATGCTTGGTAATTTTCAAGGGCTAAAAAGCTGAACTGTCTGTTGAAAATAGAGAAAATTACACTTATGTTAAAATAAGTTGCCATACCTTCCTTACAGTTAGGACTTTTTTTATTTAGAAAATCATGAAATCTGGCTGAAGTATATAGTCAATTCCTCCTACTCTTCCTACTTCCAGAGTATTTTTGGGTACTTGTTTTCTTAATGTTTCTTTCACTTTACAGTATTTTTTCACCTTTTCTGTTTGTTGTGCAGTCAGAATTACTAGTTCAAGATAGACTTCAGGCCATAACCAGAATTTCCCCAGATTTTGCCAGAAGTTGTGCTATATCTGTCCCATCCTTGTATTTCTAGATTCTTTTTGTATTCTTAATGCAGTTTTTCTGAGCATTTCTTTTATTCAACAAATAAATTTCTGTTCTTCAGCTTGGCTTATCAAGTGACACCTGTATTGTGTAAGATGTGAATGAACGTCTTAAAGTTTTCTGGTACCACAGTCCTTGAGGTTTCAATCACGATGCCAATCTGTGCATATTTTATTAGTCACCAGTTTTACACATGACACTTCTCTCCTTCTGCTACTATGTCTACATTCAAACATGCTGTTTTTTAGCAGTGGGATTATACTAAGATCATAATGAACCCAGCTGTCTTACTCCAAGAATGAGTCTCAATGTCTCAAGCGTAGAGGATTAAGAAAAGAAAATTAAATTGAGTTAATTTGCTTGAGCAGCTGAGCTCATGTGCTAAGGTTTATCCATTGAAAGAAACGAAGTGAGAGCTGTTGCTAAGGTTTGTTGACACAAAATCTGTTGCTTCCTCTTTTGGCTCCTGTTTCTATTGGTTTTCATTTTTGTTAAAATAAATTTCATTATAAATCACACAAAAACAATAACAGGGTTTCTGACAACATCATGTTGGCCTGTTTAGTGTCTTGGCTTGACAGACATCATCTTTGAAGACTGAGAGCACTTGCAGGGCTCCCTGCTTCTGTGATTGTGACTTGGAAGGCACATTCTGTGCAATGTCCCTAGAATGTCTTGTCATACTCCCAGCTTTATGGGCAGAACAGTCTTTTGAACTTTCCCTTTCACAGTTTATATCCTAAAAACAATACCTTTATAAGCCATCATAAAAACTATGTACCATTCCTTGGTCGTAGTTATCAAATCTTCTGCACTACCATAAGGGAAGTGTTGTGTAGAAGTATGCACTAACTGTGCTCTGAAGAATGTTCAGACATGGAAAGATCAGGTGTTAAGATGTGAGATCCTTTGGCATAGTGGTCTGGATGTGCCTCCCTTTTTTGTAAGGGTATGAAGTAGAAGCCTAGAATGAAGGAGGGACAGTGAAAATGAAGTTTAAGTGGCAGCTAAACATTCCTAGGAAAGTTATTATAATCTGTTTTTGTGCAATAGCAGTTAGGGCATCAAGTAAACTTCTTATGTAATCCTTCCTGACTGGAAACTTCGAGCATATAGAGCAATACTGGCCAAGAGATTCAGAAGGTATTTAGTAAAAGAAGGGGACTAACTTTAGTATTTTTATTGCAAAATACTGTAGATTGTAGTTGATTGAGTTACCAGATCATAAGGGTGTTTTTTATTCCCTAGTGGAATTTATATAGTGACTAAAGTATTTTCAGAGATTCTGTATGAAGGGTAGATCAGAAAGTTAGTTTATTTAATGAGTAACATCATGAGCATGTTTAGATGGAAACAAAGGATATATTAAACATTCTTTTGAAGATGATGTGTAAATCACTTTCTTATTAGTACTTTTGAAGAGCTACAGATTTGAGCTCTGTAGGCCAGGTGTTTTTTTAATCTCTTCTGCATTTCCATAGTCTTTGTGTTTCTTTTCAATTACTTGGGGGAAAAATTACTCTTCTAAATAGTCTTAGAGGGTATTCTCAAAATGGCCCTTTTATTAGGTTTCTATGTGTAGCAGAACTGCCTGTATCATTTTGACTTGAAGTGAAAAACAATATAAGAAAACATATATAGTTTCAGTGTATTTTTTACTGTTCAAATTTTTTGCACTAACTTTTAAGAGGGGGTATCATGAGGATGCCAACTAAAAGACAAAATATGAAAACTCTGTAAAAAAAGAAACCTGGCAATAATAAAAAAAAAAGAAAATTCATTTGTCTTATGCTTTTGTACATGCTGCATTCCTGAACCTCATTTCAGTAAGCAGAATCCTCTTACTGGCATTATGTTAAAAGCAGTGGCAGAATGCAAGACATTTAGAAAACAGGACATTTAGAAAACAGGAAGAGTCCTGCAGCTGGTGGTGGTTCCTGTACAGGCACTGATTGATAGGACTGGGAGGATTCATTGTGACCACCACTGACTCACCCAGCCTAGCACAGAACTCAGCCACTCTGTAGGTCTGTCCTTCCAGTTGTTGGAATGGTGTAGTGTTACTGCTTTATATGAATGTTGAAAATGCTGAAACATCACATTCAACATGTTGCTTATAATTCAAAAGTCAGGTCCTATCAATTTCTCTACCTGTAATACCACTAGTATTTCCTGTGGTACACACAAATCTATATAAGAAACTGTGGTAACTGGATATTTCTTACAGTAACGTGCAATTACAGTAACTTGTAAATCAAGATCAATGGGTATACCAAAGTAACAAAAAACCCCATTTTTTTCTTTTTAGCATTTCTAGTGGATATTTAATAATGTTTCTGTTCTTTTCTTCATTGGCTTTATAAATGTTTTTTGTTATTCTGGGGAGAAATTAAGTAAAATGTCTTATAATTTAAATTTACATCTTCCTTCTCAGCAGCCCTCTTCAGATTAAATCATGAACTGTAATTTAGATGTATGTTAATACTAAACATAAGGTGATCATATCCATTCTTCTTTTAAGCTGTTATAATAATATAAGCTGTTATAATAATATAATAATATAATATTTTATTATATAATAAAATATAATAATATATTTTATTAAGCAAAACCTCAAAATTACTTTCAGTAAGACAGATTTTTAAAAATAATTTTTTAGGCTTTTCCTAATATTAAGAAAAAAGTCTGGTGAATGGCTGCAAGTCTGCTGCCTAAAAATTCAAATCTAAACTTTATATCACTCATGAAACGGAAACACTTTAGCTCAATTTAGAATAATATATTGGTCTGCAGAGGAAGTGCACACTGAACCCTGCTGTCTCAAGTACACAGCCAAGGGGTGTCTAATATGAAACGTGTTGGGTGCATGCAATAAATCCAAAACGCGTGGAGGTGAGCAAAGGGCCCCATCTGCTCTGTCCTAGAGCATGCTTAACTAGCCTTGTCATGGTCCTACTATTAAATTGGAATTTTTTCCCCTAATCTTTGAGTTAGACATGACCAGATTTGCAAGCAGATTTACAATTTTCACTAATTTTCCTACCATGACTTCAAACCATACTTAACAAAAATACATTCTGGACTCTTTCAAAGGCAGATTTACTTTTCTGCAGCTGTTTCCCATAGATCAAGCTCTTAGCTTGAAGGTTAGGGTTTTAAAACAGCATGAAGATGAACTTTGAATCTTATACCACTCCCCACCCCCAGCAAATTATAGTTTGAGAAGCATCAAAAAATTATTTTCATAACCAACCAGAAGTAGGTTGCACACATTGCAGAGGTTGGCTTGTGGTGAAAGATAAGTATTTAATGGAAACACTTCCACATGTATAAAGTGACTCATTAAACTATTTCTAGATATTTAATCTGCTTCTATTTTCACAAACTAACTTGAACCCTCTTTGCTCTCTAGCATCTTGAGTGTGTTGGAGCTTTTCACCCCCTCCTTTTTTTTTTCAGTCCACATTTAATCCAAATGGTATATGTCCTACTATTAAGACTTAGAACTCCAGAAATGTATTTGTCATTACCCAACTTTGATCATGAAGTTTGCAAACTCTGACATATTTCTTTGAAATTCATTATTTTTCTAGTTTTTAGACTTTTAATTCGTTTTTATTTGTGCATGTTTTTCTTGTTTGTTAATGGTGGTTAAGAAAATTAATAGCAAAAGTCCATTCCATTTCACTTTTGCTTGTAGAAATTTGTGGTGATTAGAATAGCAAAGATTTTGCCAGTGCTTTAAACACCACTGTACCTTTTATTTGCCTCTTGAAATAGATAAGAGACTACTGTCTAAACAGTTCATGAGGAACACTTAAGACAAGACAGAAAGGACTACATAAATACCTGTTGGTAATTCTGGGAGCCATTTTTCGTTGTGGTTTTTGTTTTCCTGGGAAATACTTTACCTCCAAGTAGTAAGTTTAGGGCCTTGAACCTCCACTTCTTTAAGGATTGACTAGGAATTTCTTATCTTTCTACCTTTTATTTGTTATGTTGCAATAGTCTGCAGTGACATGGGTGTCACATTGTTCCTCTTGAAGTGCTTTGGCTCCTCAGCTCCCTGATAGCTCAGCAGTAGAATGAGAATTAAGTGTCTGTATGTTATTTCAGTGTTTGTACACAGACATATCCATTAATCTGTTCTTTTCACAAAGGCTGTGTAAGCACAGGGCTCTCAGTGCTGCTGGTGGAGCCCAGGTAATTCAGCTGTCAGAAGAAAGCCCAGAGGGGACAGAGCAGGGCAGGGACTGAGAGCAGGATCAGAGAGCAAAGGGAGGAACTAGCAGTAGTTTGAAGGAGAGGGGAGGACTGTGATGAGGTTCTGTGCTGGAGGGATGTATTGTGAGAAAACAAGAGGCAGAAAACCCCAGATGTCAGTCTAGTGCAGGGAGAGATATATGTACCCTGTATCTGAACTTGCCTCTACAATTAAAAATTGAATATGCAACATCCAGAGTCCAAAATGTATCTGCTGTAAGTAACAGGAAAATCACTGAGAAGGTTTATTGATAGGGAGATCCCATGTAGAGAACAATAGCCTGCATTCTGTGCTGCAGAGTCTCTGTTTTGCTTTTGCAGACCTATGGGTCAGTGCTTAGTCATGTAAAACTGAGGCTGACTCCTTAAAAGTTGTTTTTTACTGAACCCTACAAGTGCACTGTGGTACTTCCAACATGGGTGACCAAGGAATGAAACAGCTTTGGTTTGGCTCTAAAACCAAAATAGCATTCTGGGTGTAGTGTTCTGTATCTGAATAAAAGCTTTTAATGCCAGATGGACAACGGCCAATTTAACAAAGAGTGATTTTTCTTTTCAGTTAATATATATTTAGGAGAAAAAGAAAACAAATCTTTGCCACAATCTTTTATGACCTAAAATGTATTTTTTAACATGCTTTGAGGCAGGCAAGCAATGAAGCTTCAACTATTTTCGTACAATTAGAATTTTAGATTGTTTGTCAACTCTTAAATTAAAATTACAGGCGTCTTTTTGAGATTCATAAAGGATTAGAGACAGTTGAAAGCAATTCCAAGGTGCAGCTCTACAATGAAAGTTATGCCAAGGGCTTGAATAAAGGTGCAAATCAAAATGTAATAAGTCTAATTTTATGTTTGCTACATACAGCCACAAAGAATGGGCACTGAAAGGGGTAGTGGAAGTGTTTAGGTTTGTTTTCAGACACAATTCTTCTTGAAAGTCATTGTGGTATTTAAATATTGTGAAGTCCAGAGATGATAATGTTCTATGGCCCTTGCAAGACTGGGTTCTGTGCAGTTTATCCTCATATGTGTCTGTAGGAAATAGATTTTTCATAAGGTTTTTTTTTTGGTTAGCATTTTGTTTTCAAGAGCTTTAAGCATTTTTTAGTGATTTTGGGAAAAGAAGTTGTAACTTCTGAGTAGTCTCTTTAGTCTCCTCAGTAGCCTAGACTTAGTAGTCTCCTCAGCTTTGAAGGAATCAATTTGTTTAGTTGAACTTTCCCTATGAGAGGTGGGAAAATGCCACTTCTAAAACGCATAGGCGAAAGCTAGTGTTAGTAGAAATATTTCTGACTCTAGGATAGTAAATAGTTATTGTGCTCTGCAAAACATTGGAACTAAGTGACTGAATTCTCTAAGCATTAAAGCAAAGAAAGTGTGAAAAATGTGTCATATTCAACCAGATTAACTTTTATTAAGTATATTTTTTCCCTGTATTTAAGGTTTTCTAATCTGTCCCTAGATGATCTCAATATGACCCATCAGCACTGTGTTCTGGCTGGTTTATCCCCTCGGTTCAGCTCCACTCACAGGGTGGCAGATGTAAGTACCAAAACCATTTCACTGCTTGGTCCCTTGCAAAGCCAATATTCTGGTGCCATCTATGCAGCACCCTGGGGGCTTTTCAGAACTGTGCTTCATGTTATGCTTATGACTCAAACTCTGCATTAACTGCTGTTGTTTACTTTTGATTGAGGTACAATTGGTTTTGTATTGGTAGCTGGCCTTAACTCCCAGCTAGGCTTATCAGATGTGAATTGTGAATGTGCTGCACCACACCTCATGGATTGCTGATGAAATCTAGTTGAGAAATACAAATTTTCTGAAGTGGCTATATATAACTTTTTGTTGTATCTTTATAGTCTTCAAGAGGAACATTGGAATACATACTTGGACTGTGTGAACTGGCACTCCAGAATTTGCAGACTGATTCTGATTCAATGGCTTTGTCTTTGAAATCACTGGAAGCTGCAGTGGTGAAGCAAGTAGAAGAAATACATAATGAGGTGAGATGATCTACACTGAAAATACTTTAGCCAGGTCTGGGCAGTGCAGTCTCCTCATGGAGTTAATGGCAATTAAGTGTGTTCAGCTGCTTACAAGGCATTGCTTTTTATGAGTTTGCAATGTGGCTTTTATGACTTTTTTACCTGGGTACAGTAATTGGGATTATCGTGGAAGTTTTCATTTTTCCTTCTTAAGATCCCTCTGCTGGTAAAGTGAGAGAAGTTTCACAAAATACTGCACCAGAACTGACAGTGTGGTGGTCAAACAGACTTCTCTGGCACTTCTCTAACAGAAAGGAAGAGAGAGAAGGGATAGGAGGGAAAGGAGCAGGTAGATTTTTTCAGTTATTCCTCCCTGGTTTTTGTTGAACCAGGTTTTTGCATAATGCCATGGGTGGCACAATTGTGAGTGTGGGCTCTAAAGTATGTTCTGAAGGAAATACAGTGGAAATAATGGTGAGGAACATATTTAAGGAGGTGATTTAGTGCTACAAAAGATGCAAGTGTATTAATGCACTTGGACAGGATTCCACTGAAGCTGGAAGTGCTTTCTTGCTTGGAGCTCTACTGTATTTCTACTAAGATAAATTAGAGGCTGTACAAAGGTCATTTGCACTCAAATTAGAATTTGTGTAAAATGTTTAAATTTCTGTCTGCTGAGGAATACAATATTGTGTAGTGCTAGTAAAACTTTGTAGAACACATTTTGATCCGTATTGTGTTTACAGCTGGTAAAATGGAGCGTAGTGTTGGCAAAAGATTCACGCCCTTGACTTTTACCAAAACAGCTCCTGGGGCAATTGAAAGAAGTCTGATGCACGCAGGGGTTTACAAAACATTAATCAGGCTCAGTCCATAAAACTACACGCATATGTGGTTTGCACAGCAAGGGCCACAGGCACAGCTGGGATAAATTTGCATGGATCCTTTAACATCAAAGCTATGTGCTGTTTACATCAGGTGAGAGAGTAGCCCCTGGTGTTTGCAGTCACCTGAATAATTTTGCAATGTGACATACAGGGATGTTTCCTGTTACACATATGGGATATACTGTAACAGCAATCCTTGTTTAACTTGTACTTATTGTGCATTTAGTAGACACACTGGATCTATGTTTAATTTGAAAAGAGACTACCTATCCACCTATTTTACTATTATTTTCTTTTTTTTTTTTCCTTTAATTTTTTATCCCAAGGTCAAATCGTCACTTGCTATTAGAGTGCTATTTAAATTTCATTTATTACTGCAGAAGTAGACAAAATTTCTAGGGGCTTATCTCTGTGGTAAATGCCTATTTTTTTTTCAAACATCAATGAGCTGAAAATATAAAGACTTGTGAAGCTAATGCAACTTTTCTTGTATATAAAAGCTTCCTACCTTGTTGTATGATAAATCTTTGTCTTTTCAAGCACTAATACAGGTTTTAGGTTGAAACTTTGTGAGGCAGATGGAAGAACAAGAGTTGTTTCTTACAAGAATCAAACTGATGAAAATGAGCCTTTCATTTAACTCTCTTAGTTGTTTTAGCAATTTTAAATGCAAAATCAAAACAGCACTAAAATCCAAATCTCCATAGGATTAAAGGAGAACTGCCAGTTCACCCAGTTTCCCAGTTTTGCCTGTGTATTTCTGGTATACAGCTTTCTGTGCTATTCATAAAGCTCCTTGCAATTTTTTTTCTTCCTCTGAACCAGAGATCATGAGCTTGAAATGAGATAGTATCTAGAGGTGATGATATTTTATTTTTAAATATTGGCATAACTGAAGTTCTTCAGTTTTAACTCTTATAACAAGGTGCAACCATTCTTCTTGGTTCTTTATCTTCCTGAATTGCTACAGGTTCATTCTTTTTACCCCTTTGCTGCCACCTCCAAAGCAATCATCAGAGAACATTAACCAGAACAGAACCATCACAGTACCAAGCTAAAATCTACTAGTTTAGCGGATTCACAGGCTGTGCTGAAATTAACTGCTCTGCCAAATGAGGCCTGGATGAATTATCTGTGTCTGCTCAAGGGAAAAAACCCAAGAGCAGGTCTGAAAGAATGAGGAATGGTTCTGTGCCTTCACTTTTGTACTCCTGGGCAGGAAAATTGACTTGCTGTGCTGATAAAGTGTGTTTGAACTGAGGATCTGAAGCATAGGTGGAGACTTCATTTTTTTCCAGTTTTTTGGTGGGCAGAGAAACCTCTGAAAGAGTATCTGGGTGGTGTCCTTACTTGATGTTAGATTTCCCAGAGTTCATTTTTCAGGGCCCTGTCTTGGACGTCTTGACAGAGGTATTCCTGTTGAAAAAGTGAGATGCTAACCTGAGGAGGGTTTGAGCATCTCTAGTGGGCAGCCAGGTGGAAGTTTAATTTAAACCTAGCTTTGTTGTCATGGTCTCCCTCACTAAAAGCAGCCTTCAAAGGAATATCTGAGTAATTGCAAGGTATGTGCTGTGTGTTAGATGTGTGAGTCACTTCACTCCCAGTGTGTACTTTGTAGTTGTAAGTAAAGATAACCTTAATTAGGGTGCTCACGTGCAGTTTGTCTGTGCAGCTCATGGCCTTGCAGTCTGCACAAACTCTGCAGTGGCAGGGGGTAGGAGGGTGAACAGATGCAGTTACCGGGCAGCTGGGGAGGACAATAGCCTGGCAGCTCACACACAGGCACAGCCAGGCTGTTGTTTGGTCAGGAATAATTTATCCCAAAAGAAATGGTCTTGCACAATTCTCTGAATGGGAACCTCTTGCTCCTCCTGCTTGGCTTTCCTAAACGTGTACAGCTGCTGAGGACATCCCAAACAGAGCTGCAGGGCACCTGGGGAAAACCACTGGCAACTAAATTCTTGTTAAAGGAACTAAATACTGCTGGACAGACAATGTAAATGCTCATACATATAAGAATAAATCTGCAGAAAAATCTTCACCACCCTGTTCTTCACATTGCAAAGAAAATTTTTCTTGCTCTGATGCAAAATCTGCTAATAGTTCTTGTTGGTTTGAGGTACTTTCAAGGCTTCTGTATTTGCCATCACCAAACCAATATTCAGATGTTCTCAGTGTAGTAATACATCAGAGATAATCTTCTTTGTGTCATGGGATTGTGTTGAAAATATGGCAGGTTTCAAACTAAGTGCTTAAATTTGAAAGTTAGGGGTTTGTTCACATCAGACTGTTTGTTCAGCTGTGATAATCAGATCCTGATTAGCACGATTAAAACTAGAGACTGAGTTGGTTGCCCTGTTGCTTGTGAGGTACAGTCACTTTTGCCTACAGCAAATCTGCTTTTATGGCAGCAGGAGATAAATTGAGCTTGGAGAATGCATGGGGAGGCAGAGACCTGGGCCAGCTGAGTGAAGGGATGTGGTGTCAGACTCTGAGGTTATGGGTGAGAAGGGAGAGGTGCAGGTAGCCAAAGGAAGGTTTGTTTTTGCACATTACAGTGAGCTGGCAGCATGGTTGGTGGCTACTAGTGTGGCAGAGAGGAAATATAGATCACCTACATGTGTGGCATTGAATAACCAGCACTTTTAAATAATTGGCTGAGGAGCATTGCCTCACAAAATGTCAAATGCTACTGTTGGCCTTTTACTACCCAGTATTGACAATAACCTAAAATGGGCCTTTAATCATTGCTTAAAGGACAGCTTGAGAATATGTTGAGAATAGACACATGAGGCCTGATTCTGAGCTGACTTGCACAAATGTAAGTCATAAGTGAAAATCAATTAGAAGATGAAAATTATTCCTCAGGCACTCAGCCTGTATATTTTTATATGTAAATATGTTTAAACTGTATAGTCTTCAGTCATGTAAAATATTTTCTAATGATAACTGAAGGTAGTTCTCATGTTTGGGAGTCTCCAAATTAAAACTCCCTGACAAAATCCTTAGCAAGAGCTGTTAACCTGAGAGTTTTGTCACAGAAGATGAATGTTCTCTAACTTCCATTCCAATAGGGCTAGAAATGAGATTTTTGTCTCTCCAGTATTGAGTGTTGAGGTTTTTTTTCTGGTACAGCATCTCCTGTGCATGGAAGGAGACAAGCCAAGAGAAGTGAGTTCCTGCTACGGAGAAAAGTTATTACAGAAGAGAAATCATGTCACCCTTGCCTCATCAAGATCATTTTCTTTCTCAGAATCAACAGATATCTGTTCAGAGGTCATAGTTCAGAGCAGACACTTGTCAAGCAGTTTAGTGGCCAGCTTGGAGGGTGAAACATTTTCTCCCCAGCCCCAGTTTATTAACCCAGGTTAGAGCTACACAGAGATGCTGTGGGATGAATGCAGGGCAGAGTTTGATGGTGTGTGAGGTGGCAGTCCACATCATTAAACAGCCTTTGCTGCAATTAGCTACACATTGACCTCTGATGAGACCAGCTAGCACTGCTGAAAATGAACTAGCTTGTTGCTCTACTTTATGTCTTAGACCTAAAAAATGACTCTTTTATGTCAAATTATATATATTTTGTATGGGATCAAGATACATTTAAATTTTGGCTAATAAGCCAGACTGCAATTAGAGGGAAATTACATAGATTATTGTAACAAATCAATATGACTAGGTAAAAATCAGATTGACTGAAACAGATGTATGATGAGTCATATTTTAACATTTATTTTAATAAAAATATTTTTGCATTGATTAATGGCCTTGTGATTAATTTCATGGAACCTATTTGCCAGACAGCACATGGTAGAGGCCAAAAAACTCAAAAGGAAATGAAGAGAGGAAAAAACCAGTTCTTAAAATTCTAACTGAAGAATTATTTGGTCAGCTTTCCCAAAACTGCATATCCTGGTTTTGTTTGGTTTTTTTTCTACCAAACCATAACTGGCTCCTTCATATCTCATTAATATTATAGAGGAAGCAAAGTTTCCTTCAGCTCTTTTTTTTTAGGAAGGATGTCATCAAACTTCTGTGCTAAAAAGTCACTGGCTAGCAGTCAGGGTTTTTAAAGACATTTTAAGATCTATGTCTGCCAACTAATCATGTTATATTTTACTATAATATTCTTTTTATATGCTGAAAGTGTAAATATTTTTTATTGTAATCTTTAATGCGTGGACCAAACCTTTAGTTAATGTTAACTGGACCACTTTCAGATTTCTATAGCTTTTCAGTTTTCTCTTGCAGGAAAGGGAGTGTTAGGAGGCAGCTTTGGGCAGTTTTCTTTATTCTCTCACCTTGGTAGGTTGTCTTTGTTTGCATCTTAAGAGCTGAGCAGGGGTAAACAAATCTTCTTTGTGGTACAAATAATGATTAAAGCAGCTTTGAACTCAGTGTGAAACATAACTACCACAACAAAGATAAATATGGAATTCTAAAGACCAGAACTAGGGATTATTCCTAAGGAAAAGCGGCATCTTTGCTAACTGGGCTGTCTGGTGCAGGATGGGAGGCTGTGATTCCTTGTGTGCCACCCTCTCATTCCAGAGCAACTGTGTTCCATTCTAGCAATGTCATTACTGCAAGTGTTTTTCCATCTCCTGTGACTGGAACAATTTGAAACCCACAGTGTTAACCACAATAAGCCTGAGTTGATGCATATTTGGCTGGAATTTTTAATGTTTGTTATACATGAACACCATGTGAAAAACAGGGGAAAAAAGAGAGTTGAGTTTTGCACCTCTCTGGGTTTGAAGAGAGTAGCTCAGGTCACAAATGGCTGTGGAATAGGAGTAAACAGCTGGGTGTATTTAGAGATGAACAGTAAGGGTGTGTTTAGAAATGAGCTGCTTTGGTCACTGACTCCTTTCCTATGGGACTGTTCAGGTACAGCTGGATTCTTGCATTGCCCCATTCCTGCCCCAGATAAGGACTGTGGATGTTTATGGTGCCATATGTTTTTATCTTGCAGGTTGAATTTGAGTGGCTTAGGCAGTTTTGGTTCCAAGGGAAGAGGTATTTGAAGTGCACTGATTGGTGGCTCAAGCCTATGGCTAAATTGGAAGAATTCTGGAGAAAACTGGAGATTATGGTAAGTACTGGTTTTAAAGTCTAAAGCCTCTAGGGCCTAATTCTGAGAGCACTCACAATTATGTTTTTAATTGTACTGTAGTAATGGGTTTTAGACTTTATTCAGAACATATGAGAAGCAGAATCAATGTCAGCCTTTCACTGTCTCCTCTTACTTTTATCCCCCAGTAGGCAGAAAAAATGTGAGCAAAATCAGATCCAAAACCCCAGGATTTTAGTTGGTTCTTGACTTTGCTTGTTTTTAAAGTTTGAAAGCCTCATAAAAGCCTCATATGAGCCTTTTAGAGCCTCACAAGATGACAGCCACATATTGCAATGCTGTGCACTGTCAGCTTTTTTGTACAACACCCTGAGAGACACCTCTGCTAGTGACAACAGTGGTGCATGTGTCTGAGGAAAGCTGAGAACAGAATTGGTCATCCGGAAGTACAACTGCCTGTGGTCCACCTGCACTCTGAGACCAAAGCCAGAACCTGCAAGGGGGGATTATTTCAAGAATAAATGTAATAATGATTTCTGGGCGCTTCAAAGTACATTGTGCATTCCTTGAAAAGGGATTCAGTGCCAAGTGCTGTTATCCTGCTGCTGCTGTCCATGTGGAGCCTCAGGTGAGAGCCTGTGCTGTCAGAGTTCCAGAGCAGTTGCCAGTGTGCCTGTTTCTGGGTTTGCACTCAGAAGGGGCTGTGCTGGCAAACCCACTGTCCTCCTCTCCATCCATCTGCATCAGAAGCTGCTTCTCAGTCATTTCTGCTGGCCACAGCATAAATTAGCCTCAGTTTGCCTGTTCTGGCTTGGAAGAGTTTGTGCTGCAGCTGAGGATGCTGAGTTCCATTTGTGTCAGGCTGTGTTTGAGGTGCAGCAAGACCCTTGGGTCTGACAGGCAATGCTGAGGCTCAGCTGCTCCCATGCAGTGGGAGCTGCCCCAGCAGTGCCTGGTTCAGACTCAGAAAACACGCCCAAAAAAGTGGACATTTCAGTTGTGGAATCAATTGCCACAAGAAATCACTGAACATTGAATTTTCCTACAAAAGGAGAGAAAATATAACTTGCTTATGTGTTTGGGTTTCCCCCCTGCTTTTTTTTCTTGGTGTTCTTATGCGCTCACATTCTTGAACGACCCTTATAATTAAAAAAAAATCTTTTGGTTTGTTTTTCTTTCAAATGACAACTTACTCTCTTGTAACACAGGCTTAGATGAGGTAGAGACAAGAATGTTTGATATTTTATATCCATTGTGTGTTGAAAACATGGAAAAACAGCAAACTCTGGAACTCTCAAGGGTTAGGTTTTCTGCAATTGGTGTGACATTGCCATGTGTCTCTAATTAGAAACATGGTGGCGTCAGTGTATCTCCTTTCAACAAGCCTCGGGATGATATTTATCAGCAAACCCAAGCTTGGGCCAAGACAGAAGCTGCTTCTAATTTATATTTTAAGAATCGCTTTAATGTTTTATGACTTATAACATATTAATCACAATTCATTTCAGCCATTGGAGGAGACAGAAGAGAATGTTAATTGGGAATGTCTGTTTTGCCGGGTCTCTCGGTAGGCGCGGGGCGCGCTCTCGGCGCGGGGGCGCTTTTGGGGACAGAAGGCGCGGTTCGCGCGGCGGCCGCCAGGGGGCAATGTTGAGCCGCGGTTCGGCGCTCCCGGCCGGGACTTGCGGGAGCGATCCCGGCTGCGCCCCCAGCCCCATCCCGGCCATCGCATCGCGCAGGAAATCAACCGCGGGTTAACACATTCTGCAGCAATTCAACATAAAAAGCGCGCTGTTTTGGTGCACGCGTAGCTTCCACGGCTAAGTTAAATCAAAAGGGTGTTTTTGAAGGTACCCGGTAGTGTGTGGTCGATGGGTTGTTTTTATTTTCCTCCGAATTTATAACTTTAGCTGGATAATTCTATAAAAAAATAAAAAAAAAATAGAGAGCGAGAATAATTTAAAATGCTAAAAGTAAAATGTCTTAGTGTTGTTGGTCTTGTTTTGCAAGGATTTTGCTGCTTGAAAGGAATTCTTTCATAAAAGAAAATATTTAAGTGTGTATTCTTCCTTTGTGTGTGAGCTGAACAACTGTTGGTGTAGCTTTTTTATATATGTGTCTAAAGTGATACAAAAGTCAGTCTCAGGGACCTTCTGTGTATTTTTTAGGTTTTCCCCTTGTTTAATAATTTTTAGAACTTTCTTTTCTTCTTTATCTCTGATTCTGCTAATAATAATTACTCTTCTGTCACAGCAGAATATGATATTGCAAGAAGTTTAGCCCAAACCTGTGGGCTTTATTAAATATTTTTGTACATTATAGCAAGCACACAATTTTATCATAATGTTTATTCCTGGCATTTCTTTCCCTGAGGATAGTTTTACTTAGAGCTCACTCTTGTGATGTAAATGTTAAACCTTTCATTTGAATGACATTCTGATAAAACATCACATTTCCCACAATATTACCTCATGAATTTATGAGCCATTAAATCCAAAGCAGTTTAACCAATCTTCCTTTTTTTCTCCCCCTCCCTTGAAAATATGAAGGCTATTCATATGTTGGAGGGGTTTTTTTTTAAAAGTCATCCAAGATTAACACGTTATCGCCTGCAACATCAGGATAAACGCTTGCAGAATTCAAAGGGAGAGTTACCATTTGAAAAAAGACCGTACAGGCTTTGCTTTCTGGGTAAAGAGAAGTCTGAAAAGCTGAAATCTCATGTGATGTGAGCAAGTCTTGCTGTAGCTGTTCTGAGATTCAGTGGAGAGACAATTTGTCTCTCAGGGTCTGATATCATGCAAACCTTGCAATCTGACATTTATTTTAGCTATGAAAATCTGTAACCACCACACCAAATCTGTAAGAACTGCAGAAGTCCAACAATGTATTTTTGGTTGTTTTTTTTAGGTTGATTCACATGAGAAAAGTAAAATGTAAATCAATTTTTGTTAGTAAATGTAAATCATTTTTTTTGTTTGTGGAATGAAAAGTAAACATATATGGCTACACTTGCATGTTGGATTTTTGAAGGCTTTTTTAAACATACCTAGTGCTCCTTAAAAAATAAAAAAGGGCCTTACAGTGCTATATGGTGTGAATTGTATTTCCTGCTTTGACAGTCCATTTAGCAATGTAGCAATGTATTTATATGGCAGTTGGCCTTAATAACCTTTATTGACTTTAGTGGGAAAGAGCCAAGACTGGCATTATTAAAATGTATCAATTTCATTGCAGGATAAAATCACAACATATATAATTATGTTTGGTAGGCTAGGCTCCATTTAATCCCACCTATTTATGCAGGAATTTGGCAAGACAAGAGAGCGTGGAACAGAAATGTAGAGAAAAGTGTGACTGACTTGGAGCTGCATTTAACAGCACAACTGCTTCACTACTTAAAGGAATGAAACATAGATCTTGAGGAAGTAATTTCTTAATGGGATAACTGAAGCACAAGTCGTTGTTACACCATTTGTTTCATTTTTTGGCACTGATAACAGCTGAGGATAATGAAATGCAGCACACCTTTTGGTTTGTAGTGCAAAAGCAGAAGTGTGCACACTCAGTGTAAGCAGAATGATCAAAGTGGCATTTCATGCAGGCTGGTGTCTTTCTGCACAACTTTCATCTTGATCTGTAAAACTTTTAAAAACTATCTTTAGTCTCATTATTACTGTTATTCTCAATAACAGGCTTTTTATCAATTTACACAACTGAAGTCAGAGAGCAAGGCTTTTTTTTGTAAAACTATTTTTCTTTCCTTTTTGAGGTCTGTTTCATTATTTGCTCCTATTGCTATATATGAAGTAGTTTCAGCTATAAGCCACTATTGTCAGGGGCTTACAGCCTGACAGTTAGAATTGAGTCTACACTGAAACTTGAGCTACAAAATCTCAGCCCAGAGCCATTTTTTTTCTCCCAAATTAAAGCAAGGGTTTAAATATGTATTTAAATCAAGAGCATTTCAGTTCCCAGATAACCATGAAAAGCTCTAAGAAAAAAACCTGCTTTTACAAGGAATTCTCCCAGCTTTTGTAGACTTTGGCACTTTAAACAACTAACCAATTATTTTTAAAAAAATAGATAATGGGATCACAAACAGGCTGGTTGGTTGTTTAGCTTCTTTCAGAAATTGCATAGCAACTTAACTGACGCTTGAATTGGTTTGACCTTGTCAGCCAAAATTCCAGGAACTCTGAGGTATTATTTTAATTTCTCTTCTGGTTTTCCCCTGGTGCTCAGATATTGCAGTGTCACACTTATTGGAGGGCCATGTGGCCATGGGTGATGGGATTTGCCTAATGAGCTGTGAAATGCAGGAACAACATGGCAGCTCCAAAACCCAAATTTTACCCATATTTATTGTCTTTTGGGGCTCTCCTTATCTGTTTAGGCCAGAGCCTTTAAATAAATGTATTTTTGGCAGATTATATTTTGTGTACACTGGAAGTCAGATGTTTCTGGAAATGTATCTTTTATCTTAAACAACAACAACAAAGCCTGATCCCGGAGACTTATTTTTCTTTTTTTTTCTTTTTTTCTTTTTTTTTCTGGTAATAATTTCTATGACCCCAATATTTTTAGCTGTCAGAAATGGGAGAAAAGCTTGAGCATTGTCTGTAGTAGAATCACAATGAAACTGTAAAAAGAAAAAAAAATAAAGTTGTATTGCACATCTTTGAGGAAAAAAATTATTTACAATTCTGAGGGAATTCAGACTTAAGCTTCCAAAACAACATGTGTGCTGAAAGCACAAAAGACTGTGTTTATGATTCTCTTTGAAGTGTTTCTGCAACAGGATAAGGAAAATTTTAGAAACTGTCTGATAGTGTTCAGGGTAAATACTTAAACCCCTTTAGAGAATTTCACACACAGATACTGTGCAGCAGAAAAAAGGGTACTTATGTTTCCTAAAGCTGCTACAGCCTACAGCTTTGTACTTAAAGACAGAGGTGTTGAATAGAATTCTTCTGAGGATACATCCAGTGACAATATCTGCAGGAACATCAGAGCAAACCAGTGGATAGCACTTTCTGTTTTTAACCCTTACGTGAGCCGGCTGAGATCTGAGCTGCGTTGATATGAACCTCTGTAACATTTCTGTGAGAAACTGGAATTGTTCAAAGGGCAGCCTCCCACTCAGCAGCATTCTGGGAGAATCACTCTGACAGCATTGAGGGTGTAATGTTCACTGGCATGAGCCAGGAGAGGTTTAGGTCCCTGGATGTGCTGTGGGACAGGAGCTGCATTTCTGGTGGCCCAGGTGGGGTTGGGCTGGGTGGCTGTGCCCGTGGTGTGGTCCTGCCTCTGCCTCCCCCTCAGCTGGATTTGCACCTGAGCTGCAAGTTTGACATTTGTAGCTGTTGCAAGTTTGACATTGGTAGGTGTTCTTTGCACACAACTGGATCTTGGTGAGCTGCAGTGTTGGATAACTAGAATTCTGTGTTCTTGTGCTTTATTCTTACTGTGACAGAGGGCTTCTTTCTGTGATCCTCACTGTTTTTATACTCTTAGATGTATACAATTGTGTGTTCTGAATACCTGCACTTGCATGTAAAATGCCACGAGTTCTGTCCTAGAGTTTAAGGCATAAATGAGTTTAAGGCATAAATGCAAATACCACAATCACCAGAAATCAAATTTGTTCTCCCAAAACCTTGGATGGGTATACACTAGAATAACAAAAGATCTTTGTATTAATAGTGTGTTTATTGAGGCTTATTATTTGCTGTGGGAATAATGATGTTGTAGTATTGAGCTGTAGTTTTACCTGTCTCATTATTCTTTGCAAAGTCTTTCACAAGGGCATGGAGTGACAGGAGGAGGGGGAATGTTTTAAACTGATGGAGGGGAGTTTAGTTTGGATATTAAGAAGAAATTGTTGACTGTGAGGCTGCCAAGGCCCTGGAACAGGGTGCCCAGAGAAGCTGTGGCTGCTGCATCCCAGGAAGTGTTCAGGGCCAAGTTGGACAGGGCTTGGAGCAACCGGGATTGGGGAAGGTGTCCCTGCCCATGGCAGGGGGGGTAGGAACTAAATTGTCTTTAAGGTACCTTCCAAACCAGAAGATTCTATTATATGCTTTAATGTTCTCAGAAATATATTTCCTAGGAGAAAAACTTAATAAAAGACCATATTTGAAGACTGGGAATAGTATTTCTTGAAAAGAAATTAATCTGTATTTTTAGAATTTGGTATATGCTATATAGAAATTGGTTAATTATTACCAATATTTAAAATTATTTCTAGTTCTTATTTATTCAATCCTAGAAGTGATCAGATACAGAGCTTATGCGTTTGTGTTTGTGTATATATGTTTATGGACATGCTACACTGAAAAAAAAGGATTTGGTTTGATGTTAAAACTGTGAATTACAGTGGTTTGGCAGGAATAATTTGTACTGTGATTGTTATAAACTAGGGTAAGTTGTGATTTTGAATGAAAGTGAAAGCAAATGGCAGTATGACTAAAATGTCACCATCTACATTGCTGTATTTTTTTAATACAGCTAGTGTTGCTAAATGTGGTTTTATTGCTATTGTATTTTAGTGGCTCTGTAACCACTATAAAATAGAACACAGCTGCTTTGCTTTCCAAATGGCTTTGGTAGGCGAAGGAGGTGACGTCTTCTGGAAAGCTGCTGTTGCTGCACTGATAGCTCTTTCCTGTCTGATCATCAGTCCTAATTCCTAACAAGATCATGGGTGAACAGTGTTTTTGTAATGTGTTCTTTAACAGTTACTTCATCTTTGCTCAAAACTGCAGCTTTCATTTTATACATAAAGAAATATAACTTGGCTTCAGAAGTTGCTATGGAGAGCATTATGCCCTGATGAATTAGGTGCTGATTCTTTTACTGACCCTCTGTTTAACTTGTGCAAGTAACTTAGGTGTGGTTTTCAAAATCAGTCTGGCAATCAAAACATTGAGGTCTAACTTTGGATTTAGATTGCAGGCAATTTCTGATCTTTAATTCCTCCTCAATTAAATGAGGCCATGATTTTTTTTCTGTATCTGACAATTTCTTATTGGCTATGTCCTAGGGAGAGAACATCCTGCATTTGAAGGAAACCGACAAATTGCTGCCTCCCCACATCATGATTGGAAAGTCTTGAAGGGGCCACATATGAGCTTTTATTATTTTTTATTATTTTTTGTCAGATGGGCAAATTCTGTCTGTTTAAGAAAGAGCTTACTGTGTTTTGGCTGACCCTGATTGTCTCCTGGCAGCTCCCATGTCTTGTTCTCAGGAGCTTTTGTGTGAATCTTTTTTGCACTTTCTGTTTGTCACTACACATGCTTCTGCTTAATGATCCTGAAGCTGTAGATATAATAATGTTTACTATTCTGCAGTAGGAAGATAATTACTGGCTTTTCTCAGATGTTACAAGTGAACATCAGATTTTGGCAGTTTTCCTTGGACTGCTAGTCAATCTGAACTCTATATAATTTTCACAACAGAGGCACTAATATAAAGTTTAAATGTAGCAAATCTTTTAAATTATTCCAGTAAAATAATGTGGTTGTTTATCACGATCAGAGTAGTTTTCACAGGACTCATTCTGAGTTTCTGTAATAGAGTAGAACAATGAAGGGGATGGTGAATCAGGCTGGATTGTTGCTGGGGGACAGGAATGGCAGCAGTGGAGCTGTGCTGGAGATGAATCCAGCTCTGTGCTTAGCATGCAATGATCCACAAAGTGCACTGTTAATAGCTGGGAACAGTGCATCAGTTCATGTTGTCTAGCTGCCTAGGGATCAATATCATTGTGTAATAAACTGAAGTGATTATTTTTATGTGTCTGTGGATATATGTATGCATATACACACTGCTAATAATTACATTTTAGCTCCATCTTCAAGCTGTGTCCTACATGCTAATGGATTAGAGCTTCACCAGCTAGCTAGAAGGTCAATTGTTTTGTGATGTTGTGGTGGGACTCAGCTTGGATAACTGAATTATAAGACTTTTTTACACAGCAGAGTAAGTTAACTCATTGTGATCCTTTTGGTCTCCTGTCCAATGTCATGCTTCCATTTCATGAAAAAGAAGTTTTTGTGCTGAAATAATTTCCAGTAGTAGGACCACAGAATTCACTCTTTTGCTCAGAAGTAATGATTGGTTGAGTTGCTGATGGATGATAGAATTATTTTAAGATTAGTCTGTACAAAGCAGCTGATGCTGTGTAGTACCACACAGAGGTTGTACTCTTCAGGCTTCCATGAGGTGATAGAAAATCTGAAAATCAGCAGAGCCTTACATTTCTTCATGTCTTCTCTTATGGGCAAGAGGAAAGAGCGTGATGGTGGTGCATGCCCAGTGGTAATACATCTATTCCCAGGAAGCAGGGCTGAGGCAAGATGAAATTTGTTCTGTATTGCAGTTATGCTGGTGCTCAAAGCAAAGACCAGTACAAATCCTGACTAAGTCCTAGTCCAAAATGTTATGATGCTTTCAAAAGGATTAAAAATAAACAGAATTAAGATTATTAATATTTCTCACTTTCAAAAGTCTCCTCGTGTAGGTGTTTTCTTCATTAATGCAACCTTACAGGGACTGGTATATCCCTCAGAGGAAGGACAGCAGAGAAAGGAGAGGCTGCCATGCAGGTACACTTGTACAGTCAAGGCTTTTCAAAACATTTTTCCATTACTGATCTTCTGTTCATTTTCATGTAGGATGTACTTGATACACATGTTATAAAATATTTATACATTCAAGGGTCATTTCCACTGGTGGTTGTTATGCTAAAGGAATTGTGAATTTGCAATAATTACTGGGAAGAGGAAAAGATGGGTAAGACAACGGATGAACCAGTCTTGAAAACTCTTAAAATTTGTGGAGATGTTGAACAAAATCAAAAAAAGTCTCACTGGTTCCTTTAAGAAATCCTAATGTTAAACTTGATAATGTGGCTGTTTTCTCAAGTTTTTCTTTGCTTTTCATCTTCTACATTTTCTTCTTTAATGTAAAATACTGTAATTGAATCACAGCATTAGCTGGCTTTTCCCAACAAAACAGCAGATTTAGGCTCTTTGCTGCTAGTTTCAAAAGTAATATGTATGGAGAGAGAGCACGAAGACAAAAATTGAGCACATAGATGTATAATCCCAAAGGAATAAACTGACTTCTACTAGACAAGCTGAAAGCTGATTAAAATATTTTTCATCCTTTGGGTATGCAACAGCTTTTGATGATGGAGAGTGTATTAATATTCAGCTTAGCTGCTTGTCGACACTGCAGACAGGTCCCAGGAAAGTCTCTGATACTGACCAGGTTTTCTCACTCTGCCAGAAATCTTTATGAGACACAGAGCAGCAGCCTTGTACCAGGAAAAGCCAAGATAAGAATACTGCTATGTCTTTATTTTAGAAATTGCTTTTATAGATTTTAAAAGGATTGAAATTTTTAAAGAATTCTTTTAATGATATAAATGCATTCAAATACAACAAAGGAGAAAGGTTATTCTTAATTATTTTAAAATAAAGCTACTGTAATCTATTCAATTTTCAATTTGTCTGAGTTGTTTGTTAACTTACAGAGATCCAAGTAATAATATCAATGATGAGGATTTCTGGAGAATGTGTTCCTACTCAAATTATTTTATAACAGTCAGATCTGAGGTGGTGGGGTACTATTCTCTTAACTTTGTCTATTCCCTTGTAATGTAATACCTGCCTTCCAGACAAGAAGGAGATGTAAACAGCTGCTTTATCAGCTGATACTTCTTCTGTTCTTTTGTTGGCATGCTGACATATAGGGTGTTTGCTTTTTCCCCTTCCACAGTGACTAAATATATACAGTATCTCTGGAAAACTTGTCATAGGCTGTGGAGGTGCCTTTAGGATGGCTCCAGGGCTAAATACTTCCTGTAGTAGGTGAAAGAGCACGGCTTAATCAGCTTAGTTAACTTAATTAAGCTGTGCTGTTTCTCATGGTACAGCTTTAAAGTGTATTTCATTTAGAAACTGTATTTCATAGTTCTGGAATGACACAAGGTTGGGGAGATTCTGTGGGATTTTTATAGTGGGCTTGAAAAAGATAAGATTTGCTACTTGTTCTGCAATGGGAGGAAGTGAACTAGAGGAGTGTGTCCTTTTTCCTGAAGATTTAAAGGGCAAATTCTAATGCAGTTTAGACTGTAAATGCTTCTCAAACTGAGAAAGTCTACTCTTCTTTTTATCCCCATCTAATTTTAAGATTTTTATACCTGGCAAGAGCTGTCCATTTTCATCCCAGCCTTGGCTTTCCTTCTTGCAGATGTGTCACCAGATTCCATGACTCTACACTATTTTATTGTTCTTTGAAAGAAGCAAACTAAGGCAGTGTGATTGTGAGAATGTGGATCTTTTCTCCACTGATCTTTGAGTCTCAGAAGAAAATACTATTACAAATTAAAGTAATTTGAACTCAGTTGTTCTTTCTTGAGATGAGTTGCTCTTTCTATTCTTCATGAGGTACTCCATGTTGAGGAAAAGTTCTGATTTTCCTCTTGGGCAAACACTGGGGTCCTAGTGAGACCTTCCTGTGTGGATAGAGGAGATGGATTAGCAAGGCACAGCTGGAAACAGTAAGTGCTGAGTGAGCTCTACTCACCATCTCATTGGCTTCACCCGGCTGGCTAATGTTAGTTATTTACTTACCTCTGCAGGTTTCTGGAAGAGTAAGGGTGGGCAAGAAGCAATCAGGGCAGCAGTTGCAGCTGCTGAGGGGAGGGTGGCAGTGCAAACACGGGCAGAGGTTTG
Source organism: Camarhynchus parvulus (assembly GCF_901933205.1). Classification (NCBI taxonomy): domain Eukaryota; kingdom Metazoa; phylum Chordata; class Aves; order Passeriformes; family Thraupidae; genus Camarhynchus; species Camarhynchus parvulus. The sequence goes on along the minus strand of NC_044581.1, from coordinate 10,690,302 downwards.
GGAGCCTTCTCTTGGCAGAATGGCAGCGCTGAGGACAAGGTGAGTGAGGACCCCTGGGACAGCAGCTCTGGAGTCAGTGCAGAACTGCTTCCAGCCTTGGAACGGCCTGTGTGGGTGGAATGGGCCTTTGGGTACAGTGGGAATAGAAAACAAGCTTGGCAGGAAAAGCTTTGGAGGTTGAGAAAAAGCAGGAAAGGATGGCAGAGGCTGTCAGACAAAAAGGAGTGGTGTGGTTTGAGAGAAAATAGGATGGAGAGGCTTTGCAAGTGGGAAGTGGTTATGGGGAAGATGGCAGAAGATAAGGGTGTAGCTGTGTGTCTCCTTCAAAACCAAATACTCTGGGTAGTGATTTCTTTGATTTTTTCCCCTATCCCTTTAAACTTAGTGGTTTGATAGAATTCTCTTAATTGATACCTCTGTGCTATAATAATACTACATTTAAAATAAGGGAGAAATAATCAAGTAAGGGAGAAATAATCTTTGTTTAAGCAAAAATTAGTTATTTTGAATGCAGAAAGCTATTTAAAGTATGTTGGAAAGTATTTGCTTTTGATTCCACATACATAAAATTATTCAGAAAAAACAAGATTTTATATATGTATAGATTTCTTTTAAATTTAAAAAATGCACATAATAGTTAAGGCTTGTGAAATTTTTTTGTGTGTTTATATGGCACATGGGTGCATATAGATACATATATGTATGCAGCCATGGGCACACATGGAGGGTAAAATATTTGCCTATTTAAGTACTGAGCTGCTCTCCATAGTGCCTGGAGTTGCAGGATCTCTCTTAGCTGATACAATGTGTTAAGTTTCTCATATTAGTACTTCTCATCCCACTTCTTGGGCACAGTTCTATTATAGACTTTAGTGTTTCTTGATTATATGGGGTGTTATAATTTCCTGATGACTGGTTATGTTATTTATAATACAGAGGGTGTTAATCCTTTGGTGATTAACACTCTATTTGAATTACCAGAGGTCAAAGGTACATTCTTTTATTTGGAGTTTGGGTTTTTTCAGTGTTTTTTCATTTGATTTTTTTTTTCTAAAGGTTGTTTCATTCTCTGTTTTATATGAAAGTAGTTTTGAGACAATTTGGGGCGAGGAGAGAAGAGGAGCATGCTTCTTCCTTAGGGATCCAAGTCTGTTGGAGCTGTAGGGATTAGAACATAAGTTCTCTTTGCACTGAACAGCTCCTCCAAAAAACCTCCATTTAAAAATAATGGAAATCTCATAATCAGAAAAAAATCATAGTAAAAAGCCCATGGAAGAAGATTCTCCCCACTTAAACCTGTGAAAAAGTAGATACCTACCTGTGTCTCATTCTAAGCCTTTTTGGAAAGATTTATTAAAGATTATAAATGTGTGTACATATATATATTTGTGTATGTATACATATAAACACACACTTTATGAGGTATAAATATATATGGCTGTCATTTCAGGTGATGTGGAGATACTGCAGAGATTCTTGTCCAGCTGCCAGCTGTATCCCAGTCATTGTGGTTTCAGAATTGTGGTGCTTTCAATTAATATTGAAAGCCTTCAGTTCTTTCAAAGGCTGTGTCTGTGCAGAAGTTACCCTTGCCCTAATATTTCAGACCTTTCTCAAAATACCATGGGGTTTTTTGTGTTTTTCTCAGCTGTGTTCTTTAAAGTGCTGGAGCTGACTGAGAGGGAAGCACCAAAGGATTTTTGCTGTTTTGTTTTTCACACAATTCTGGGGTTGTGTAGCCATTCCCACAGCTCCAGCAGAAGTCAGTGATGTGTCCAGGTATGCTGAGTTGCTGTGTCCACCAGCAAAGCCTTTACAGTGTCCTACAGCCACTGCCAGTGTACACCAAAGAGCTGTGACACTGGCTTTGCTCCCTTCTGCAAAGGTGACCATTCCTGGATTGCAAATCTGAGGTACATTTCCACCTGGGGATTTCTTCAGGCTGTGGTCATTCCACCTACTCCAAATCTAGAAAAGTGTGGTCATGATGGAAGACCTGAAAGAGTTCCCTCACTGGGGTGTTTGTCCACTCCAAAACCTCTCTGGTAGTACCTGAAACTGTGACAAGCCAGTTAGTGAAGAATTATGTTGGTGCAGCATAGCCCTATGCAGTGTTCAGGACTTGCCTGTAAACAAAGGAGATGATCAAAGAGCAAAGGAAACACTCAGTAAAGTTAGCAAGCCAAAAGCAGAAGGAGAGTGGCTCCTCTGGCCGGGGCAATGTTTTGAGCTTATATACATTGTTCTCAGCTCAATTGATGCCAGCCTTGGAAGCTGTATCAGGGTATGATAAGCCTCCCTCTGCCTTTCCCAGTAGAGGCATAACTGCTCCTGACTTGCTGCTTTGAGAAAATTCAGCATCAGACTAGTCTGAAGAAATGTTAGCAGTGTCTCCTTTGCAGAGCTGGGACCTGAGTTCACTGGTGTAAAAAAGCTCAGTTCTAACTCAGTTACCAGAATGGGCTTCATGCCTGAACTGCTGGGTGAAGTCCTGCAGTCTGCCAGAAAGATGAAACATATTGTAGTAATTCTTAAACACTTAACCTGGGTGCCAAACCTGTGGGTGTTCTAATGTTGCTCTACAGCAGACAGGATGGTGGGTGAATGAGGGGCAGCACAGAGGCCAGTAGCTCCTGTCTGGCCACTCATTTGATGATTGTTTCACTGTCTGTGTGTGCTGGGTTTCTCTCTGCTCTGCTGCCTGGTGTTTTGCTCTGAGCTCAGTGAGGTGCTAAGATTAGCTGGTTTGTTTTTGTCATAATCTTTCATGTTTGCTGTGATGGATAGGTGAGAAAGTAGTATTTGTTCTGCTCCAGCATGCAAGGAATCCAGCTCAGACACTGAGGGCAATTAGTTCCTATGTTGTGGGATAAAAAGCAGACATGCTAAAATTTTAGGGGTACTTTTTTCCTGTACATGCTCCAGGGGGAATGCTGCACACTGCACTGTGGCTTCCTACATGATTTCTCTGTTATAAGATTGCTAAAGTGCTGACTGCCATTCAACTACTGGCCTGTGGTTAGTGGAAATACTAAATACTACACTGGCTTCATTCCTTGTGCCTTTAATGTTTCACTTCCATTTTATGCTTAGAAACGGGTTTTTTTCCTACTTTTGTGAGTAGTCTGGCACCACAAAATGTATTGAAAGCATTTGAAGTAGTTCAGTAGGAGGCAGAATTAAAGGTCAAAGTGGTTTTGTGAGCAGAGCAAGAAGCTGGGAGGAAATAAGTTGCAGAAAGGAGGGAGTAACAATAATCAAGTGAGAGAAATAGGAATAAATATAATGGAAGTATAAAGAGTCTTGGAAGTGCAAAGGATGCTAGGGTTAAAAGAACTGAAGGTACAAATATGATGATCTGAATTTTCATCTCTTAAACTTAAAATGGCTGCAGCATTTAATAGCGTCTTGCTCTGGGGATATTAAATCTGTAAACTACTAATATAAATGATACAATTAGTTAGAAATGTGAGTTCTGTGTGAACGTATAATTTCACTTTATATGTCACAAAAATAGTTTTTTGTCTGCTGACATAGTCCTGAATCAGCTTTCTTGAAGGAATGGTTACGTTATGGCCTCACAGCAGCAGAACATTGAGCTTGAAAGTCTGCAGATACAACATTTGCAATAGTGTGTATGTGTGAAATTTTAAGTGATGAATGCCTGATTAAAACAAGAATATGTTTTTACTGAAAATTGTTATTGGTTTTGTGTAAATCCAGTTTTAATACTAAAAAATAAAAAAAAGGCATGGAGGAGGGAAATAAATTAGTGGGTAGCAAGCAAGACTGAAAGAACAGACAACTGAAGGTTGAGAATAATAACCAGCTTACTAAATAAGATTTGCTTCATGAAAGATGGAGAAAGTTGTTTGCTCATTTAGCTGGTATAGCTAGAACAATGTAGTTAGCTGTTTTCATAGTGAAGACTATGTTCTGTACAAATATATAGTACATTAGAATTTTGGTAGTCCTGTTTCAAAGTTTGCTGAAAAATTTTTGATTCCTTCTTACATTTATCACAAACAACCATTTATTTTCTTGGGTTGAACCATAAATGTTTGTAGAAGTGCTGTAATCTTTTTTTAAAAACAACAATTTGAAAATTTGCATAATGGGCTTAAGTAACACGATTTACAAGTAAGGCTATGAATCTGTTTCCTGTGATGCTCTTTTTTGTGACTTGTTCTATAACCAGAATTTATACAACTAAATTCATTGCTGGATCTTCAAATTAAAGACATGAATATATGTCATATTGTTACATTACTAGACATTAAAATGTGCTTAGAGATTTACATCAGAAATATTAATTATATCCTGTTTTCATTTTACACCTACTTCTGCCTTACATTTGTACTAACCCAGTCAATAAGCATATATAAACCATGTCAACTTTTGCTGTTTCATTGCATTTTTGCTGTTTAATTGCATTTTTCAAATAAATTTTAGTCAAAAATATTTTGCTGCTGATTTGCACTGTACATCTCCTAAATCTAAGACACCACTGGGGTCAGAATATAGCAGATAGACTATCCAGTGTTTGAAGTGGTACTCCAGTTCCTGATTTCCTAAGGATAAATGTGATTGCTCCAATATAAATGTTTTAGATCACAGTGACAGCTGTGGAAATTAAACATAGCCAGCAAAATCTATTTTCTGTCTAGCTAAGTAAAGGAGAGGACAGATGAAAAAATTCCCTGGGCAAATGAATTCTTATGAACAGTGATGAATCTTTTCCCTTTGCTATATTAATTTTATTGTATTGTTAGAAAAAAAAAATCTAACTTGTATTTCTGTGTGTGTTTTTCATATTCAAGTTTATCATATTGAGGTGAAAAATTTAGAATATCTCTCTAGACCATGTTGTAGCACACATTGCAAGCACTTTTCTAATCACAAGGAAAAGTTAGCCTTTAGGGTAGTTTCCACAGAGTTGCAATGATTTGTGAATCGAATGGACTTTAAAATTCTGTGAAATCTGGGGTTTGGGGAGAGATGAAAAACTTAAAATTTCTCAGGAATTTCCTTTCTCCTAATTGGTTATGAACAATCTTTTGTTTTCAGAGGTTTTGCCTTATCTTGCCTTAGCGCATCTTAAAATTTTAGTCTACAATTCTGTTTCTTAAACATAAGTTTTGACACCTGCTTCAGGGGCTGCTGTCATGCAGAAAAATGTAGAATTCTCTCATATAGGCTACATAGCAGGTTGGGCGCTGAGGAAGAGTTAGAGAGAGATTTCCCTGCCAAACAGTAACCCTTTGAGTCATTTTCATCACTGGTTTATTTTCTACCTGCTCATGGTCCTGGCCTCTAGTTCTGGAGGATTCCTTTTCCCTTCCAGTGAAATTGCTCAGCCTTAACCCGTGGTTGGAGTTCACTGTTTGCACTCAGAGGAGACAAAACAGCTCTGCCTTTTCAGGTGCTGCTTTCAGCTGGGACCTGGTGCTGTTGTTAATAAGCTTACACTCCTCTTCTCTGGGCCAATTCTTTCTTGTTTCCACAACTACTTCTTAAGTAGCTCCCTCTAGCAAAGTATGCTTTGTAGAAACTCACCATTAGAAGGAATTTGATAGTCCTTTTTGTAAACTATACCAGTCACTGGATATTTCTGTTTGGGCAGAAAAGTCAAAATGAACTATGGAGTGCTCAGTTGTTGCATCGTGATTTAATTTTCTTCTTTGCTGAGGTGGAAGAGTTAATGTAGATTATAGCTCAAAAGTGAGGCTATGGGACATTATTTGTTGGGTTTTTTTTAATTAGTGTATTGTGACCCTTAAGATATACAGGCTTTTTTTTTTTTAATTGGGAAGAAAAGCAGCTCTCTTTAAAAAGTTTATTGCAAAGTAAATGGCTAAAGTGGAGCTGCAGTTACTTGAAAGAGACAAATATACATTCATTATTTCCTGAGTATGTTGTTTTTACAGGAAAGCAAAGGAAGCAATGGCTGGGTATCATTAAGGAGTAGCTCGTGGAAAGCGGTGAAATGAGCAATGAGACTTGTAAAGTGTCATGAAAACTGAAACACCAGGGTACAAAGTACTGCTTATCCTCCCAGATATGGATACCATATGGCAATATGAAGGGAAATAGAGAGTAGGAGACAAGAATCCTATTATTCTCACGCTTTCATTTGCTTGCTATTTGCTTTGGGCAAATGACTAAAGAAGTTGTGCCTGAACCTTCTTCTGGCACAGTATTTATTGACAAGACACCTGCCTTCCCTGTCAGACTCCTTGAAGTTTCTTTGGTGTAATTCCAGCTTTGGCACTTCTGATTATAAATTTATTGTTGTTTCTGCTATAGTGTTGAAATAATCTCTTATTGACTGTTCCTAAGTTAAAATCTATATTAATTTTCTGGTAGGATATCTCCTTCTTCTCTTTCAGCATTTCACTTATTTTCCTTAAGAATGACAGTCTGTTGTGGCGGGTTCTTGCTGCCCTTGAAATCTCTGCCTCCTCCTTTTTTTCTTTATCTGCAGGTGCTATTTCTGGACAACTTTCTACATCTCTCTTTTAGGTATCTTTGGAATCAAATGGGCTGATTGGGAGTGCTTGGAAAGATGTGGAAAGGATCTGGAAAGACAGTTATGTGGTACATGTACCTTTGGAATGGCACAGAGGAGAGGAGTCTTGATCAGCTCTCCAGAGGCTGACACAGCTCTGGGAAGATTCTGTCACCTCCTCCTTCACCCATTTTTTCCTTTCCACCTCCTGAGTGCACACCTGTCTACCACCCAGTGTTTTTTCTTCATTTATAACAGTTTCCCAGCAGTTTCATGTTTCTCTGAAGTTAACAGATCTTCCCTAAATATTGTTAAACTAAGTCCTACCAATATACAGTACAGTTATCTTCACTGCAACAGTTGCTTAAAATGACAATTCTGGCAAGTTTCACCTTTGCTCTTCCGACTTCGTGTCTGTGAAAGTATAACTGACAATTTCTGGTGATGTCCCCCAAAGTTAATGGCTGGTAGATAAAACCAAAGCCAAAAGCATTGCAAGACCAGGGAAAACATGCTTGCCCACTCTTTTATTGTTACTTACACTGAAACTTTCACCTATTTTGCCTCATTCCATCTGAGGGAATCGTTGATGTATTTGGCTTTGCTTCACCTCAGGCTGTGGGAATGAGCAGCTGTTTGACTGTGTTGCAGCAAGAAAATGTGATTTTAAGAGCAGGTTCTTTTGTCATGGCAATGGGTGCTATGTCAAGAAAGAACAAGAAAAGCTGCTCAGAAACTTTGTATGGGAGGTCAAGAAAATAGTGCAAAACTCAACAGAAGATGTTACAAAGGGAGCCCCTGATTTATAAGGTTTATGCTTTTTGTGTTGTAATTCTGAAAATTAAGGCTTCATGTGTCATACCAGACTGTTGTGGGCATGAAGTGAAATTACAGATAATAAATTACCACTGTTTCTCCTGAAGCTATATAACCTAATTCTCCTAATTTTAGCACCACAAGGAAATGCAGTTTAGTGCTTCTCTATGCTCTGCAGTTTAGTGCAAATGTTTGAACTTTCCTGTGGTCTAGGAAAGCCGGCATTTTAAGAAGTATTTCATAGTTGCATAGGTTACCATTACAGTATTATAATGACTTTGCAGTGCTTTGTTCAATAGAACACTAGCCTATTTGTGGGGAAAATGTCCAAAGGACATCCTAACTTCTGTTCTCTACAGAAGTGTTTGATATGACACAGCATTAAGGGATAGAATCAACCCCATACATTCTCAATTTCAGAAAGAGGGGGGAAAAACTGAAATACGAAGCTATTCCCACTAGAAATGTTGTAAATCTTACAAAATATATAAGCTTTCCTCTTGAACGTACATCAAAGGCGTAAAACTTGGGAGATTAAAATATGTTTTTAATCTTAGTTTGATGAGCAAAACTTTCACTGTAATATTTATTATGAGAGGCTCTACTTGTGTTGCCTCTTCCCTTTGTTCTGTTTATATATGACTTCCTTTCTTCCAAAAAAAGTAGGAAGTATCGTTTTCACAAAGCTGAAGGATATTGCAATGGTTTGTTCATTTAAGCTGAATTGCAGGCCCACGTGGCAGACACAAACTTTTCTTTTATTGTCCTGGGTCCCAGAGGACAAGCAATGCTTTCTGATGGCTTCCCATGAATGCCTTTCATTTGTGGAGGAGTTTCAGTGGCTTATGCTGACTGTACAAAGATCAAACAGGCAGGAAAATTGTGGTTTTATGAAACTTAGCCAAGATCTTTGTTTTTTTCTCAGAAGTTTTTCCTCTCTAACCCTATTTTTTGAGGACAATATTAGGACAATTAGTTTTAACGACTGATGGGAAAAAAAAAGATTGTTCTATCATTTTCTCTTTAAAATTTAAGTATTTTCTTGGTTATTAGAAAATTTGTAGGCATGTTTAAAGAAACTACTGACCATAATTACAGTCTGTCTTTATTGCATTTGGAATCAATGGTATCCAAAATTAAACTTAAAAAAATGTTGTGGCTGTTTGGTCCTGCAATTTGATCTATTCTAGGCCACTGCGCCTGCCGAGTTTTGCTGAAATCACTCAGTTGGGTTTTTTTTTGCCTGGGTACAAAGGTCTGTCAAACAGATTTGATTGTGATTTGACCTGTCAAAGTCTCATTTGTTTCAAGAACAGTGTTTTTTCTCTCAACAGGTTCTCTTAGCATTCATTACAGAGATTTCCTTTTTGCTCAGCTGTTGGCAAGCTTAAGTATTGGAAAGAGATGTGCAGACCACAACGTCTTTTTAACTGCAGCAATGGCATGTTTTGCCAGCAATACATAATTTTCACTGTGTTGCTCATATAAAACCTCATGTTTTTCATACGAATTCAGTTGTTGTTGAAGGATTACTTTAATAAAACTAAAATGTCCTAAGTTTCTGAAGTGAAACCTGTAGCATCTTTAGGGGTCAGCCGTAGCTGTAACTTGAACAGCTGTACAACATGCATCCTAGATTGTTTTTAATTGTCTTCCCTTTCTCTAACAGCAGTAATTCTTGTTTATATTGTCAAGAACCTTTCCACCGAGCACAAGAGCACCATACTTTAAGGTCACATGCTTAACCCCACTGCGGGGTTACAATGTAAATGGGCCCCCTTTGTTTTCATTAATGTGTGAGGGGTGGGTGCAAGGCAAGGCTGTTCACGAGGCTTAAATAACTTATTGTAAAAGTGTCCTAAAGAAAGCATATTTTGTCTCCATACCACAGTTGTTTAGCTTTACTCTTGTGCATCCAACCGACAGCCAGTTTGGCAATGGATTTTGTGTGTCATTTTGTTCTTTTGACCTGTGATACTTTTTTTTTCTTTTTTCTTTTTTTTTTAACCGAGCTAATGGATTCACCTCAAATAATACAAAATGAAGAAGCTTTTTCTCCTTCTGTTCCTGATAGCCTGAAAAGTAGTAAACAAAGCTGGAGCTGCTCTTTTCCACCCCAAACCCTTTACATAACAATTTGCCAGCTACTGTTTCTGTGTTGATGAATAGATTTAAAATTAAGACTTTCTAAAAATGTCAAATTAAAATAGTATTCTCAGTGCTTTTAATCAGTTCAAAATTAATAAAACGTAGCCTTTTGAAATAGCTTCAGGAGTTAGAAGTTTTTTTCCTAGCTTTCACCAATGTATGAAGGAAGAAATATATTAAAATAATACAGGTTGTTTTGATTATCTAAAATTTGCCCTGAGACCCAAGATTTCACATGATTTCAAACCCAGTGATGATGGTAATTTTTAGCTGTCACTTTTAGTTGGTTTTTTAGGTCAAAATAACTTCAAAAAAGTTGCAGTCACGCTTTTAATTGCTGCACAGGGTCATAAATGGAGCCATTTGGAGTGGATATCTCACTTTTTTCTCAGGATGAAAACTCTTCAGTATGAACATAAGTTGTTAGTATCTGCTTGTTCTATTTTAAATGGAGATGTTGTGACAAGTTTTCATAAATGCTTCTTAAAATACTTTTTTCCCTCCTAATAACTGCTATCATGTGCTTTTGGCAGACACATTTTGTCTTGGGTTTTAATTTTCTTACAGTACATCTCTAGCAAGAGCAACTTAGTATATCTAGTGATCTCTCTCGTATGGCAATAACTGATTTGACTAGTTGTAAACAGGATGAAATCTGTCAACCTTAAAAGATTATGTAGAATTCAAGAACATAGTGGTAGTTTGATATTTAAGGAATTCTGTTAATAAATACTTAAGAAAAATTTTCTTGAAACAAAAAGAAAAGTACAGCATTTTAAGATGGCAGTAAATATAAGTCTTTCAGCATGCAGTCTTGACAGAGTTGCTGCTGAACAGGAAAAAATAGTCAAATATTGTTAAAAAGCAGTCCATATCCTAATGAAAATGTTTTAGCTGTTTTTTTTTTCCTAGAGGAATGTAGTTATCCCTGAAGATTGATTTGGTACACATAAAAGGATTGCATAATGACATCCTAAATAAAAAATTTAAAAGTGGAAGAAAAATTAAGAACACCGACTCCAGAATTCAAATGCTGAAGAGGAGAGACACCAGTTTATCAAATGACATGTTTTCCTCTTTAAGAAGAGAAATATTTTTTATTAATAACTTTATTAATTTAACATTAATAGTTCAGATTATTATTTGCCTAGGCTGTACCTCTAACATGTGCTCTGAAGTGTGATTTGCCCTGTAGCTCATGGTAAAGCAGAAGGTGAAGCAGGTAGACAGTGACAGTACATGGAGATTTTTAGAGCTCTGGCACAGCTTGTCATGATGTATTTTAATGGTAGAGGTTTTTGTATGAGAGAACACAGGTCAAACCCTTCTCCACAAACTGCTATTTTTCATTTTTGCAGCAGCCCAGGAGACATAAAAGCTTTTTTGGGCTGGTGGAGAACATGTCCTTTGTGGCATGTCCTCAGTACATGTCTGTTAAGGATGCTCAGGCAGTTTGTGTTAATGCATCCTTGACATTGCTTTTTTACCAGTGGATTAAGGGTTCCTGCTGGAAGAGTGCAGAGGTGATTAGGCAGCCACCTCTGACCTCTCTCTTAAGTTGGACTTTGCAGCTGAACTTGAGAACCCGTATCTTGTTTCACGTGCCTGTAGAAGGAAGAGTTGGTGAGTGCTGAGGCAGGAGCTGGGAATGTTGTGGTGCAGGGTAACAGAATGCACTGTTAAGGGGTGTCTGAGCTGTAACAGCATTGTCTGTTTTCCAAATTATATTGTCATAATTTTTGAGCACATCATGCAAATGTCAGCTCTGATGAGTTCCCAGAATCTGCAGCACTTGATTTTTGTTTCGGAGAGAAATCAGTGTGCATAGGTTGGTGTATGTTTGATCTGGTGATCACACTGTTTGTTTTCTTTGTTTGGCACATGAATCAGATTATTAAAGTTTATTTTCCCTGATTGAATGCTGTCACATTAATGAAAATTGTCTGCATAATTTTTTTTTGATGTAGTGGAATTTTCAAATAGTTGGGCATTCAATCTTATTCTTCAGTGCTGTAGCATGCTCCTTTACTGGAACACAGCTCAATCAGACTAATCAATAGCTGCCTACAGTTGGCATTAACAGCCTTATAAAGTGTAGCTTTTACAGATACACTGCATTCAGAAGAGAAATAAATAGCAATAGATGTTAGTGAGCTCCTGGCAGAATGGAAGTTGGCAGCTGAGGATGAGAACCTCAGTGGGAGCTGATGTGTCCTTGGAAGGAGTGGAGGTGTGCCTGAGTGTTCCTTGGGCTAATGCTCCAGATCCATGATGCTGCCCTGAAATTAACTGGAATGTGATTAAACAGTAACTGTGGGTGTTTGGTGTCCTGGTGTGAATACAATACAGCAAACATAGGTTTACACATATAAGATTAGATGGAGTTTTAGTATTCTTTAGTTTAGGAGGAGCTGTGGTTTGTGTATTTTTTTTTATTTTCTTAATTCTGGAAAATAAAAGTGTAGTTTTCTTTTGAGCCTACAGGATGTAAAGTTTGAGCTGACTTATTAACTATAGTTCAACATTGTAATTTTGCAATTATCTTTTTTCTTGTAACATTTGTGTTGTCTTTTTGTACTAGTAAGATATATTCCCTTTTATAACTTGTAATAGAAAATTAGTGTCCACGTATAAGTGGCATATATATATTACAGGTTTATGTAGTTTTATGCTCTAATTAGTCAGTGACATGTGCAAAACTTTATTCCTGAACATGCTCTGAATGCAAGAGAATTAAGAGTAAGTACTTGCCTTGCTCTTTCAGGAGGAATCTGTATTTAGTGTAAGTGCTGAATTCAAACTAGTGATGGTATATATTTTGGGCAACTGTTTGAAGTAAGTTAAGTCAGTAGGCTTTTCTGTTTGCTCTCCTTTGTCAGCTCCACCATTTTTAAAATTTTCTAGTATATTGCATTTTGTTGTACATTTTACACTGCACATCATCAGCATTTTCATGGCCCGTATGTGAAGTACCTAGGCCATGGTTTGATGTCAAATATAGTTATGTACTGTAACAAAACTGGAGGAGAATGGGGCTCTGAAATCAGCCTAGTTTTCTGTTGAGGAACGAGGATCATAGCTTCCAAAAAAGTGTATTTCCTAATGCTGTTGTCATCAACTACTGGCAATGTCTGGTGTTGTTCTTGCTGCTTGGCAGTGTCATGTTCCCCATACATTAAATACATGCAGTGTAGCAGGCTCTGTTTTGGTTTTATTTCCTGTTTCTTCCCAGCAGTGTGCTCTCAGTTCTCCTTCTGTTTTGCCATGACAGCTGGTATCACTACTGCACTTAAATGATTATGAATTTTAAATCTTCACAATGGTGTGCTGTGGTGTCACTGGGGGTAATGAAGTTATTACTTGAGCCAGGTGTGACAAAACCTCATTTTTGAAAAAGCATGGTGACAATCCCATTCTCACAGGGATATCCACAGGCCTGGTGCCTTTAGTGCTGTGAGGATGGTATTGAACCCCTTATGTCATTTGAAGATATGATTCAGCTGTACGTGGTTATCTTGCATATGTACTAAATTGCTATTCTGCTGTGGCATGTGTCTTAGACAAAGCATGCCCACAGGCACTTCTGGACATGTGGCTTGCTGTTTCATTTGATTGTGGCTTGCAGCTTCTTCATTCTGCAGTGTTTAACCCGTTCTGTAACTTGGCTTTCTGTTTTAAATTATTTCAATAAAACTAATGACAGTGGAAATGCACTTTAAATTTCTGCACCACTGTATTTTAGACAGTGTGTTAAAAGGTATTGTGACTAAGGCAGTAAGTAGCTTGATGGCAACAGGTAGTGGCTTCAGTGATGGGAGGAAAATGCTGATATTCTAGGCTTTTCCATACTAAATAGATACTGAGATGGGCTGTTCAAGAAAATCAGTAATGTGGCATATAATTAAACACTAAAAAATAAAAATATAATAATGATTTCAGACTCTAGCATTCACTGTTTTCCATTTATATTTGTAGCTTGTGTATGTTTAAATTTTTTTTGTGTGATTATTACTTTAGAGATTCCAGTTTGCATTTTGAGTGTTACAAAGAGCAGAGATTTAGTTCAGAGATTTTGGTACAAGTTTGCATCTATAAATATTTTAAGAGAAACTGGTATGTAGTTTAGAGTATTAGGGCTTCAGTATGAATTAGATGAGTCAAAGCAACGCCTCACATCTCGAATTATTTCATTAGAATCAGTAAAATTATATGAGTATTTAATTTGAACTACAGTTCATTTCAGTGCCTGTGAGATAGTATTACCTACTTCTGGCTTTGAAGCCCATCCTTTTTTCCTCTCATCTCTCCTCCACCCTAAATTATTCATAATAATTGGTGATGTTAATTTTGAGATGCTAAGAAAATTACTGGGTACTCTTTTGAGTTCTTCTGAATGCATACAATCATTTGTTGTATAATTCTTCAGTACTTATTAGAACTGAACATAATTGTTGATGATGAAAATTCAGAGCTCTGGCTGAGTGAGCATGTGCAGGTTGTACTCAGTGTGATTCAGCACTGCAAAATCTAAGCTGTCCAGAGTGCAGATTAGCCAAGTGACTCTTGTAGTGCATCTTAGCTCAACTGATTTCAGCAATAGCAGATAATCACTGAAGCATACACTGCTGTGCAGTCCTTCAGAACTTAAGTGTTTGGTGTAACTACTGTTTGCATGTGACCAAGATGGAAAAAGGGAGGTGTATACAAAGGAGTGAATTATAACAAAGAACACTTTCTGCTTCAGTTCTTGTTCAGAAAACATATGTTCAGCCATGCAGGCAGCAGTTGGGGTAAAGACACTGTAGGTTTGGAAACAAAAGGCATGTTCTTTTCTTGCATTCACAATGTTCTCAAACATATTCACTTGTTAGGGACTGGCCTGTCAGCTGGATCTTCTTGCAGGCGTGATTTCTTTTTCCTGACTTCTTTCAAAAGCTTTTTCCCCACAATGTTTTACACTTCATATAATCCACTATGCATGCTAGGCCTGCCTAGTCTTTGTGCTATTGATGATTCAGAGTTGGAGGGGCCATGCTCTGGGAGAATGTGGCTGTAGGGTAACCTTTCAGTCACCCATGCATCTGAAGATGCTAAGCCACTCTTATTCCAAGTATCTTAAGTGGTTTGGTTGCTCTTCCATGATGAGGTGGCTTATACTTCACCTTTAGAACACTGCCAAACCAATTAGTGCAGCAAAAATATTTTGAAAGTGTTGATCTTTTTACATATTTTAGTTTGTAACTGCATAGTGAAAATCTCATAGAGACTCATCATAACTGCTTGAATCATCCAGTAAAAATATTTTTTTTTCTCTCAATTGGAAATTCAGTCAGTTGTGGCATACCAGAGTAACCAAAAATTACTTGGGCATTACTTCTGTTTGGATTCCTTTTTCCTAAATATACGGTTCAAGACCCTGGTATAAATATTCTTATATAGGCATAAAGGTAATGCTTATTTCCAAATTAGCTCAACCTGGTTTAATTTATGACTTTTAAACTCATATAGCTAGAAAATGTACTGCTTTAGCTCCACAGGTATAGATAAATGGAACAACTTTCTAGTGCAGACAAAACCTGCAGTTTCTTTGGAAATGTCGAAGTGATCTACTCGCTGTAGGTTTTTCTAGGTCAAACTACTCATCTATCAAGTCAGGTATTCATCCTTTGTTGTCAGCAGTGAATACCTCAAAGCCAGGCAGGGCTGCCTACATTTTAATGCATGTCGACTTGTATATAGAGCTTAAGCATATGTCTGACTTTAAGCATTCTGCTCTGTAATTGGGTTATGTACATGTTTTGTTTTGATGTGCACCATTGAATGTAATGGTAGGGGAGAATGTAAAATCTTTGTGGCGATAGTTTCACACCAGCAACTTGAGTTTCCATTCCTTTTATGCTACAGAAATGACATTTCTTTTGTAAAATTCTCTATTCTTTATATTTTATTTAAAACCAGACATAACGTTTGTCTTAAGTCCTGTGATGTTATGTTGAAAGTTCTCAATCAATAACCAGAACAGTTAGGGAGTTTTGTGTTGGCTTGCAGATTATTCATGTGTTTTGTTGCGGTATTAATAGTGTTATCTGAATTCTCAGCCTGGGAAATTATCACTGATGAATGTGCAATGATTAGAATTTCCCATATAAGACCCTTCAGACCATGAGGATTATTTACTCAAGTAGAAAATCCTCAGACAAGAAAACTCCATGTAAATATTTTCTATTGGAAGGTGCCAGCAAATGCATCCTTGCCAACGTACATCAAAACTGCCAGAAGATCTGTGAGGATGGGGATTAACTTTTTAGCACTGTCATCCTAAGAGCTTTGACAGGGAAACATTATTTAAATGTTTTTTCTTTGACTGCATATGACTGAAAAGATGTTAACAGTAGATAAAACTAATATAGAGCAGTTAATGATACTGACATATATTCCAAGTCTACACCTTTTTCTTTTCTTGAGGTCTATGTCAGAAATCCTTGAGAATACTACAGCTTTAAAATAAATTGTCCTTCCTTCTCAAATGAAATTTGATGATTTGTCTCCAGTCTGATAAAAGAAAGCACATGCTAGCATATTGCTTCTTTTGAGGAATTTTTTGTTTTGCTTTATAGGCTCCTTAAAAATAAATTGTTTTAGATGTTGCAGTGACTTCTCTAATATCAGAAAGAAAATAGTTAATAATAATTTCTTCCCTTTCAGTTCCCGTGAGCCTACCTTCATTGCACAGTTTGCATATAACAGCTAGTAAGAGTAGAATGTACTGAACCTTAAACAAATCTATTAGGATCACCATGGCAAGAAACTGGGAAAATGGCAGGAAAAACGAACAATGATTTTGTAAACCCTCCAAAGGTCAGAAAAAGGCTTTCAGTAAGTATGCAGAGGCTAGAAATCAAATCCCATTTCCTATCATAAGAAACCAGTTGTTGTAGCAGCAGTGGTTAATGTACTGTATGTGAAAGATTTAAGACTAGTTGGAAAGCTTTGCTTCTGTTTTATTAGGCTGCTATTGAAAAGCCAACAGCATAACTTCAACTAGGTGCTTTGAGATTTCTTAATGGGCTGTCAAGGGCAAGACACCAGGTCTGTGCTATACTAGCTCTTTCCTGTACATTAAAACAACAGGGGCCAAATGATCATATACAGAAGTATGAATTACTTGATGCTTTCTCTGTTCCATATGGTCAGCCATGTCTTTGGCAATTAATCATGTACAGAATCAGTTGAGTGCTCTCTGAAGCATTGAAGTCAACATTTAGTTGTACCTGTGCCAGTGGGGGCAGTGGGGGTTGCGAGTGTAAAATAGCAGGATGAGGAGCTGCTGGCGCCGAAGCCAGAGCAGCTGGCTTCTATAAACAACACTTTTTTCCTCTTTACCTTTTTTTTTTTAACTTTCTTTGACAAACATGACTCATTTTTCAATATCATCCAGAACATGAGGGTTGCTGAGTGAAACTGTGATATCTGGCATAGTGAATTAATAAACAAAAGGCAGAGAATTGGGTTTAATGTGCCCAAATTACCGGGTGATAACTTAAACCGTGCTGGCTGTTTCCATTGTATCAATGAACATGGGCACATTTGCTTGTATTTTAAGTAGAAATTTTAAAAGTAGAGAAGAAATGAGCAGGGTTTTGTAATCAGTTACTAGCTTTTTTTATCATGGAGGAGTTACAACATGTTAAATTAACGTGGCCTAATAGATTTCAGGTTCTTTTTCCTTCCCCTCTAAAAGGGACCATGTTCTAGTTTCATAGAACTTCATCAGGAAATTTCTTTCACTGAAAGCAAATAAAATGACAAAAATAACAGGGAAAATACAGAATAACATTTTAGCCCTCTTTACAGAATTTTTTTTTGTTTTTCCTTTCGGTATTAGTTATTGATTTTTTAGAGATGACTGCTATGTTAATGTAGAAGTGGTTGGTAAAGATTCAGAAGTTTATCCTAATTAAACTGGTGGTGAGTAAATTAAATCTTAACTTAGAGTGAAAAACCTGATTTGTTGACCCAACAAAGTAGGACCAAGAGGCAAACTGTCCCAAGTGCCACTTTAGTTCAGACTGAAGGCTAATTTGTTTGACAGAACACTAAGCTTCATGTCTCCAGTTGTACAGTGTTTCTAACCTTACGTCTGACTCCTCATGAGGTCTGTATTGAAGGAAGGAAAAAAATCTAGCTTTATAAGATTGAAAATATACCAATGTGGGGTTTGGAGTCTTTAGATGTTGGTTTTTCTTGCATGTCTGTAGGCGTGTTGTGATATTCACCCAGGACATACAGCTCAGCAGGGTAGTGGCCTGTAGATGTTAAAACAGAGTTTCTTCTGCTGCATATCTAAGGAAAAATATTGTAAACCTGTTACAATACGTGGATTGGCTTTGTTATGTATCTAATTTTGTGTGTATATCCTGGGTGAATAGAAAGACTTGGTTATAACAGCTTCTATTCAGTCCTGTGTCACTGATATATTTTGTTGGTGATAATGAGAGCAATAGGGTGTTTGTCTCTTGAAATCTGATCTTAGAACCTTCCTTTCTTACATAATGAGAGAAGATGCTCTGATGGCTCTTGCCTGATATGCCTAAATTTAGTTCTGCTGCTGTAGCAGGAGGAAGGCAAAGAGTACAGTTTCCTAAATACTATGTTTAATGTAAAAGGCTGGATTTGCTCCTGATACATGTGTACATACACACACACGTGTGTGTACATAGCTTTAGGCTTTTTGAGACGTGAGTTGTGTGTTTTTAAGACTTGTGCCATTTGGGTTTTACAAGGAAAGCCCTAAATACACTAATTGATCTGTAAGGAGAATTGGGTAGGATTTACTGAAAATACTGGTAGTATTGCTTATTAAAGGGGTATGCTGGCCAATGAGACAAGGAGTTGCTTCCCATAAGTGATAAGCAATTTGCGTAATCTCCTTGCTTAGGTTGTCCAGGATATGTTTTTTGACAGCTCAGGAAGCAGAAGAAAGAAAGTTACACCAGTTTGTAAACATTAGCGCCCTCAAGAATCTCTGTGAACACAAGGATGAGATAAGACAGGCTGTAGGGCTGGTTGCATTGTTTATTTATTCTACTGTCCTGCAGTCCCAAGTGTGCTGAAAACCCCTGAGTCAGTGCTGAGTCCAGTTCAGAATTGTGAAGGCTTCACTCAGCATTGGGCAAAGGGGGCCTCTGCAGGCAATTATCTGTCATTAAAAGAATTGAGACACAAGATCAGATTTTCTTTGATGGGATGTGCAACTGTAGTGATGTTCAAAAGAAGGTCATTCCTGCACTTTGGAGCAGGGGTTCTATCAGCCGGGTTTCTGATGGGTTTTTATCAGTGTTGATGTGAGGAAATGGCTTTCCCAGCTGATAACATCTTTGACCGAGTTTCTTGAACCCTTGACCTTTATCAGTCGAGGTATATATCGAATCCCCTTGTTAAAAATAAATCCAAAACCAAGTTACATGGAAAAGACAACTTTCAAAGGAACATGCTTTATAATATTCTTTTACCCAGAATGCTACTTTATTTGTTACAATTCAAGATTTTTATTGCCATTATAAGAATAGCAAGTTATTAAGAAATACCTCTATAAAAGCTACACATCAAGCCCTGCACTGGCATTCCAGGTGACCTTACTGCCCTTTCAGCACTGTTAGAAAACAAGTAAATCAGTTAAATTGCTATGTATTGTTGTTGTATGTTGCTTAATAATACTATTTCACCCTGCGGGTAGCTGTGACTGTACTCACAGGGCTCAATAAAGAAGCGTTTATGATGTCAGTGTCAAACTATGCGTTTGACTTGAGCCATGTACATCACCACATAAATGAAAGGTGTTAACAGAAGGCTGCAGCAATGTAATTATATTCTCAGGAAAAAATAAATTATGTTGAGTTTCCGGAATTATGATGTTTCTGTAGGTGGAGGGGACTTTACATGATGAAACTCGGGACCAAACTTGCAATTTGACCAGGTCAACAGAATTCACACCATATCACATACAGTGTGGTGGTGAATACTTGGAGAAGTGATCACCCATCTCTGACTGATAATACGCTATTGACATCATCTTTTCATCAGATTTTAACTGAAAATTCTTTAGCAATTCCCAGTTTTCCATGCTCTGCCCTTTCTAAATCATTTATTTAGGAGATCTTGATGTTTGTTGCAGCAAATAACTGTGCTTTTAGCTTTGTGAGGCATGGCATCATTAAACTTGGGACTTTCCTGAAGTCTGGGGGAGAAGCAGACATCTAACCATCACCAGTGGATTTTCCTGTCCCTCTGTGAATAAAATGCCCATCCAAACATTCTGAAAGGGAAATCTTGGTGGACTGTGGCCTTGCTGTATGGCTACAGTCTGATCATCCTATAACACAGAGGTAAATTCTGGTTGTAGTGCTCTGTCAAGTCTTGTACATGATAAATATAAAAATTTAAGCCTTAGTATTTATTGTGAATGACAAGGAGTGTTAATTTTCACTCCAAAAAATTCTTTAATTTTCCATTAAAGAATGTACATTAGCTCATGTGAGTGTGTTTCACTTGCTGAAGTCCTCTATCAAATCCTGCTTCGAACTGTGCAGCTGCTGGAAATGAGGCTCTAAGGTCAGGACTGTTGAAGTTGGCGGATATTAGAGCTTGTGGAAAAGATGTTGTAGGTCAGTGCAAGGGAAACCCATGTCATGGAATCCTTATCTGAAAATGCTCTCTGGCTTTTTGTTTGCTTTGTAATGTCAAAGCAGGGTCAAGAATGTGATCTGTACAGACAGAGTTTTGAACATTCGGGGTTTTTACAAGAAAATGTTCTTTTTGATGTTTAAGTCCCATCTGATGGGCTAATGCCTTTTGGTAGGCCAACTGGTAGAGCTGGGTGGTGGGGAGAAAGGTGCTTTTTGTTCTTCACTTGTGATGCTGGTGCAATAAAGTTATTTTCTGTCTCTGTGAACCCTCATGCTTCTCTCTTGGAATGACCTTAGCGGTAACAATGCTACTCCTACTTTACATAGCTTAAGAAATGCATTATCTGTGTGTTATTGTTTCTCGTGGAAAAAACCCCAAAAACTTACCAGAAAGAGGATACATATCTGTTTTCACAAACTGGAGATAATAACAATTCCTCTCATAGAATTCCCAGAGGAATTTTAGTTGGGCAGGACAGAATGTAATGGGTATGTGATGTTGAGGAGGAGGCAAAATGCCATGTGTTTTGTCACATTGTTCCAATGAGGCAGGTTATGCTGGGAATAGGAATTGCAGTTCTTGGTTTTGTTTGGTTGTGTTTTAACATTCACATGCACAACTTCTCAGGTCAGAAACTTTTTTTTTGCCTCCTTTTCTGTGGAAAGAAAACAGGTTTGTTCAAGAATTCCATCTGTTCTGTCATCCTTCCCAAAAACATTTAGATGCTCTGATACATTTGCAGAACATGTGACTGGAGGTTAGAATATAAAAAATAATTCCATTTCTATTAGAGGCTGATTAAGGTGAAAAAGGCAATATAATATCTTCAGGAAAAGATTCTCAGTCTCTGCCACGGAAACACTTCTGCACATGGAGGAGCACGTGGGCACTGGTGGATATAGGACTGGCTGGTAGCTGAGCATCAACCATTTCCTTCCCAGCTTGGCAGACATGGGGAAGTGCAGGGAAAGAAGAGGAAAAATGGTGCAGGATTGAGTAGGGAAAGATGGAGTGAGGGAGCTGGAGTTAGCTTGGTGGGAGGATAAGGGTGGTAAGAACATCCCCAGTTCTCTTTCATCAACATTAACTGTCAGCACAATGTTTGGGAAGGCCAGCAACATTTGATCTGCAGAGACTGAGTGTCATCCTGCTTCACAGATTATTTAAATCCATTGCATGTATATATGTATATTTTTGAGCAGTTTTTAATTTATTCCATATGTGAAAAGATTTTTTAACTTGTTTATTTGAAGTATTTAAAAATAAAGAGAACATGTGGACATCAGCAGAAATTCCATTCAGTACAAACAGGTATTTTTTTCAACAGCTTTACCAAGGAGCAAAGGGGAGGGTGAAGTCCCCCAAACAAATGCTACATTGAGGAAAATACTTCTGATATTATTTGATACAAGATAATATTTAGAAAATAACTATGCCTCAAGAAAATGTGGGCTAGAATGCACACTGTCTTAGTGTAATACTTAAGGCAATGAGATTTTAAGGTTTACCTTATGTGCCATGTATATTGATTAAATACCAAATATATGGTGGCCATTTCTAACCATCATTTACTGTATTGATTTGTCAGCAGTGGAACTGTAATAAAAAAAGCTATTGATTTACTGTCCTTATTTGCTTATGGGCTTTTTATTAATTTTACACATTGTTTCCTATTTCTAGATTATAATTTTTATGTGTTTCCTCCCTTTAAGACAAGTCTGGTCCTCTCTGAGGTAAGAAAAGAGCAACAAATTGAGGAACAAAGGAATGAGACCATCAGCTGCTTCCTGCTCCTGCTTAAGGAGAGACAAAAGCTGCGTAAAGAATGGACAGCAAGGTGAGAAGTACTCCTATAAATCCCCTTGAGTGGGGAAAAGTGACTTAAAAATTTTTAAATTTTCACTGTTCAAACAGTAATTCCTTGCATGGGATAGTGCATGTTTCTGTGGGTAGGCTGCTCTCTTACTCATACAGTACAGGTGACTGATAACAGCTTTGTAGGCAGCACTCAGATCTGAGGAGTGGTGCCACCCAAAATGCCCTCAGGTTTTCCACCTATTGCTGACAATATGAGCCATGCTCTTTGCTGGAATGCTCTGCTAAAACCGCCCTTCTTGGCTCGTGCCACTCCCATTTCCCTGTGGAGTCCTGCTGGAGTTACTGGATGGTGTTGGGTGAGATGGGCACACGTGTATGAACTGCTGGAGTTCATGTCATGTTTTACTGAACCCGAGTTCTTAAAGAGAGCTCACTGCCATGGACCAGGAGATGCCACCAGCAGTGTTTAAAATTGTTTATGTTTGTGTTGCTGGAATGTAATCAGCTGAATGCATTTCAGAGGCACCAGATACTCCACAATTTTAGTTTGTTCAGAAACAGGTGAATGAAAGAGGATTTCCACCAAGTTCCACCTTGTCCTTCTCTTAGTCTGCTAAATGAGTTGATGTCACCTTTTTCACACAAGTGTCTAAAAGCTATAGGTTTATATTAATTTTGTAATCTATTATTTTATTTGATATTTATAAAAAATATCTAGCAGTCTATGAAATTTTTCTGCCAAATATACAGTTTTTACTTAAAACCAGGAGATGTTCCTTACTTGCAGTTAAATACAGTTTTTAGTCAAAAGTATTTTTAAATCAGATTTTTGTTATTTAAATTCAGCATTTAACTGGCATGATTTTTTTACCTGCGCTATTTAAAGTAAAAGGACATCTCTTGTATTTTGCTGGTGCAGTTCCTGAAGACTCTGAGATTGCTTTTAAAATGTTATCTGTAGATTTTGAGTCTTACACTTGGGTATCTCTTCTGCTCCAAATAATTACAGCAAACAAAGCTGGAACATTTTAGAAACCTTAGATAAAAATTGAACATAATTACACATAATTATTTTACAAATTATATGTTGTGCTTAATAAGCTTGTGTTCCAGTGAGTATGGAATGTGTGATACTTTTTTAAGATTTCAGAGTAAGCTGGCTCTAAAATCTTTCCCATATTATCATGTGGGATTTACGTTTTACTTCTTGAACAATTTAAGGGATTTTTCTTATGGTGGCTTTGTTGGGTTTTTTACAATTTGCTTTTTTCAATTGGTTGGGGGGTTTTTTGCGATTTTTTTATTTTTGGGGGGTGTTTATTTGTTTTTTTTGCCTCCTATCACCATGCTTACTAAATAATGCAAATGTTTTAGCTATGTTGGAAACAGAGGAAATCACTTAAAGCTTTTCTGTGGGACTTGTGTATCTTTGTTATGAAACAGAATAGAAAGCTTCTGATGAGTGGAATACCTTCCTAGAGTTCATTTTGTCTGACAGTGATTTCCTAATACACAGAGTCATCAGCAATCATGGCAGCAGTGAGGAATTTAGAAGTGCTGTGGGTTTCAGTGTGCCTGGCCCCACTTGCTGCTCACAGGGAGCTCTGGGGCTGGAGCCAGGCTGCAGCTGGAGACGTAGCCCAGCCTCTGACACAGCAAAGCTGCAGCTCTTGGGGGTGGCAGAGGCACAAGCAGATGAAGTGCAGGCCTTCTTAAAACTAAACACCTGAAAGAAAATTTCAAGAGCATTGTGCCTTGAAAGTTCCGAAAGAAAGTGTCCTTTGAGTATTAAATATCCGTAATCCTTTTTCTTTCTATTTGATGTTTCCCATCCCATTGACCTATCTGGGAGTCTCATCCATGTGATCTGCATAAAGAGGCTGTTACCATACACCTCACTTGGCTCCATCAAAGCCTCAGCTCGGTGTCTGGAATGAAACACTGGCTGTGGCAGCCATGGAGCACACGGTGCTGAAAGTTATAAAACGTCCGCCGTGCTACGAGCAGGGCTGCCCATGTTTTAGAGATCAGTCTATTGTGTACTTTGGAATTACATGAGAAAAATGTGCTTGGACAGGAAATAATTAGCACTTGTCAAAGGGCAGGCAATAGGTTACAGTACTTTACTTTCAACAGGCTATCAGGGGATCAGCTAGATTAGATAATAGAATTTTTTTCCTGTGGAAGTTAAATACAGATGACTCTAATTACCTTACATTGTGCATTAGAGAGCAGATTATGAACAGTACAACTTCAAGAAATTTAGGTCAATGAAGGGAGGGCAGCTGGCAGAAAACTTCACTCTGCACTTGGTCTTTGTAGAGTTATGTAGTCATTCTGTTCTTTCTTGTGTTTTATTTGTGTCATTAACACCTGAAATAAAAAAAAAAAACAACAAAAAACCAACCCCAAGAAAACCATGTTGGGAACTAGTAACACAAACTGACTGAACTTTTGGAAGTTTATCCTTTCCCAGAGAAAGGCAAATGAACTCTTCTGGTATGTACCTACTCAGTTAAAGCACATTCTTGTGTTATTTACTTTAAGTTGTACGAGTGTTTCTGCCTATTAATGAGCTGAAATGACTCTTTAAGATTTTATTTCAGTTCCGCAGCCCAAAACTCATGGCAGTGTGCTTAGTGTTGCACTCACCATTTCACAGACTTGTGATGCAAAGATGTCATCAGTATCTTAAGTATCTGAGCAGGTCTTCCAGGGATTCAAGTTGTTCTCTGAGTGGTAGTGGTCCAAAATACTTCAGGTAGGACTCAGTGAATGTCCTCTGAGTGTTAACAGAAATGGTCCAGAGTTTCCAAAGCCCCAGATTTGTTTATACTGTGTGATAGTGCCTGATGGACAGGTTGTTATAGCTGTTAAAGAGCTGCTCTAGCCCTTTGAACTGACCCCTTCTTGACCTCTGCTTACAGAAGGTCACTGTTCAGCTTATAAAGTGAGGGAAATCTCAGATTCTACTGTAATAAACACAGGGTGAAGGGAACAGCTGTGAATTTTGGACTGACCGTGCAAACCTGGATAGACTTTTTAGGGTCACTGTATGATAATGAAAATTGTTACCAAATTATATGGAAATTTAACAGCAATAGTGGGAAAGAGAGGGTGGAGTCTAATGCATTGGGTTTGATAAATGAAGTGTGAAGTTACCCATCTGGCTCTAGACAGCCCTCTTTTTCTCTACGAAAGGGAAACATTTAAAAATAACCATGGTACATCTAGAATCAATGACCCATACAGAAAGCTGGAATAGATCAAGATTTAATGGTGACTGTGGAAGAAATTATCATTTGAAAAGTGAGACAAAGGATGAGAAAGTACAGTTCAATATCTGCACCTGATTCATTTTTAAAAAAGGCTTTAATATTTTTTCCCTGTTGATGATGTTATTGACATTTTTGATTTTACTTTTTAACTGGAACCAGAAAAGTTGTTATATCACAAAGAAACAGGGGAAAAAGACAACGTACTTGAATTTCAAGAGAGAATGTTGCACTTTTCCTGATCAGAAAGGGCCTGAGAGAGCTGGGCTATAGTTAAATAAAACTGTAGCTCTTATTTCTCCTAATAGAACTTGTATCATGTTATAATAGCATTGTATTTAATGTTTGCATGACAAACTGCACTTAATTGGTAGTAGGTTTTTGTTGTATTTTTCATAGATATACATTTACTACCAAACTAATTTGTCTTCAATAAATCAACAAGAGATTAATTTAAAAGGTAGTGTTTAACTGCATTGAAAATATTGAGTGCTAGGAAAAAATATGGTTAGTTAAACCATTGCTAAAGTATGGGGTTTTCAAATGGAAAAATTGTATTAGTCCAAAATGGTTTTATCACAACACAGCCTCTAATGTCCATTTTTGCTATTTCCTATAGTGAAATTGTGCTATTTCTCTTAGGGGAAATTCTACCAGATTCTGGAAAATGTAAAGTTTTGGAGACAGACATAATGAAGTGGAAATTTTGAAAAAATTATTTGTGATTGTTGAATTTTTGTAGTTGTGCTACTTATCCAAATTCTGAAATCTTAACTTCTCTCTAAAATAATCATCTAATGACAAATTGACATAGTGAAAACAGAATAAACATTCAATAAATAATCTGTACCAAAGTAATCACAAAATTCTTCTGGTTCATGAGATAAACAGCAGAAATGTGTTAATTGATTATATCTTGTAAAAATCAATAACTTATAACCTTGCATCATTAAAATAACACAGTAAAAAATCTCTTTTTATGGGGTCATTCTATAACCCATAATATTTTGTAGACTGGGTCACTGTATTTCTAGAATTTTTATATTCTTGCATTTGCATGGCAGTGGAAAAAGAACCTCTTACTTGTGACAAATCACATTAGTTTCAGGTTTCAAGTCAGATGTGAGCTATAATTCCTCAGCATTTTTTGCCTTTTTCAAACCCCTTCTTAGATCTCACAATTTTATATAACAATTTAAAGGTATGTATTTTTTTCCTAGTTACAAAGAACGCTTATACTGCAGAGGTAGTCTTAGCTCTCAACAGTGAAATCTGGATTTTTATGTCGATTTTTATATAGGAATATAAATTATAAGGACCTAGTAAGGAAATTGAGTTCTAATCTGGATGACACTCTTCAATTCTATAATAAGAAAAATGAAGAATCTTAGAGTGGAAGCTTAAAATAGTGTGCATGTTAAATAAGATACAAAGTGGAAGATTTTATATATTTTATTTTCTATTTTGAAGAAAAAGTTTATTTTTTCTTTTTATGCCGAACTTTCTTATACCTTGAAATTTTAGATCATAATTAAGGAGTAATTGAGGTAGGTTTTACTCTTTTTAGCTCCAGTAGGAGAAAGTGAGATTGATGTGAAGAGGGACTGTGTTTCCTCTGTAGCAGAGGGAATGTTGATGGGTTAAGAAGTAAACATGGGCTTTGGCAAAATCAGAGCTTTTCTTTCCTTTCTGTCACAGGCTTTGTGCATTTTCAGGAACTCATGAATGCTATTTTTCAAATCAAATGTGATAATACCAGTTCAAAGACTGGTTGAAAAATATGGGGTTTTTTTAACTCTCACACACCTGCCTGGATGACAAGTATGTGAAATAATGTGAACTCTTCAGAAAATCCTACAATAGGAGCTACACTAATTCCCAAGATTTTGCATCCTACAGAACTATCAAAGTGTGTCAGAGAGTGGGGGGAATTATTTGTGCTGTTTAAGACTTGTGGTTGTTTTGTGTAACATGAGAATGACAGAATTTTTTTGTTTTCCATGTTGTATCCATGTTTCTGATATTAGAAAGGATCTCAGTACATACAGCTGTATGATCTGCAGTGTGTTTTTGGGTAACAGTTGTCCTCTCTGGACAGTGGGTCTCAGTAAGTTAGCAATGAGCATACACCAAAATTCTCATTCACCATTTTGGAAATCACAGGGAGAAAAAGAGAAAATTATATTTGGATTCTTAGACATTCATACTTTAGATATATGTGTGTGAATATTCCTTAAAAGAAGAAAATGAAAATTTTCAACACCAGGGTATAAGCTAAACCAAGTTTTCAGAACATAAATATATTTAGACAATATGCAGAAACTAAATTGTGGCTGAGTAATCCTGAATACTGTATGTTAATCAGGAAGATGCTTTGAGTCAGACTGAAAACCAACCTTGCAGCTTTCAAATGAATGGAAAAAACACTGCACCGTGGATGAAGTTGTCAGGTCTCCTGCTGTAGTTATGTTTAGACATCAGCTGCCTTGATTGACCTTTGACTTTTCTCCAGTTGCTTATTGCCAGATTTCTCTTGCTTCTCGTGACCCTTCCTGTTTTCTGCCTCTGTCTTTCACCTGTGTTCCTTGTATGGAGGAGTCTTTGAAGCAGCCAAGCTTGGGATCAATAGGTACAAGTACTCTTCAGAACAATGGAAATGACGCTTGATTAAATGCTGCTGTTTAGCTGCTCCTTTGAAACTGTCTTGACCCCTTACCCTTGGAAATACTACGTGTTTACAAGCTGTGGCTACTTAGAGAAAATCCTGCCTCTTACCTTGTGATGTCACTATATACACAGATATATGGTGCAAAAAAACTTACATGGTGTAGCAACCTAAACCAAATGGTATTACAGGGCAGGCAAAGAAAAGCTGCAGAACTTTGGCTCTGTGTCTGTGTGTGGCTTCTGTGCCACTCTCTGTCATTAAGGCACTGCATAGGGATTGTTTACTCTAGTGTTTCCTTTATCATTTTAGTTTCATTTTAATGGTTCACTTCTGAAATCCATATACAGATGCATCATCCTATACCTGAGTAACTACCAAATGAAACTGCTTTGATTTTTTTCTTTTTTGATTTAATGATTTTTTTCTTCTTGTGCTAGATGAGTTTTTCAAATAATTCAATGGCACTTCCAAAACTGGAAAATTACTCAAATTTAGTCCTTATTTATAGTGCAATTAAAGCTTCCAAAAAATGTAATAAAGAGTTTTCCCACTCTATCAGAGATTATTCAGTTATTTATGATTTTTATGTTTGGTTTTACTTGGACAGGCTTTTAAAGTCAGCATGGGTGACATTTCCTTATTTATGTAAGCTTTCATAATTGCAGTACAAGAAAGATAGATAGTGTTGTTTTTCCAGTGGCTTGACAATGATTTGTTCACTACCTTTGGGAGACCTGAATGCTGGAAATGGAGATTATTGCATTTCCAGGCTGCAGGGTACTGGAGATTGACTAGATCACAGAGGTGACAAATTTATAATCTGTGGAGACCGAGTGTTAGCCACATCACCAGACAGTTGAACCACAAAGTAGCATTAGCATCTGCTGTCATCCTTTCTGTAGGAGAGAATGGTCTACCAGAGACAGGGGAAAAGGGAGAGGCTGGGAGAGTGCAGTGTGTTTTACTGAACACAGTATGTGCTCTCTAGCTGCCCATATTAGATAAAGACCTGGTGTTACAAACTAGGGATAAGGTGTGAGTGGTCCAGTGAATGAAAAATTATGATAGATTTATTTTACTTCCACTGAGGTCTCTTTCTTCTGCAGTATCCATCTATTCTTTCCTTTGCTTTCAGCAAAATGTGCTAATGTCATGGTATATAATATCCATTAAATACTGGCAAACTTATTGTGAACTCAAAACTATGTCTAAAACCAGACATTGAAAATTAAGAGTCTGAAGACAGAATTCTTTTATCTGAAAAAAAATAGAAGCCTTATCCAAGCAGGACTTTAATGATTTTTATTACCATTATTGTCACAGCCTTACCTGTCATAATGCTGAATTGAATATTTTATTTGGAGGTGTGTGAAATAATCTCTATGCATTACCAATGGTGACAAAACAGAGGGTAACTTAAATGGTTTACCCAGCCAAATGGTGCTGGTCGTGTCGTACCATGAGTGTGAGTGAGCAGATGCTTACATAAGTTCATGACTTAAGTCTTAAAGGCTGCCAGCCTTGTGTTATTAAAGTTTTTCCACCTATATAGAACTTGATGGCTCCAGGGATTGGCAGTGAAATGCAAAGCCTTTTGTTTTCAGGTCAGCAGTTTAAATATGGTTCAGGTAGGTAGTGCCAGAGATGATTCCCACTGGGTGTCTGTGTTTGATGGCCTCTGTAAAATCCTGGGTTCTCCAGCCCGGGTAGGCAGGTGGGGCTCAGACACAGCAACTGCCACACTGACACTAATTGCTACCCTTGCTGGCACTTCTGGAGCAGCCAAAAATTAAATGGATGTTGCAACTGAGCAAGGTGCTGTCAGTGCTCTGAGCAGCCCAGGCCATGGTGGTGATGAGCCAGTGAATGTCAGGGGTTCTGTGGGCAAAAAAGAGGATCAGTTGCATTGCTCTGCAGTTTGCTTGCATTATAGTTATGGTAGCACATGCAGATATTTATGTGCTGGGAGAGAGGATGAATTTCTGGGCAATCTTAACAGGATTGGTGAGAGGGAAGTGCAGTCCACAAGGAGGTCAGGCAATGGCTTGGAGATGTATCAACTAATCTGAGAAACTAAGATGAACCAGAGAATAGGATTTGATTTACTTGCTTATTTTCACTGCTAATGAGATCTTTTGGGCATTTGAAGAGTTTGATTTGGCTACTATTATTTGTTCCATTTATTTTGTATGAATTTTTAATACTTAATGTATCATTGCTATGGAATTATTAAATTATGAATTATGCTGATGTTTTAATATAGCTAAAAAGGGAAGTTGGCATTTCTTAAGAGGTTCTGTAGAAACAGAGAACTTGGGGACCTGTTACAGAACATAAATTGTTCTCATATTATTTGTCTTATTTTGATAAATGACAGCAGCCCCAAATGGGAACAGTGCTTAGAGCATATGTAATAATAATAGAAGAAAATCCTATTATAACTCTGTGCAACTTACTTGGGTAACTTGGCCAACTGAGAACTCTTTCAGAGATATGCAGGTATATAAGAAATAATTGAAACAAAAAGGTGTCTTGAACAGCATCAAAAAGATTGAGAAACAGGGTCTCAAAATGCAGAGTTTGTGGGAGAAGCCAAGAAAAGTCTATTGAGTGTTAAAATGAGGGCAGTAATACTAGGAGAAAAGAGTATTCTGTTGGAAAATGAGAGTTCTGAGAATTCTAAGAGCTACCAATAAGAGCTTTCTGCAAGGGTAAGCTGAATGGAGCCATCAATTATGCCCATGATAAGCTGGAATTGGATTTAGTGCCAAATAATGCTGGAGGGTGGGTTTTGGACAAGTTTTGCCAGTTGTTTTTCATATTTAATAATGTCAGCATTTGGTCTTCCTGAGATATAAAGAATATTTTTATCAGAATTATTTTTGACCAGCTGGTTAACATGAATTTGAGCGAGTGCTCAGGAGAGGTGAAGCAATCCAAGTCCCCACTCCAGTGCAGATGACTTGCTGGCTGCACAGCATGTTTATTGTAAGGCACAGTGTACTGCATAAAAGATCTAAGTATTTTATATTAGACTGTCCTGAAAGCACTTTAGGTATTTGCCCTTTTTTCTACTTGGAGATATGGATAATCCCCAAATCCAGGTGTGTATTATTAGGGATTGAGGGGGAGGCTGGAGGAGGGGAAAGCAGGGGAGGAGAAGGATTTGAGAGGTAAGAGGGTGCAATACTGGAGGAGGTTTTTGACTGTTTTGCTTGCCTGTAGGTGACACTGTTGCATCATTTATCTGTACAATTTCATGCATGTTGTCCAGGGAAAAAAAAAAAGTTTCATTGAAATAATTTGAAGGATTCAAAAAAACACATTTCACTAATGATTCTTTAAGCCTTGGCTAGAGAGTAGTCTTGGATACAGGTACATGAATTGCACGTTCACCTTCCCAAAGATGGCAGCAGTTTGTAATATTATTTACCATTAACTAGCTCACTATCATTGCATCTTCAGTTTAGTATTCCCTTGAAAGGTGAGATTCTAAAAAGATGGCTCTGCATGTTTCTAAAGACTAATGTAATAAACCAAAATGATAATACAGTGATGAAAAAAAAATCTTAATTTGCTGCTAAGTTACAGCAATATAAAGTTAAAATGTTTTTCTTTGCTCAAGTCATTTAAATTAATAATGTGTGTCATTAAGTGAAATCTCACAGAGGATTTTTTCTTCTTTGCCATTAAGTCTGCTGGCTGCAGTGAAGATGAAATATTCTATGAGGCTTGAGCAATCATCTATCTCTGAGCTACAGTGTGCCTGCTGCCAGATGTTCAGGTGCTGGTGCTGCTGCTTTGACATGTATATCTCTTCCAGGCAAAAAAAACAATATATACATCAGTCCAGGTGCAAGGTGGCCTTGCCAGCAAACCTGCCTCCTCCTAGCTGTGACACTCATCCACTCCCCGTCAGCGTGTGTACGTTGGAAGGGGATTGTAATTAACCCCTGGAAAGCACAGGTTTCACTAAAGTGATGTGCACAGTAATGATATTGTTAGCTTCCTTAATTTCCAGTTTCACCATCAATTATGCCATGTGTTTCATCCAGTTGGTGCTACCCTCCCAGTGTTAATTATAACCTACAAGACTGTTACAGTTAATTTTATGGCAAGCATATTGTCTCTTCAAGGCTCCACAGCAGCTCATAAATTATCTTGAAGGTAAAATGTAACTTGGGGAACTAGTTATGAAAATTCCATCCATCTCGCTTAGGAGGTGCAGCTGCTACTGTCAGCTGCCTCGCTGCTGCATTGTGAAGGAATTATGGTGGGTCAGGTTTAAGAGGCGAGGCCCAGGCTGTCACTGAGGAGAAAGGCTGTCCTGGCCCTGTCAGACAAGTACCTTCTGCCAGTCCCTTGTGGTTTCACTTTGCAGGCAGTAAAAGGCAGGCAGTGCAGGTGGATAGTCCCCAAGCTGTCTCTATTCATTACTTTACAGAAACTTGTTTTAGGTAGGCAGGTACGGAGACCTTTTCACTGTTGTCATAATGTTAGGCATCATCTGCAAAGTGCAAGATAGATAACTCTATAAATAACTCACTGTTCTGTTGGGCTGGGCTGGTGCAGAAAGGATGATTAGCACTGTAGAGGCACATGAAATAGCTCGCTGGTTTGTAAAATGACTGTTGGTTTAATTGTAGCAATAGCTTGGTCTGGAAGAGCACATCTGTTCGCCTTTATTTCGCATACACAATAAGGGGAGGTGCAATTTCACTGCTAAGTAATTTGTGTTGGAGTTTCACATTAAATAAATTAGCATGGGTTTATATGGGCATTATTTATGACATCTGTGTGTGTGTGTGTCCTGTTTTTTTTGCTGAAGGAATTGTAAACACTCATTTCTTAAAAAGAAATAAAAGTGAGGGGGAATAATAAAAATAAAGCAGCCCATTGCTCAGAACAATGGCAGTGGCATTCAGTGCTATTTATATTTTAGTAATACACTTTTATTATTGCTATAATGCCTTATTCTGTTTTTTGTAGCAATAACACAAGACTACCATAGAACATAATGCCTTATTCTGCTGTCTCTTCCTTTAATATTTTGTATTTCAATAGTTTTAAATGCTGTTAAGCTTTGGGTGTTCCTTTAAGAGTAAAACCCAAGTGCAAATCAAATTTCCTGAGAGGCTTTTTATTCTTCTACTCTTTTACCTTTCGAAAGGCCTTCTGTGTTTATGGTGTTGTTTCCTAACCTCATTTACAGCTGGGAGGGCACATGAGAAGGAATACTGAAAGCTGATACTTCTCCATAGGCAACCACTGTGCAGATGTGAATGTACAGGCCCATTGTGAATGAGTAAATGTTATGAATTCAATTGAGGAGAAAATGAACAAACACAATAATGAAAAACAGTAGGATAATTCATCTAAATTTATATTGTTTGTTTGCTTTGACAGTCTTCATTCAGTTTTAATTATTTTTGATTATTCATTACGTAGGGAAGAAAACATTTTCAAAATAGTGCTGACATTGTAAATTAGACTTATTATATGTTTAAAAAGGGGAAAAAAGGCTCATTAGAGCCTAAAATCACTACACTTCTAATGTATGTTCCTTATTTCTTTTCCCTTGGAATTTACAGTAAATGTGCCTTGTGATATTTTTTAGAGTTCCATCCTTTTCTCAGAGTCAACTGCACACATTTTGGTGTATTCCCAAAAGAAACCACTATGTTTCAATTGACCAGAACTCTGTATTTCTATTTGTTTAGTTTATTTAGAGGGAAGGGCTGCATTAGGCAGAGCCTTGGGCTAAGTGTACAAACAGGATTGCCTCAAGAGCAGACCCAGACGTGTTGTTCTCAAAGTTCCTTTTTGGTGTCATCCTTTCCTTATGTCCCACAGAAGAGAAGGGGGAAGTTCTAGGTGTTGCTGGAAAATATTCCATTTAATGTGGGGTTGCTTCACCTCGTCATGTGTGTTATTATCGCCTACACTGTAGGATGTCACCCTGTAAATAGAGATTATCCATAAATATTGCCAAAGCAAACCCTCCATTGTGGAGTGCTCCCAGTTAGGATTCTGCATCACAGCCAGGGGTCCCTGCAGCTGCTGTAGTGTAATTCTCATGAGTTTGTGCTTGCACAGAAGGCTGGGGACGGGAGAGAGGACTGACAATTCAAATGTACATATTGGTTTCTTAGCAGATAATTTGACTGCTGAGTATCCAAACCTGTAACATTTATTTTGTTTCAAATCATGTGAAATTATCTGGATTATTGTCATCATCATCTCTTCCCAGCTTGATTTTGCACCAATTCTGCTGAGTTTGAGAGAGTCACTCTTGATTTGAGTTAGTGGGATTAACAGAATTAGAACACAGGTGCTGATAAATATCCTTCACCTTTTCTGGTGGTGGAATCTCAGACTTTGATTGTCGACACTGTTGCAGAAAGAGACACATCTGATTTGAGAAATCTTTGTGGCTTTAATTTGACACATAAAATAGTCATTACCAAAGTAATTATCTTTTAAATATAAGAAAAAATTTATTCAATTGAATGAGAAAAGCTTTTTTTTTTCCAGGAAAAAGTGCCTTTGTTTCTTAGTTCTTGGTCATCTTTAATAGGAAAAATCTGCATTTGGAAAGAAAACTATGAAGTATGGAAGAATTGTTTTTTACAAAAATTGATTGAATTAACTGTAACACAATTGGAAATAGAACAACTTAAAAGTTGGATCCAAACCACTTAGTTTCACAGGCAGACACATTTAAAAAATATTGCTGTTTCTTGCTTGACATGACTCAATATATTCTATTATGAACCCAAGAAAAACTGAATTTTCATAGTCTCACTATTAGTCATTAGATTCCGAGAACAGGGATTTGAGGGATGGTTTTTGATTTTATTCTTATTTATGACATAGAATTTAGACTTTTGTTTGATGTAAAAGAAATAATTTAAAAGAATATAAACTCATATGTTTGCCAGTTAAGTGCATTATCAGGCAAAATGAATTTCCAGGGATCAAAATAATTGTAACTCAAATATACACAAATATAAAAGGGATTAAAATCTGTGATAGGTTGTGCAGATCAGTGTTCAAGCTTGATGCTTCAAAATGTATACAGAAATTTTGATTTTAATACTGTTATAATAAAAAAAGGATGGGGGGGTTATAATTTTCTGCTTGTTAATAGTTAATTTTATGCTCAAGTAGCATGGGGAAAGGCCTTTGTGCAGTTTAAATCTAGTGAAACCATTGGAGTGCTGAATGCTGTTGACCATTTGCTTGTTCAGTTTGCCCATGAAAACAAGTCATCAATACTGCTTCTCTCTTATTGTACTCAAATGCAGGATGTTTGGTGTGAAATACATTTTATAATATTTTATTTCAAAATATTCCCATACCTAGCTCTTCAGACATTTGAGATGGAATCACTGTTCTTCACTGCCATTTTAGAGCCTTCTCACCTGGTTTTTCTCTAAGACAGCCATTCCAGCATTTGTCTTGGCTGAGAAGTGTAAAACTTTGAGTGAGACTGCTTGACTATGATAATACTGTGCAAATTTAATTGTGTATTCAAAGTTACATGATTAAGAAACAAGATGTTGGTATGCATTTGATTCCTGACTCAGCAGAAGTATGAAACAAGATCATTTAAAGAACATTTATAGTTTCTTTGAAGGAAAACAGCTTGAAACAATATAAATTAAATAATGTATGTGAGTTTTCACATGTTCAAAGCAAGTTACTCTAAGTGTTTCTCTGACTTTTAGCATGAATTCAGGTCCTCTTGTCATTCAGTGTGACTGCAGACAGAAGTACTTTGCTGAAGACATTCTATTGATGGAGTTGGTATTTTCTTAGAATTTCTTGCTCTGTACGTTATCTGTTCAAGGAAATCCTCTTGGTCTCTCATCAGAGTATTTTAAAGCAAAAAAAAAAAAATACTGGCCAAAACAAACCAAAAAATCCAGCAAAAGAAAACCAACTTCTCCTTTGAACTTTATGATGTACCTATGTTTATGAAATATGAAACTTCTTTTTTTTCTCACTGGAATCTATTAGCGTATGCATTGGCATGCTAACATAGATGGTGATCCTAAAAAGTGTTGGCTGACTTTTTCTGCACACTCTTAATTGCTAACTGATATGGAAAATTCTTCCTTCAATTTTTGCT
Source organism: Camarhynchus parvulus (assembly GCF_901933205.1). NCBI lineage: Eukaryota > Metazoa > Chordata > Aves > Passeriformes > Thraupidae > Camarhynchus > Camarhynchus parvulus. The sequence continues at coordinate 10,654,249 of NC_044581.1, read as the reverse complement.
AATTCTTATTTTTATCCTACAAAAGAAACGGTAAGAAAACAGCATGCTGTCAAATATTTAAAAAAATAAAAATTAGGTGTACAATTTTAAAAAATGTATTAATTATTATGAGGGGCAATTGAAGATGAATACAGAAAAATAGTTTTGTTTGCCTTGCTCATTTTTTTGCTCAAAGCCTGGCCTTTATTTAAGCATATTATTTTACTGTGTCACACACAAAAAATAACCCTACAAGATTTATTGGCGTTTGTATGGAAAAAATGAAAGGATTTTCATGTTTTGTAAGAAACTTAATACACTCTCACAGATGGCCCAGCTCAGGTGTGATTTTAATTATGAGATAAAACAAAGCCCAACACAGTAGGAAGTAGTCTTAATAAACGGCCTGAAGCTTTTGTCTTCATGTGTCAAAAAACCTTTTTATTGCGTGATGAAATTTTTTTTCCTAGCTGTTTCTAAAAATTGGTTGAAAAAATTGCAAGGGCTTCCAAAGTTCAAGGGAATTATTTTGGTCAAGTTAAAAATAGGAATTTCTTTTTTTTTTTCATTTCTCCTCACAACAAGTTTAGACTTCTGTTAAATTATAGAAAAAATGTATTAATAATAATTAAACCTGCAAGTACACAAATGCTTTATTTATAAGTAAAATAATTTTCTAATTAGATGTCATTTTGTATTGCAGTATCACATTGCTTAGTAGCACCACAAACTGAGAATTTGCTAAGCTTGGCTTAAACTGCACTATCAGAAACTAATATTAATTTAAACCCAGCTATGGTGTTCAGCCTTCATTATTAAAACACAAATAGTATGATCCTGTTGTTAAATATTACTAATATATTATAATAATGTTGTACTGTCTTTCCCTTAGTGGGGAATTATGAGGACCTCATGTTAGGACCTCAGTGTCCTGACATAGTTAATTATCCATAGATAATGGTTTTCAGCAGTGGCTGTTCTGAACATCACAACCTCACTGTTAAGGGCTTAATAAATATTTGCAGACTCAGGTGCAGAGCACCTACGCCCTCCTCTGCAGAAGCCAACAGCTGTGGTTGCCTTCCTGTGCCATACATCACCCCCAGCCCCTCATTTGTCCTGGCAAACCTAATGGTGCAAATGGCAAGTTTTATGTCCTGTGCTAGACTGGGGTAATGTTTGCTGCAGAAATGCTAGCTTACCTTCCAGGAGTCATCTGTCTTTTCCAGTGCAGAAATATCTTAGGGAGCTGAGACTTCTGGGGTTCATTACTTGAATGCTGTGTGTACTGATAAAATTATTTAAAACTTGATTTTAGCGTGTATGACTGCTATCACCACCCATGCTGGAAGGTGGAAAACTACAACCAGATGGTTTACAATTGAAATCTGTATCCATGAGCTTACTTTTAGGGGACAGTTATTTGTAATAATTATTTTAATTATAGGACAGTGAAGAGCTTAATCATAATGAGCTTTTACAAGTAATACAGCTTAGGGATTTTTTTTTTCCTGTAGTTGAATACATCTCATGGGAGGAAGTACCCATAAACTCCAGGTAGCTGTGTATCACCTTAAATTAGGGCTTGGAACACTGGGTGGCTCTTCCATAACATCCTAGCTGTAATTGCTGTTGAATAATGGAGTGGAAGGAGGAAACTCTAGGTTTATGTATGTGGAACTGAGCCACATTCAGAGAGAGACATTCTAGAAATGGAATAACTTACATGGTCTTTCATTAGAAGTCAGTGAGGTTGTCTGTCTAACCAGTTACAACAGAAGTCATATTTGAAATACTACTCAAAAACACTTTAGCATTCAGTCCAAAATAAACCCACCAGCAGAACTTCTTCATATTTTTCTTATGGATTTCAATGCTTTCAGCGAAGGGCCTAAGGGGAAGTTCTTGGGTTTTTTCCCTAGAAATTTTTATTCTCTGCTTCTTCCTTGCCGTGCCATCTATGCATCATTGGTCCTCATCCTTTTCCAGTTTTGGATTTTTAATTACCCTTATCTGGTCATATTCATCATATATTAGGAGGGGCTATAATATAAAGAGTAATTTATAATAAATTGATAATGATGTGGTTCATGTTTTTGACTATGTGCTGATTGAGGGAGCATTTGGAAGAATACTTTATGGTCCATATTCTACAGAATATATAGTGCAGTTTAGGCATTAAAATGATCTTGGTCTATCCTGTTCCGTACTAAGCACTCTGGTTCTCAGATTTTCTATGAAATCAGTTATTGCTGAGCAGAGGAAGCAATCATGGTTGACTTGTGTGGGTTTCTGTGAAGCAGGGATCCTCAGCATTGGTTACCCTGCTCTCTGGAACACTTCTAACTGGTTTCTGGTGGTCAAACACACAAATTTTATTATTCTCACCATTCAGCAAACTGTAGTGGCTGTAGGAAATCCGTGTTAATAGTACTGTGAGCTTTATGTTGCAGTTGAAGCTGTGATTATGGTGTTGCTTATTCAGTTATGAGTTTGGTACAAACCTAGAGGAAGGAATTTTCATTCTGATGTGTGCTGATTGTCTTTCCTCCTGGTTAATCCAGCCCTGGTGATTGACTCTGGGTGAAACACAAGCTGGCACTACTGGTCTGTGCTGCACTCACAGATGCTGCATTCTCTTTCTGCTCTGGATGGGAGCAGTGCTAACGTGTCACTAACCTGGCCTGGCTGTCTGGCCAAGAAGTTGTTAATGTCACATAAAAACCCCAAAATAAACAAAGACTGCTGTATTTCAGTGGTGTTAGGCTGTTAGTCCTAAGTGTTATGTCTCCCCATCAAACAGAAGCTGCAATGGCAGTTCTCACTTTCCCTGAACTTCTAATGGTGCAAATCAAAAAGTTACATAAAAAAGTCACATACAGATCTGACTCCAGGATTAAAACTCAGCGTTGGATTAATTTAATCATATTCCTTTCTGATTGTGTGCTCTTTAGATCCTGTTCTAACTATTCTATTGGTAGCCTATGTCCCTTTGAGTCATTAAAAAAGTGTAACTGATCTTCATCTGTTTGGTTGGAGAGGGTGGAGGGTTTAATCTTCAAAATAATTGAGGCAAGAAGCTTTTGGCTCATGAAAGTAAATGTTTTCGATCCTTTGTTGTCAGATACCACAACTTTCTCCACAGCAAACTTAGATGAAACAGAAAACTGATACACTGAGCCACTGGAATTGCAGTCTTTTAATTTAGAAATATCCACTTTATCCTTTATAATTCACTAAGATTCTTCAGTCTGAATCTGATATAGGTAGGAGCCAAGACAAACAGTAACCATTTATAATCCTCAGAACAGTTTGGATTTCACCAGAATGTAAAGCCAAAGAGTTCTTGGCTTTGTTTCATGTGTCTTACAAGGATAGAAAGTGTATTTAAATTGTAGTATTCACCGTAGGTGCATGTTTCTGTAGTACCTGCAAGTTTTTATTTTCAGCATTATAAAGATGTGAAAATATTGTGCACTAAAATATCTCTCTTTAGCGGCTGAAGGACTTAATTTAAGGTCCTTTAACTTGCTAGAAATAGTGTATACAAAAAGCTGTCTGCAGTCCTTGAAGCAGGAGTGAGAATGCAGTGACACCTGGGGTGCCATACATGTGCTTATATGAAGAAAAGGGCAGGTGTCCATCCCTTCTGTGTGGGGCATTGCCCTGGGGTGCTGACACCTATTAAGAGTTTTGATCCTTCAGAACACTTCTGGATTCACAGCTGACCTGCTGGGCTTTTAAAGAGCAAGTACTGCAGCAGAGAGTATTTGCAGGACTGAGCCATAAAATTGCTTTTGTGATTTACTTGTTTTAAAGGTATTTGCCAGCTAGCTAGAATAGCTTTGAGTGTTCCAGTCGCACAGGACACAAATGGAAACTACATTTATTTTGCCTCAGGAGTTTGAGTCCTAAAATTATAAAAGCTATCAAAATAGACTCTTGCCCCTCAATTTAGGATGTTACTGACCTACCACCCAACATGCATGTGCATGCACACCTGACTTCCAGGTATGTATGTGGAGTTGATAAGGAGTGAGGATAGTTTGCCAGAATGTCATTCAGAACTATCCTTCTGAATTATAAATAACTAAAGAATCAGAGCACCAGTGTAATTGCTCTGTACCTCCAGAAAGTTCTTTTTAGTATAGGTTAAGCTATGTATTCTACCTTATTCTACATTTTGAAATTCCTAAATGAAATTGCCAGTACATATGACAATGAAAAAGAGAGAAGCCTCATGTTTACAAAGGCCATGCTGGGAAAGCATTATGGCAAAAACATTGTAGTATCTTTACAGCTGAAATTTGTGAAATGTTTTGCTCTGGATGTAAGTAAGTTTATGGTGAGCTTTCCACATCTGGGGTCAAGCACCAGCAAAAGTTGTGTTTTCCTTAGATGTGAGCTGGGCTGGCATTTCTGACAGACGTGTAAACAGATGCAAGCCTTGTTGCTAATGACAGGTGATTATAAGTGGCATGGGTGCCAAGGTAATTAAACCATGCCTTGACAGGAACATTTGGTGAAATGGTATTTCAGCATTAGAAAAATTGTTGCAACACTTTTTTTCCCTGCTAAGCTATAACCTGAATATCATTCATTTTGATTCTTTGGCCACAGTGCTCCCAAACCTGCTCCCTGCTTTATGTATAGAAGTATCGAGAAATAGCTGAATAGCACCAGTACATATCAGTGGGGTTTTGGAGCTTTGAATTGAAGCATCTGCTTCTAAGAAGGCTTTTAGCACATAAATACAGTATAAAGTCCAGCATGGAGGGATTGGTGATATATTATCTTACTTTATGACAAGATAATGGTTATTGTGCCAGATTTATTAATGGCTGAATTATTGTGCTACTGTTTGTCATATATTTCTTACTGGACATCTTCTTTTACTGCTGTGAATTGTAGTTTCTAAATCTATTTAAGATTTTTTTGTACTTCACAATGAAATACAGTTTATTCTTAAAGTGAAAATAATGGTTGCTTTAGAAGTAATGCACTTGATATTAGAACTTTTATGAACTTCAGGCAGTATCTTCTCAGCTCTTCATACTGCAATTTCATAGTTCAAGATGACTTTATCTTTTCAATTCCAATTTCTGTAGCTGATAGTGAATAATGCTAAAGTTCCTTATTGATCTCAGAATTCCAAGCAACCCTTTATTTAAAATATTCACATACTGCATCAGAGTAGTGCAAAAATTTGGTTTAATCCTATAAATTAATCAAAAGAGATTTAATAAAATATGGAAGATCTAGTTTAGGGATATTTTTCCATTATTCTGTATGAAATTCATTATAATCTTAGGGTGGAATCTAACTGTTCACATTATTGATGTTCCTTTGGTTTCTGCTTCAGCCTTGAAGCAATAAGTGTTTAATATAATAATCTCAGCTGAATTTTGGGCTTCTACCAAATTTGGGAGCAGAATTTAATCCTGTTTATTTTTTGTTCAGGGCACTCAGGATGGAAAGAAATTATTCCTCTCTACTGGTTCATCAGGACATCATTAAGCAGTATAATAAACTACTACAAATAATCAGTTGTAGCTAATACAGACTTAACATGTGGGCTGGGTACTTATCAAAGTGTCTTTGAAATCTAGTAACTTTTAGTTTAAAGGTGTTCTTAAAAATAAAATTTTAAATATGGTGAAATCAATTTTCACATCAGTTACTTGAAGAGATGCAGTTAAATGATTTTTAATACCCTTCTTCAACATTCTTATAAGCAGGTAAAATTGAGCTAAACCTATCAAGATGACAATCAAATTTTAAATGTCTTTTGTTGCCTTTATTTTCTTTCCCCATCACCCAATTCAACTTTCCATCCCCTGAATTCTAATCAATGTGCTAATAGAATGTTGATGTTCAGTTAATACAATTGTAGGATTTTAAGCCTGAGAAAGATCCTGCAAATAATTTGTGTGGTCCAAAGAAGCTGGCTTGAATGTATCTGATGAATTCAGGTGTGGCAGAGGTGAGTGGTGTGCCTGTCAAATGCTGCAGCAATGACCTAGCAAGTGAAATAGTTGATCTACATAGAAAATAAATTAGGGGAGCACTTGTAAGGATTGTAAAGCTGAGAAGTGAGAGGGTAACTGGCATTTTTGCATTTAGAATTTCTGTGTACAGGAGTGTTTCAGAGGTTAGGAAAGCTTGGCTGTTTTCCATCATCTTCAGCAAAACAGAAGGTGTGCAAGTTGTGCTCCTGTTACTGTTTGCAGCTTATAAGTAAAAAAGCAGTAGCAGAAAGAAAAGGATTTGGATGCTCGTATTTAAGGGAGGTGTAGTAGTTGCAACGCCTATCCAAAATAAAATCAGTGTCATATTGAGGTCTAGAATTAAGTGTGTGTTATATATACAGCTTTTTCAAAGGATTTTAGTGTTATGTGCAAGTAACCTTGGAGCTGCCAGTTCATTTTATTTCTGATGTTGCCTGCTAGTCCCTGAAGCAGATAAACTATGGATTTTTTTTGATCTTCCATTTGTTAGGCTTTCGTTATATTGCGGTTACAGTCACAATGTCAGCACATAAAATGTTAAACATCGCTGGTCTGAAAGAAGCTTCCATTGTCTTCTACTTCTGGTGCCTGGGGATTCTTTCCAGCCTTGCAGTGGTGGTTCTGTCAGTGTAATATGTCATGAAGCATTTCTCAGTAATGACAGACATTGAATATGAGTGACAGGAACTCTGACCGAGTGAAATGGGTTCAATTACCAGAGATGTAGGGTTACCTGAGATAAAACCAAATGGTCCAATTGTGCTCAGTTTTGACCCTGTGACTCCCAACTATCCAGCAGCAAAGACAAATGGCTGATTAACCATCCCCTAACCCTCCTTTTCTGTGATAAACTTGTTTGGATTTCCTTGTCTGAATAAAAATCTAAGTGTGGCATGTTTCTAAAAGGAAATATGATAGGAAAACAATGGGTACTGGTGCTAGTCATTTTCTTCTCTTACCGACACAAAACAGAAAGCTGTCATTCTATCTTGGAATGTATCTAGGACATAGTGTCCAGAAATCAATACAAGATAAATGATTGCTCTCTTAACCTCACCTTTCTTCTGCTGCGGCGGTTACGTTGCTCCTGTTCACCTGTAGCCAACCTGACGCCAGAATAAATGAGAGAACCTGCCATGAAAAGTATCTTCTTGGGGTTTTTTTGTGTTGGAGGGTTTTTGTTGGCTTGGGGGGCAGGGGTTGCTAGTCAGTATTGAGTCAGTTTTACGCTTGTTCTAGTCCAGTGCCTACAGCTCCCAGATAGAGTTATAGCAAGCTCCCTAATTAAACTGTCGCTGTCTGCCCTCACTTGACTGCCTTTACAAAGTCATTTAACTAACAGACATTCCTGACTATTAAAGCTGGGAGCTGCGTGTCTCCAGTGCTGGAGATAAAATGAATGAAATTTGTTAATCTCCACTGACACTTGATCCTAGATGTTGAACTAACGCTGTTGCACCTGAACTTTTTCTTTATTGTAATTACTTCTCATGTTATTATTTCATGTAATAAATTGGAAGAAAATTTCAACAGGTATTAAATTATTCAAGCTGATTTATGGATGCTGAGTGAATATGACATTCATCTTGTGCATTCTTCAAAAGCACAATTCAGTGGATGTTCAGAGCTGAATTCAAGGTTTGCAGTAATAGAAAATTCTAGTAAGAGGATGTATTTCCTTCATCTGAAAGGAATGCCATTTTAAAGTCTCTACCATTTAGCAATGGAGATAAATTTTGCCTTTGTGATTATATCTACACTTAATTTAACAAATACTTTGATTGAAAATTTAATGTTTTCAAATACCACATAAAAAATTGCACACCATTGGTAGAATTAGAAGGGCTCAGATTACAGGGTAGAATTCAGTTCTATTTGAAGGAACAAACACTTTAAAGGAAGATTTGTAGTTTATTTTCCATCTTCTCTATTTGTTCAATGTTCTTTTTCTGTCACAGATTTTAAGGCCAGAAGGGACATTTAGACCATCTGGTTTGAGTTTCTGTATATTTTAAGGAGTTGTGTTTCCCTTGGCTGTCCCTGTATTGAGCCCAGTGGTTTATCTTTGGGTTTAAATGCATTTTTCAGAATGGTGTCCATTGGTTTGAGGATATTGGGAAATGGAAATCTACCATTTCTCTGGAAATTGAGTCAATTGCTAATTAGCCTCACACCATAAAAGTTCTTATTTCTATTTCTTATTGGAATGCTTTGCTTCAGCAGCCTTTCTGTACTACTTCCTTCCTATGATTTTTTTCTGCTGGAAGAAAAAAACCAACATTAGTGTCCAGTTCTTTCTGCAGAAGTATGTGTGAGCTGCAGTCGTTTCAGTCTTTTCTCATTCCCAAACTGGGCAGAGATCTAGGAGGGTGTGTACTTCACACAGGCCACAGGCAGAGCTGCTGCCATGGCTTCAGAATTTGTCATGTCAGCTCAAGGCTCTGCACCACCTCCTGTTGCATACTTTTAGTCCTGTATTTCCAGTGTTGAGAAGCTTCTATGGGATCTTTACTGTTTATCATCTAAAAGGGCACAGCAAGCCAAAATACTACTGTTCTAATTACTATTATTAATAATTTTCTCTTCCTGCTCTTTAGGAACTCTCAGATTACCTAGTTATGTTGTTAATTTCAAAATCTTGTACATAACAGGTGATAATTTATAAAGCTTTTGATTCCTAGTGACCTTTTACTTTCTTCCTAGTGATCTTTACAAGACAGTCCATCACTGCCTTCATCACTTGTTTGTGCTCCTTATTTCCAGGCCAGAGAATTATGTTTTGAACCTTTCTGACTTTTCTGCACAGTGTACTAGTAAAGCACTAGTAAAGGTATAAATGCTAGGAAATTTGGTAGCTCATATATCAGCATAGTTTTTCTTGCTGGGTTGGAAGGAAGATGTTTCTTTAAAGTACCTGAACGCTGTCTTACCACCCTAAAGATACTTTAATTGACTTGCTTCTGCTAAAAGCAAATAATAATGCCAGTAGATGCTGAGGCTGCAATTTGTTGATCTAAACTAGTGGATGCAATTTCTGAGCTCAGGACTTTGGGTGATATAAATGGTCAATCATAGGTGGCTAAATGTCATTTATTTCCTTAAAAAAGGTTTCTTTAAAACAAGATCAAGCTGTGTTCCCTTCTAGATAGATCAGTAGTAGAAATATTATTTTGTTGCTTTTAAGTAATACCTGAAAGTTTTTCTGTTTTACTGTAAACTTTCTTGTATAAAAGAGTATATTTTAGTTTGCTTTTAATGGCTCCTTGCATCTGCTGGCTGGAACAATGTTGTGATTTACTTTAGTCCTGGAAGAAGTGAATAACCATGAACTACCTTGTTCACATCTCTTTTTTTGTATGACAGGTAGTGTATTTGATGCAGTTTATTTTGCTTTAAAGAACTGTTGTTTTTCCATTCACAAATACTGTTCTTACCACATATAAACAGAGTTCTAGAGAACTTCTGCTGATTGCTAAGTGTTATCTGTCCTTTACAACTAACAGAGGCCAATAAAAATATGTCTGTTTTCTTTTTGGAGTAGGATTTGGTCATATAGGCTTGGATTACCAATGTCAATTCTGCTCATGCCAGAAAAAGCTTGGATACAGCTCATCTTTTCTGTTATATTTTTGCAGTAGAGACTAATGCTGAGCTTGAGAGTGACTCAGCAAAAAGCTGTATGCTTATCTCCACAGTCTACAGAAGAGACAGGCATCTCCAGGAAGGTCTCACAGTCTTTCACCTGGTCATAATAATTTCTTAATTCCTCACATCTTTTAATGTCTGTGAATTTGCATCCCCAGTGCAGCTTTGGTGTCCCCACTGTGCCCACCTAAGCAGTGATTTTAGGTGAGAGATGTGTGGCTGCAAAAGGACAGTGCAGTAAGTTTAGTGGCATCTTCAGCCAATGGTACTGTTTCTTTTTCCAATAAATAAATGATTGTTTTGTTTTGTTTGGTTGATGCCAAATCCATCATATTTTGAGTTGAATTTACTCTGTTTTAAGCACACATTGTAGCCAGGCCTTTAGGGCTATTCACAGAAATAGGATGTTCAACAAATCAGCTTTTGCAGCGCCAAAATACGGAACATCAGTAACAACAGCCAGAGATGGATTAAAATACATGCATCTTTATTTACAAATCTAAATAAAATATATATCTGCAAACTTCTGTATAGTATCTGTCCAAATGTCTATATAGTAAGCAGTCTTCTCTGAATACAAGAAATATTTCACTAGCATTGGAGTATGGAATAGTGCAAACACTTACTTGCCAGTTATAAATCTACATTTATTTCCCTAATTTTATTACTATGTTGTGCTAATGTTTCTATGACATCCTTCCTTTGCCTCCCCTTTCCTATTTTGACCTTTTACTCATACCATTATAATATATTGTAATCTACAAGATAAATTCTGTGAAAGTTAGTTCTTTGGTTGATGTACATGCTTTTTTACCCTCACATTCCACAGATCCAACATATTTACCAAATCTGTATCAATGTATTGCGGATTGCAGTCCCATGCTGTTCTTGCCTGTGCAGCTATCCAATAAAAATGCCTTTCACAGCTGTCAGGATGGAAGTTTGCAGGAAAGCAGCCATTGCATCCACTTGGAGCACTGCTTGTGCTCTGCTCCCCCTGAGCCTGGCGGGCCACGGTGAGCAGTGGGAGCTGTTGATCGATGGATAATGTTCACTTCCAAGCTTCCACAGCACCTTATTCTGAGGCTGACTCATTCACCAGCTTGTGCTCTATGCTATGGGAAGTCTGGGAAAAAAACCCTGGTATTTTGGCATTCAGAAGATTTAATAAGATTGTGTCTGTTGAATTATTTTACTCTGCTATGTAAAGAATAGTGGGTGTGGAGTTTAAAGTATGTGACACCATGTCTTTAAAAAAATATTGGCAAGATTTAAATGTGAGCTAAATCATCCTTCAGTGCCAGGTGTACTTTTGGGAGGGTAGTTTGCTCATAGATGTTTATTCACTATTTTGAGGGGCTGTGGTGTCTGTGTGTTGTTTGTTTTTTTAGCAGTTTCACTTTAATAATTGTCTGTTGTATTACTGGTATCTTGAGGTAGTTGGAATGTATTTTATGAGTATAAAAATATGTGCAGAGCAGGATTTTCTCTCAGTTGCTAGAGACCTGTATTTAAACCAAACTAACCAAGTAAAGCAAGCAAAAAGCCTCACTCTGTTATTTCTTAAACCCTGTATCACAGTCTCTGTGAAAGAAAGCTCTGCTTAATACAAGGTTCTGGAACAGTGTGATTTTCCTACATTGCTATAAAGCCTGCAGGGTATAGTCCTTTGTGTGGCCACTGAAGGATACTTGTCCTTGTGTGTGTAGAACTGTCAAGTAAAAGGTTTTGTAGATATTTATTGTACTGAAAAGCCCAATTTTTTTGCAGTCCTGTGAGTGGTCATCTACCTCAGTATAAGATGACCTCTTGGGTTTCTTTCACTCCATTTTTCTTTAGAAAAGTTACCACAATCAGGTTCATAGATTTAAAAACAAAATTCACAAAATATTGGAAAAAGTTGGTCCATCAGATACAAATTCAAACAATGAGAGTTAGATTGAAAAAGTATTAAACTGATGGACTAGATATCTTTTGATATAATTGTTGTATTAGTCTGGTTCATCGAATCTGAATTTGAGAAGGATATGAATTTTAAAAATAAGTATATCTGTAGATAGAACTACCAAGCTTTATCAGTGGAAGGGATTCCTTGGTACTTGGAGTGACCCAAAAATATTTTTTACTATTGTAAGCTATACATTAATTAAAAATCATAGTGCAACTATCCTATTTCTAGAATGTAATTATATACTTGAATATAGTAAAATTTTGTGAAAAATAGTATGGAATCCATCTTTTGGAATCTAATTAATGTAATTTTGATATTAACGTTCGTTGTATTAGTCGGAAATAATCTCTACATTTCCTTAGCACATTTAGTAAGAGTGAAGTTTCTTTTTTTACAGATTCTAAAACAGTCTTGTGGTCTTAGTGAAACTGCTTTATTAGCACTTCTGCAAGGTCAAATTCATTTCATTAAGGGAATGGGACCTTTTCAATGCTGTATTTTCTGTATAACCATGAGACTCGGGGAGGATGGGTGAGCATTTTCCCTCACAGAGACTTTGATATTTATAGCTCTGCAAACTAAACCAGATCTCGGTGCAACTTTGTTTGTTGGGTACCATAAATCCACACAATTCTGTTAATTTTAAAATACTTCTGCTTTAAATCCACGTCCTCTCACGCTTCATCTGTGTAAATAAAGCTCCTCGTGCAAGCCGGCCAGGAAAACATATGATACCATTTGCGATTGCAGAATGCGGCATGCTGTTCTTCTGTAATTATAATGGCCTGAGCAGTGAGGGGTTGGTTAGCCTTCCTTAGCAATCATTAATCTAGCCAGTCTGAGGAACAGTGGCCCATCTTGGAGAGCAGCAGTCCTTGGCATGAGGCACCTTGGGCTGTGAGGCTGCCGGGAGCCAGGGATAGCCGTGTTTGTTACGTGCCGCTGCTCGCCGCTCCCCCAGGAGTCTGGGAGGAGAATTCTGCTGTCTCTGGGTTGCTGCTTGCCCTCTCCCTCACTCTCTCGCTCGTCCCTTTATTTCTCCTTGTTGTGAAAGTTTCTTTCTGTGTGACTGGGAGTCTGTTTAGCAGACCATATTGCAAGTGAAGGTGCATCGTTTGTTGCCTGATTTTGGCAACGCCGGGCAGTCAGCTGGGATGTAATTAAGACTCTGAGAACAGGCTGTCTTCTCCACAGGAAGGGCATGTTAGATGTTGCTGGGATTTGGGGCTGTCAGTTTGGCCAAGGCTGGAAACTGAGAGCTAGGGACAGTGATCTTTTCTTTCATTTATAATCCCTTTATGTACAGTGTATGCACTTGGCAAAGTTTACATATAACCTAGTGGCTGGAGCTTGCAAGCCAGTGCGGCTGAATTAGCATATGTTACATGTATATTTCAGTAATATTTTAAAGCAAGTGCAAATTTCCAAAGTGAATTATGCATGTATGACAGAAATAGGGTTGTGTTGCATTGGGTGTCAAATCCCACAACTTTTTGTCAAGACCATGGATTTTACATTAAAAAGGCAGAGAGACTAAACGAGGTAAAACAGTTTTAATTTTTAACAGTTTGGTCCAGCCCAAGGAACTGCTCTCTGACAGTTATAACTGACATTTGAATAATTGGATTAATTCAGAGAGGGGCAAAGCCTGTATTGATGGCTGTGCTTGTTCTATATATTTTTTAACTTAGGGAAGGAGCCGAATCCTTTAATTATTTAAAGGACACTTCTTGCAATGTAAAATACTGCTGTTTTGAAACTTTGGTCTAAAATCAAGGAGGAAAAATATTTGCATTATTTTATTCTTTACATTTAAAAGGTTAAGGAGAAAAAAAAGAAACTTACTGCTTTGTGGTTTTTAAGCCAATGTAAAGAAAAATGGGAGAGGCAGAAATGATTGTTTGTGGCCCAAAGCACCAGAAATGGAGATGAGCCTGATTTAGTCAAGTAGATTCCAGGATTTTTTAGGGAAGTGTAAACCCTCAGTAATAATCACATTACGCAGCAATTGCAGGATATTCAATCAACTTCATTGCAAAAAGAACAGCCTTCCAGTTTCCTTAGGCTAATACGATATTTCTTCTTTTATTCAGACTTCTTTGGTTTTGTTTGGTTTTTTGTTTTTTGGTTTTTTTTTTATTTTCTTGTTTAATGAGAAATTTAAAATTTCTGAAAGTAAATGCTTTTACTGTGTTGAAAACCAAGTGTGAGAAGGCTAAATCTTTTCAGGGACAGTTCAGAACACCAGTTTGGTTCTGGTTGTTTACCCAGCAGGACATAAAGAGTATTAACACTCAAGGAGAAAATGTGGATTCACAGCTTACAAAATTAACACCCTGTAAATGAAGTATGAAACATGCTTATGAAAAGTCACATGCATATATGGATGCATGTGTGATTTTAGACAGGCAGAAGTGTTTTTTGAAGAATTGTGCAGTCTGCTTAGTTTTGTTAGTTTATGTTGCAAAACAAGCAGCACCTTTCCTAAGCATTCCTAGCTTCCAGGCTGCATTTATATGTTGTACTGTCTTAAATTCTGCTAAGATAATTCTGTTTTCCAAAAGGTTTGTTTCAAAATATTTATGTATAAATAGCCAAGTGAAATTTGAAAGTGTGTGAGTGAATTCTAAATTTTTATTCTTGGATGACAAGGAAGTATTATTTAAAGTGAATATTATTTAAAGTGAATTTTGTAAATTGGCATCCCTAGGAGTTTCTGTATAGTCCTCAAATATTTTATCATTTGCTTTGCAAACAAGACAGTTCAGCTTTCCCATATCCAGACTATCATTCCTCTGGGAATATTCAAAGCCTTTTAAAATTATGGGGGTTTTGGTGTTGGTTTTGTTTTGGGTTGTTGGTTGTTTTGTTGGTTTTTTTCTGGGGCAGTCTAAGGAAGTCCCAGGAGTGAAGTTGCCATCTGTCCTCTATATTAAAAGAATCTTCTATATTATATACCTGATGTTCTTGTCCCAGAGATAAATGTTGATAATTAAAAGAACAGAATTTACCCTTTATTGTGAATTAAAAATTCTTTCTTACAAACAGTTAGAAAACTTAGGAACAATTTTTAGGTTCTTTAAGCTCTTATTTTCTAGTCTCTGTCCCTTTTTATCATTACAGAGTTGATACGTATTGGCAAGTAGATTGAATAGTTTATTAATCTAAGCATGTGCATGTATGATTTAAGGAAGGATTCAGCAAATCTACAGTTGAGTTGTAGATAAATTATTGTTACAGATAACTCTGTCTTGTGGCAGAGAGGAGGGAAAACCATGAGAGATTTACATAAGCCAGACACTAATTTTGGGAATATTTCCTCCATATAAATTGCAGGTTAGAGGCTCCACCTCCCCCTTCAGGAAAGGAACCTTCTTCATTGTATGAACTTCCTTCCCCAGCACACATTAGCCCAGGAACTATTCTGCATCTTTACACTTCAGCTGTAGCTCATTAGTGTCCATAGCTGCTCCCAGCAGTGCCTCCTTTCAGAGCATCCTGATGCATGCATGGCCTGAATACCAAGTACTTCTATTCTGAATATCACACTCATGCCAGTCAAGATTAATAATTTTTAAGTAGCATCCTTGTTTTTTGTTTTAATAATGTCTCCATTTGTGACTTTAGACAATAATATAAAGAATATGTCTATCAATAACAAGAGTGGGGGAAGAAGAATGCTCTGAAGTTTCTGTAATAATCTGTTGTGCTGCTCTCTTTCCCCTGTGGTGAACACACCAAGCCAGGTCAGACCAAAAACCTTCCTAGCTCAGTGCCACACAGTGAGGGACAACAGCACACAGCAAGAGAAAAGAAAAAAAAGAGGGAATAAGTGATTTTCTCTCTGAATATTGACCTAGCCGTGATAATTTGTGGCTAATAGAATTTCTGATGCCAAGGTGGTATCTTTAATGGTCCTGCATAGATATTTGTTCTCAGTGAATTTATGCAGTAGTTTTTAATTTATGTGGACTTTTAACAACCTTGCCATTCTTTTCTGAGCTGTGGCTCTACATACTAAAGATTATAACCACAGCCCACCCCACTCCCTCCCCCCACAAAAAACCAAAACAAACCACCAAAACCAAAAATTCCACAAAACAAAAAATCCCCCCCAAACCAAAAGTTCTATCTCCTTTTGATAGCTTGTTGCTTTTATAAGAAAAGAGTAAAAGCTTAATTCCCTAGGTAAGTTGGGGGTTCAGTTAGATTGAGGCTTTTTGTTCATTCATGAAATTAATTAATTTTTCAAACAGAGTCCTCTATGCATCTTTCTTTTTTTGTCTTTCTTAATTTTATTGTATGTGCTTTGAGGCAGGGACCAAAACTGTTTAGTTCTTCATGCTTTGCCACCTAATCATATCCAAACTCTACCATATTCGTATAAATTAGTTCATTTTTCTTCCCAGTTTGAATGTGGTTTTTACTTCTAATTTGTCTAAAAGAGCCAGTGTATGTTTTGTGAAGTAAAATGTCAGTCACAGGATTAATAATTGTTGTTTTCACAACACAGGACAAGTCTAGTATCTGCAATTCAGATCTAAAATGGTGTCATTAAGCATAGAAGGTGGAACTGAAGTCAGATCAGAGTTTATTTACCTGCCTTAGGTAAAAGAATGAAGACATTTATGATCTCTTTGCTAGGCAGAATATTGGGGTTGAGATATCAGTTTACATGTAAAGAAACTTCATGCGAATCTGTTCTAAACTGAGGTTATATTCTGCCTGGCATACATTGGATATAGAAGAAATGCATATAAAGGGATATAGAACAAAAGTTGAATTCAGGAGCTGTTCTAACAAGACTCCTCCTTTAACAGGCCACTGAAGAATTATATAGAACTTAATATTAATATTTTGTTCAGGAGGCTTGTTTGCATACAGTGAATATAATTTCATTTTAGTGCCAGACTATCAGCAATCAAAAATTTTATAGTGACTTCCAAAAACTTCTGTGCAGCAGTTCTGTATATTTGTGTCACAAAGCAGTCTTTTATTAAGATAACAACTGTTGTTAAATTTTAGTTACTAACGATTTTCTTTCAGTAATTTAAAAAATATATCTATTTAAAATGTTAGTCATCTGCAAAGCATGGAAATGTGTTAACATTTGTTATTGCTTGCTTTTCTTCTCTGATTGCCATATGTAGTCAGTTACCAAATTTTGGGGTAATCACTTTGCTTCATATAAAGATAAAACATTTTGCATGGTCCTTAATGGCATAACATTAGGCAAATGTATGCTGTGTACAGATCCAGCTATTCCACCTTTTACTCATTTTGTTCCCCTAGAGGATTCCTGCTTAGCAATTTTGGGTGCAGTGACTTTCCTGCTGATAATATGCATACAGGACACATGTATTTTATGTACTGATAAATGACTTAACTCAATCTTTGTTCTTCAGCTCCTTAAGAGTTACTTGTTCAATTTCTGATATCAAGTTTTGGTTTAGTGTATGTGAGGTGGCACTGCCTAATTGGTGAATGACCTTCCATTGTTTGTCTCTTCTTAAATTCATTCATTGCAGATATTCTTTTAGACAGTATGCATCTATCTGTTGCTATAATCTGTATGAGTATTGAAAACTTAATAAAAAAAATCCTGTTCCCCAACAGCTTCTAATACACCAGGTTTTGTTACCTTAACATTTCTCTTTCATTAATATTGATTAAACTGTAAAGGGTTTCATTGCTGTTAATGGGGGGCACATTTTAAATTTTAGATCATTAACATTTAAATAGATTTTAATTGTTACATTCAACAAATTTATGCAGGTAAAGATTCAATTTCTTCAATTAATTTGCATTTACACATTCAGAGATCTTTCGTTAGGGCTATTCTCATAAAACTTTAAGGGTCCCAGAAGGATCTCTCTATACTTATATTCTTTTCATTTTATCCCTGCTACTTTCTCCATATTATGTCTTTGAAATTACTGGGCTTATTTCCATGTGCTACTTAATAAAATAACATTTCTTTTAGCCTTTTAGGCGGAGGTTTGTTTCAACAGATTTATATATAAAGAATCAAGTGAAGTTTATGTATATGAGTGAATTCTAAATTTTACAAGTTTCGGATTTGATAATCTTCTCCATTATGCCATACATGGTGGGAAGTAGTACCTGCTTGTTTGATGTAACATGCAAATCAGTCAAAGAAAAAATTGGATTCCTTTTCCATCCCCACAGGTTCCAGAAATCTAAATGAAAATAGGTAAAATTAATTTGGTACTTTATCTCATAGAGTAGAGGAAAATTTGGGAAGATGGTGTTATGTCTTTCTTGACCTGGGTCTGGCATTTCTCTGGAATCATTTTATCCTGAGTGTAGCCCACTTTCTACACAGATTAGAAGTCTGTAGGGTAATTTTCTATCAGTTTGGTAAAAAGTCACATGTTTTACTTTATCAAATGAATTGACTTGCATGATATCAAAAATAAAACATAGTATGGAGCAAGGACAGGAAAGACAGAGGTGGTGAACATCTCATGTCTTGTGAACAAGAGTACAAGTATCTCTTGCAATATTGAATTTCACCAAGAAGGGAGACAAATTTCTTCATTTTCTTAGAAACAGCTAGATCAGCTCATAATTACATAAGTATGCTCCCAAATAAATTACTACTGAACATTATGTGTGACACATTTAATATCTCTAAATTTTATTGTGCGTCTTGAAGTAATTTTCTGAATTACCTAATCCAACATGGAAAAACAGGGACTTAAGGGATTGTAGAAGATGGATCAGTAATTTGAAGTTTTTAATTTGATAAGAAATTTGCAGAGTTGTCAGGGGCACAATGTGAGTTTGACAGTGGGGTCAAATCAATAAACAGCAAAGTGTTTATTATGTTGGAAAGCAGAAGTTTAATACATTCCATATGAAGGAACTGGTCACTTGAGGAGAGGAGTGGACCAAGAGTGGGACAGGGGAGGACAAAGACCTTCTAGATGACAATATCAAACTGTGGAAGAGAATATCAAATGAATATCAAATTAATCTTAAATGCTCAGACACAACACATTTTTAGGGTTTTGGGCCCAGCAAGATTAAGGGCAATAAAAGACAATGAAGGTGCATGGAATAGTAAAGGCTCTAAAAATTTTCAAAGCAATTATCGCAGCATTTAGTGGAAGTGATTTCTGGGGGCAAAAGGTGGTCCAAGCAGAAGTGATGAGAAAGGAAGTTGATAGGAACTTGACACACAGGTAATAAATGGATATTCAGTGTGTATAAGAGGAATAAAAATGGAAGGAAACATTGAAAAGGAAATTGAGACCTAAAATACCTTTTTTTACTCATGGTAATAAAAATGTTTTGGGGGGATTTTGCTGATGAGGAGTGAAAAGATGACTGACAGAAAAAAGGAATTGAGATGGGGGAAAGCAAGGACTTGAATGTGATAGGAAAGTTCATATAATTGTTAGTGGATATATGATCAAAAGGACACACTACTGGAATATACTGACCATTAATGAAAAAAGCCTATACATATCTTGAGGATACCTTATGAAAGGCAGTTTTTGTCAGGGGGTGGAGTGTTTATCTGGTTGTTATTTATCCTGTCAGGCAGTATTGATTTTAATTGTGTAGGAGGTTCTAGAGAAAAAACCCAGCAGCTCCACCATTCTGGCACTTAGTGATGCAAGGTTACCAGAGTTCTATGAAGAACTGTTGGCTTCAACTCTGGCAGCATTCAGAAATGTAATTATTGTTTGTGAGGGGCAGAAACTCACTTGAAAGTGTGAAACTCACTTGGAAACTGAAAGAAGAATTTTAAATAATTCTTCACTGGGTCAATTTGACTTCCTGATAATCACTGTTCTACATGCCCCCTCCAAAAAAAAAGAAGTTCAGAACTATATATTTATAGAGGAAATAGAGCTAAGTTGGAATTTGATGTAAATATCTCACAGCATAAATTCAATTCAAAACAAAGGATATTTCCCTCCCAGAGACAAGAATACAAAAATGTTTTTCTTCAGCTTTTTGCTGAAGAATTTGCTTTTTCACATTTATGATTCTACATCTGTCCATTGCCAACTGCAGACATGATTTTATGCATTTAAGACAGGAGAAGACAATCTGATTTCCACAAAGGGAAGTCTTTCATATTAAAGCATCATGTTAGTCTTGAGCTTCTGCTAATGTGAAAATAAGAATGTTTGCTGCTGAGGGACTGAGATCTCCACATAAAATATCTATGAAGGAAATAAATATTTTAAAATGCAAGCACTAAAGTGGTATTGGCACTTCAAAATAGGGTCAGAGGCTGATTCTTCCTTTAGAAGTGTCAGTGTTCTAATGCCTGTGACTGCATACACTGAACCTTTCACAATAAGTAACTCCTCTTGATTTTTTTGCAATGGAAAAAACACACAGTTCTTTTTTTCATTCAGATCACAAGTTTTCTATAAATAGTAGTACAGGGCCTCATGTTATGTGAAAATCAAAGTTTTTATAAAGCTGATTTATTCTACCAGACTGCACAGAAGAGAACACCAGAATAAACTCTGCCGGGCAAGTTAATTCATGTTTCTTTTAATGAAGAAAAATTCTTTAAAATGGGCAAAGAATAACCTGTGATTTTGCAAGATAAATGTGCCTTTTTCCAGATGATCCAGATCCCATACTGAAATGTGTAAAAATGTACTTCAGCCTATATATACTCAGCCTCAGTGCACAAAAGGAGAGGTCTTGGAAGCCAGGAATTTCTGCACCTGCTGTCATCACTGACAGCTCTTTGTTCTAGGTAGCATAAGGAGGCAGGAGGAGACCAAACCTTTGCTTCAAAAAACTGCTTGCATGTAGTATTGGTGATGTTATTAGATCTGTCTTGTTAAGACACCCTGATAATAAATAATGGGACTTTCCAGTAGTCCTGTGTCCTTCTGATGAGCAGCAGCAACAGGGAGTACTCAGATCTGCTTCCTGGCTTTGCATATTCCCCCAAAATTGGTTTGCACCTCAAAGCACATGCTTTGGTTTCAATTTTTGGTATCAAGGTCACATTTTTGTACAGAACCAAAATGTTTATTATTCATTAAGTAATTTTCTGTAAATATTAAACTTCTGGTAGTCATTTCTGGGTGCATAAAAGCAAGAGGAGGGTAGACTATTAATAAAATAGAAAATTTTGAGCACCCTAAATGGGAATTTTACTTGAGGGTCCTGAGCTCAACACATATTGAGTACCTGTAATTAAATGCTGAGTAATCTGAACTGCTGTTGACCTTGGAACTGAAGTTATTTCAAACGTGTCTCTTATCATTTTAACAACCCCCAAGTTTCTCTTGCAAATTACATGTGGTTTTGGGTTAGAGGGAGGGCTGAATACCTTGTGCTTTTACTTACCTTGTCCTGCACTCAAACTGCTGGCAGATGTTGTAACAGTTGTGTTACCCTTGGAGTTTGCTGTAGTTCAAGACTAAAACAACAAAAAGGAGGAGAGGGTGGTTGGGC
This sequence comes from Camarhynchus parvulus, assembly GCF_901933205.1. NCBI lineage: Eukaryota > Metazoa > Chordata > Aves > Passeriformes > Thraupidae > Camarhynchus > Camarhynchus parvulus. Next base: position 10,633,204 of record NC_044581.1, on the reverse strand, counting down.
AGGGAGTGGCCACCTCGCGTCAGTCTGGTTAGATTGCTGCTGCTTGCCCTGTCAGCAGAGCCAGCTCACAGACAAAAGCACCTCCCAGGTGACATCTGGGTGTTTGGATTAGATGTTAGGAAGAGATTCTTCCCTGTGAGGGGGGTGAGCCACTGGAGCAGGTTCTCAGATTCCTGTGGCTGCCCTGTCCCTGGAGATGCTCAGGGCCAGCTTGGTGGGGCTTTGAGCCCCCTGGGACAGTGGAAGGGTGCAGAGGGCTGGAACAAGGTGATCCTTGAGGTCACTTCTAACCCAGAGCATTCTCTGATTTTATGATTTTATTACTATTCTTAACTGCTTCTTTAATAGAAAAATAATTTGTTAGGGGAAAAAAAAAAAGGCCTTCTTTGGCATGTTCCTACCAAGCTCTGCTTATCAGCTTGTTGAACTTTCATTAGTCATGTGCAGCCTAACAAGCACATAGACATGTAATAGGATACAGAGAACAGTGTCTAGCAAAGAGGAGATGTACACACAAAACCTACATAAGAGCTGGTTCATGGCAATAGATATAAATTTCATAATCTTATTATCCACCTGCACAAGTCTGCGCAAGTACCTTGGATGGAAAAGCATGCAGATGGCAAACTCTATAAAAGTGTGAACAAATAAGGTAATTAAAAGTTAGGTTTTATTGCAGATAAAAATATGTGATTTCTTTTCCCCTCAAGTAGTACTCCAACAGAAGTCACAGGGATTTGCATGCAATGCAAATATTTTAATACAAAACATTACCGCTATCTCAAGTTCCTGAGAGTGACAGTAGGAGTACAGAATGCTGTATTTGTATTTCCTTTTCCAGACTATCTCACATATGCTTAGATGTGCCTTAACAATGTAAGTCACCCTTTTGTGTCCAGGCTTTGAAATTTCAGCCCCTTCTGGTAAATAAGTTAGAATGAAAATTAGATTTTTTTTTCACTTAATTAAATAATTAAGAAGAGTTGATTCTAGTCTTTCCACCATATTATTATTAGTCACTCAGATTTATGTCTAGTAAATTTATGCTTGCATACATAGAAATAATAGTAAATATAGTATCTCTTCTGAAGACTGCAGTGTTCTGCTAAAAATTATTTTAAAAGCACACTCAGGTTAAATGTAAGGATGTGATTTCTGAGTCCAGCCAGTTCAGACAGGTCTGCCTAAAACTATAATCAAGTTGAATGCATTGCATTGGTATTCTAATTGCCAATCTGGGATTTTGCTACATAAACTCAAGTAGAGTATGTCTAATCTTTATTAGACCCAAAGTCTCTGTATAAACTCCCTGAATTTTCCTCCATGTGTCTCTGCTAAACTGAGATGTGTCTTCTGGCTGAGTTGTAGAGACATTAAATTACTGAGTAAATCAATACAGTGCTGTTATGTCACTGTATCTTTTTCAAAGACCAGCTCAAATTTTGTGTGCTGTAACTTTGATCCCTTTCATTTAATTCTAAGAACACTTGTTATTATAGTAACTGTTGTTTGTATGTTATTTTAGCTTTTTACTTAAGTAGCTATTTAGCAATTTAAATGAAAATGTAATTGGGTTACATCTGTTTTACATGCATGTAATACCACGCAGATGTAAACTTATATTAAAACCATATTTTCTTTTTGGCAAAAAGACATAAAAATAGAATTGTAGCAATCATGCAATGCATCTTTTTTTTTTAAAGTAGTGTACACAAGATGTATTCCAGTGTTTATGTTGTGATGGTAACAGCCCTTTCTATTTTTATGAGAGCTAACTGGTATAGCTGTACCAGGGCAAGTACACTGTTATGCTGCTGTAAATCCAAAGGAACTCCATTGAAGTTAGTTAAAATTCCTTACCAAACTTATCAGTTCCAATAACTGACTCTTTCCTGAGTCAAATTCCACTCCAAGGATCTCCACTGAAATTAGGAATCTTTGTGAGGCTGCACAGTTATGAATGACACTGATATTTGGCTTCCAATAGCTTTATTCTAAAGAAAGATGAACTCTTGCTGGCTGATCTTACAAAGTGCTGAGTGCCCTCAGCTATTGTTGATTTTGATAGGGTTGTTTTCTATGCTATGGAAAGAGAGATGGATTCAATTCCAGCTTTCTCTCTGCTTTTTTATAGGTACTTAGGGAAGGTACTTAATGGCTCTGCACTGCTGTAATCATAACACAGAATTCCTCCTGCCCTATTTGTCCTGGGTTTTGGTGGTTTATTTTGTGTTGTTGTTGTTTTTTGGGGTTTTTTGACTCTAGATTCTTCATAGCTGATTCCTGTTCTATGTTTTCATTGTGTCTAGCACAATGTCAGGATTGTGAGTAGTATGTCTTGGTAGAAGTGTAAGTCTCAAGTGAAATATAGGAATGAATTAGGGTGCCTGGCAATTCTCTAAATTATCTGGGATTTTTAAAGACCTTGGAATTTATTTAGAATAGCTCTTTTGTCTATCAGACTAAAAATATTATGTTTGTTCTGTAGTCTAGCACACAGCTTTTTCATAATGCAATGACTTGAAGCCTGTAAGGGAAGACTTCTTACTCCCTTAGTTTCACTTATACAAGCATAAGTTCAAAATAAACCATGTATATTTAGCAGACTTTTATTATTTCAGTATATGTTCCTGTTCAACAACTCTGCCTTTTTAAAGAGTGATTGTGAGGGACACATAAGAAAACCTTTGCACATTTTTCTTCTTGCTTTTTACCTATGAACATTTGAGGCCCCGATTCTACAGACATGAACATAAACATGTGAGACTCAATGGAGACAGAATCAGAATATAACTTTAAGTTTATTCCAGGTCCTCATTATTTAGTGCTTTTAGACTCAATCTTGTTGCTCTGAAGTGTGAATTTGGCCAAAGTAAGGACTTCAAGATTGTCTCTGAAGAGTGTTTAAGCAGGGAATCTGCAAATTACCAATAAAAGCTGATAGGAAGCCACAAAGAGTCAGTATTAAGGTATTGTTTCTCAGTTGTGCCCTAGATGCTCTGCTGCAGTTTCTGTTTGCTACAAGGTTTGTATTTCAGGAGTGAGTAATGCATTTATTCTGAACAATCTGTAATGATCCTCTCAAAGTAATGTTCTCCAAACAGTTTGTTTTCCCTTATTTGTTTGAATTAAGTAAGCCTGGAACTTCAGGAGAAGTCCACAATCCAAGTCTTGGTTAAAAATTATTACAAAGTAGTTTTGTTAATATTGACAAATCAGATTTTTGTGAACATATAGAGTAAATATCTACTTTAAAAATATTTTTCCTATGTACACTGTATAATTCCTACGTTTCGTCACTTCGTGGAATTTTTATCTTTTGCTTTTGTGTTAACTGAGCTGGCCCAGTTAGATACTCTAACTTTTCTTCATGAGTTTGCCAGAGAAATTGATGGATGCAGAAGTCTTTATTTCCTAAGTGCACATTTCAGTTAATTGGTTGTCTGAGTTGGACTCAAAGATCCTTGTGGGTGCCTTCCAACCCAGAATATTCTGTGATTATACATATGGTAGGTACATAATATTAACAGAATGGTACCTAATATTAACAGAAAAGAACCACAAAAGTTTTGTGAGTTTTGTCAGGTAAAGACTGGAAGCTGGGATGCTCTGCATATTTCCTATTTCTGCGTGGAAATAATTTTTTCCCTTTCAGTGCCATTCTCCTTCCCTGTGGACTGGGCTGTGAAGCACTTGCCCTCGAGTTGAGATAATGATTTATAGAAATGGATGGATATATAGGTGTATAAATACACATAGAGAGATGTATATATACAGATGTATAAATATCTATCTAGGGAGATGTATATATACATTTTTAAAACCTCTTGAGTTGTAAGAATTTTTTGTGGCCCAAAGCCATGCTCTCAGTACTGTAGGAACTGTCTCAGTTTCCAGACCACTGGTGCCAAGGACCCTCAGCTGCTGCTGCTGGGGATAGCTCTGCTCTCTGCACCTCTCTTGGAATTTGCAGATTGGGTAAACTCTGCAGAGAATGATTCAGTGTTAACTCACATGGTGACTGCCTGTGTGATTTATGGAGGTTTTCAGTAGGAACTTAGTATGTACAGTGGATTCTTTCTATTTCTGTCTCCTTCTGGGCAGCCATGCCTCCATTTATTCCATGTAAAAAGTAACTGCCTGTGCTTGGCAAGGAAAGCCATCTCAGAGATGTGGTGGGGAGGCTTAGAACCTCCAAGTGCTTTATCCTGGATCCACAGCTGGTCCAGCCATGCTACTCAAGCATTCCCTCTTTTGACAATGGCACAGAACAGGTCCCTAACCTGCCCTTTGATGCCAGTGTGATGTAATGCTTGTAAATAAAAATCATTGTAGTTGTGAATTAATGTTAGCTTTTGTTACTGACACCTCAAGCTGAATAAGACAGATCTCTGATTATTAGAATTTTAAAAATAGTCTTAAAAAGATGCTGAATATGTTTTAAGTTCGATGTATTGAGTCGAGGCTGAGAACACAGTTACATGATTAATAAAAATTATTAAAGCACTTGATGTGGCATGTAACATCTTTCCTTTTATGCTATGACAGCTTCCTTTGCTGAAGAGGTAAATGAGTGTCTGTTACAACTGCCAGAGTGGGAAAAGAGCACAGAAACTTGGACTCAGTATCAGATCATGTTTCACTAACAGAACAAGATTGATTTATTGTGTTACATCAGGGTTAGATGGACCTAGTACTGCTTCACCACATGCTATTTCATTCCCTTGTCTACTAAGTATGCAAGTACAAACAGCTTTAACACAATTCCTTACCTAGAAACAAGCCTGAGGCTTCATCCAAATACTTTTAACATATGAAAATTGAGCTGCTTTGAACTTGTATGTTTTTGATAACTGCTTGGTATGCTTCCTGGAGGATCACCTGTAGGCTTTTCTTTCCAAATCCTAATCCCTTTGATTAAGTGCCAGGACAGATAGCTCTCATTGAATAACTCCAGTCTCGTAATTCTTCCTTCATTCAGAGTTGAAAGGGAGCTGCTCAGGCTTCAATAGGTAAATCCTCAGATTTAGTTAAAGTAATTCAGACACTTAGAAACTGAAATTGTTTTGTTCTGAAACAGGGTTCAGATGGGCTACTGAACATTTACATACCACTTGCTGCCAGAAGCTGTAGGATGAAAAAAAAAAAAAAACAAAACAAATTTTTTATCTAGAAGGATTAAGAGTAGGCAAACTTTGAGAACCAGACGTTAAAGACAACTTGGCATGGAAATTTAAACCCAGAAATAGGAACAGAGTTACTTTGCTTGAGTGCTCTTGTGGGTTTTTTTCTGCAAGATCAGTCTGTGGTGCTGGGCTAAACATTCCATTCCTTCCTTGGCCCTTCTTGTTAGAAACTACCAAAATAGGGAGTAAGCAGGGGAGAAAAAAAAAATTCTTAGTCTTTTTATCTTTACAAGTATGCCTGCTGGGAACAAACCTGAGCCAGTTCAAGATTCTTCTATTTAAAAGTGTTTGTGGCAGACGAGTATGACGGGGAATTAAAACTAAACCTGTTAGCTGCTGATATCTGGGGAAATGGAGCTATCTATTGCACATACAGTTTTGCACACGTCAGTTTGCCTATGTGCATAATGAAGCAGTTTTCTCTGTGGAGGACTTGCTGTTCACCTAGGAAATGAGAATATTTCCACATGAATAATTTGCCTTGGTTAATTCTAGTACAGCCAGAAATGGAGCAGAACAATTAGAGAAACACTCAGTTCATTTGATACAGATTTTCATAGCTCCTTCAGCCTGAAAATTTGTTTTATTTAGCAGAATGTAACCTGGCAAAATAGTACATGAAACTGGGTATCGTGGCACTGTCCTTAAGAACTGCTCACTCTGTGAGCAAGAGATGGGGCTTCCATGGCTGTAATGAATTTACAGTTAAACTTGAACAAAGCCTGTTGGGTGACTGTGCACCTTGTTAGCATTGGGCTTTCAGTCAGATCCCTTTGTCTCTTTGCCACCTGATTGTTCCAAACCATTCATATGCAGTCATTTACTCTTGTAAGTAAAAAAAAAAAAAATTCTTCTACTGCCCCCATTATTTGTTGTTGTCATGGCATGCAGTAGTGTTATTTCTGCAGCTCTTGGGCAGGTATGATGTGTGAGCCATTTGAAGATGTGGCTTTACCATGAAAACAAACCAGCACTGGAATTAAGTACAGACCTTAAACACGACAAGATTAGATTAAAAATTAGGAAATATGTAAAGAAAGCCAGCCCCACGAGTCTGGGGTAGTTCTGACTGTTCAGCTTGCTTTCCATTGTGACAGTAAAGTTCAACTTGATTTTTTTTCTTTTAAGAATACTGGGGTTTTTTCTAATCACATCCCACATATCAAGAGATTTGCAATTGAATTGTATCTCAGCTGCATCAATACAGTTAAGTCTAGAAAAAGAATGGAATGGTATCCAGCTACAACTCATAAGCAAATGTAAGTAGACAGGATGGCAAAAATGAGCTAGAATTTATAAGGACACAAGTGCTGATTTCTTTAATCTAGGAAATAGTTAAAGGGGGTAGAGGATTAGGATTTCAGTCTTTCCTGGGAGATCTTGCTGCAAACAGCAGAGCAACACGTATGGTCTCAAATCAGAGCAAACTCAGTGTTACATCCAGACAAGTTCATCTCAGTCTAATATCATGAGGTTTTTAAAGTTCTTAGGTCTAGTTTTTATTTTTTTCCTTAGCTAATTTAATGAATTAATCCAGTAGGTATTAGAATTGTTATTAGGGCAATGACAACTTGAGGGGTCTGGTTAATAAGATAAAATTAAAGTAGTTTGGTTAAATAAACTTTGAAGCAGAAAGCCTGAAGGCCTCTTGTTATTACCTCATTAACAAGAAATGCCATTAAGTTATTATTATTATCCTGTAATGGTTCTCCTTCTTATCACTCTTGCATTCTGATCAGCAGGGATATTTAATGAAATAGCAATAAATTTTAAGAAATTACATGTACCCAAGCAAGACTGTAAACTAAAAATGGAAATAGAAAGATTTAACTTTTGAACATACATTTTTGAAATGGGGAAAGATTCTTTACGCATGTTCTTACAACAAAGCTTTGGAATGAAAGCAAAAGTTTATGACACATTTTATTAGACCTGTAAATCTGAAAGCTTAGCTGTAGTTTTTAATTTTTATTTTGCCTCCATAACTATTTTTATACCCTCTTTATAGCTGACTGGTCCATATAAGTTCTGCTAGGAGTCTATGCCCCATTAGTCTTCTATAATAAAATGTGAACCTGGCTAAAATAAAACATGATGCCTTAAGAGCAATTAAGAATGGTCTTTTGCAGATAACTGTAACATGAAATACAATCACTGTTTTTATTAATGGATTTTGGAAAAGCAGCTCAGTGATTTATAGCACAGAAATGGGTTATTTTACATTTTTATTTCTTTTATTTTATGTCTCACTCTTCAGAAAAACCTTTTAAGACTCCCGAAATAATCAAAATCTGTGTTTCTAATGTTTATCGTGTTAATGTGAATCTTGGTATCCGTTTTATTTAGGTAGTGCTATGATGTCAGCTAAGAAGGTGTCCTTTTTTTGCTCTTACTCCATTCCAAAAAGTGTTGGTTTTGAAAGAAAATCTTGTTGAATGTTTTATAAGAGTGATAAAATGTAAAAGCTGTGCATTGTACTTATAAAGGCAGGATTTGAAGGACACAGACATAATCTACTGGGCGTTGTCTGAACACAAAGCATAGCATTTAATTAAAAAATAGTTTCTTAAAAAGTATAAACATGGTTGACACTTGTCTTTCTAATTGCATAATAATTGTTCCTTTATGTGATTATTACATTAAGCTTCTAATGCTTGAAGTCTTTAAGGTCAGAGTTTAATATGGCTGGAAATAGAATCAGCACAATTAAACGTGGCGATGTTGTTCTTTGGTTTGGCACATTTAGAAAACTTCTATTTGGATTTGCCTTGTACTAAATATGGAGTTTGCAAGCAGAATGTATAAATTTGCCATCATTGGGAATGGGGGAGAAGGACGGAGAAGAAGAAAGGTCTAAAATGAACAGTGGCTTTTCTCTCTCCTGGAGACCATGAAGGCTGCCAGTGTTCTCTGGGCTCCTTTGGAGGCCCTGCTCTCCCAAAGCTCCTCCTGGGGTCCTCCTGGCAAAGCAGGAGCTGGGGGCTGTCACACGCTGTCCTTTACATCCAGTCCACATCTGGGGGCACTTGCAAAGTCTTGAGGTAGAACAATCTTGTTTACACAGAATTAGGAACATGTTTCTAGACTTTTTGCTAGTGTATTGGTATCTCAAATAAGAAATTTATTACTACGTGATAGTTAGTGTTTGGATAAAGACAGCTCTTTTGGTCTATGAAACCTTTTCCCACAGCAGAGCTGTGTAGCTTTAAAAGCCATCAGCATAAGACAGAAGGACCACAGTAATATTCCTCACAGGGTGACTGCTGGCATTTAGCACATGCAGGATGAAAATAAAATGTGCCTTGTAAAAAATGGAGTACACGCTCCTTCAGACTAGATAAGTCCAAATTCTAACTGATGAAACCAAACTAAATTTCTTGTCTGATTCAAAATCACATTAGCTAAACTTGTCTTCAACTAAATATATATACAGTGTATATGTACATATGTGTGTACATATGTATGTGTAATTTATACATATCTATTTGGGAGGAGTGGGTATTTTAGTGTACAAAAGTCTTTTTATGCTTCTGAAGGGAAGTAGGGATATGATCACTGGCCTTATTGTACTCTTGGTTTCACCTGCCTTGAGGAAGGACAAGTTTTAAATGAAGGTTCTTCTACAGGAAATTCTGCTTCCACAACTATGGAGGTACATGATAAAAATCAGTAGCCTTGTGCTTCTGCACTTACAGTAAAGTTGCAAATGAAGCAATTTATTTGATTTGTAAGCACATTCAAATGTTTTGACAACCTTCTAGTTTGCACCACAAATTGTGTGGTAGCAGTGACTTCTGGGGTTAAACCTCCTGGCCCAAAACCAAGGATGGCCTTAACTGTCTTTGACTGCTTGGCCCAAAGTATTATTTGGTAGGGACAAATAGTAGCTGACATAGACTGTGCCAGTAATATTCTCTGTCTGCAGTAACAAGATCCTTCCCCAGCCAGTGCAGTGCCCTATTTTTGGGATGTGCTGGCTGGCAGTACAAAGTGGGCACTTAGTCACCTTGAGTTCCACCCGCTTGACTTTCACTCCCCAGGGTCTCCATGCTGGCTGCTGTTGGCACAGGCCTTGAGTCAGTCAAAATTCTCTTCATTCTTCAAGATAAGATCTGAAATAAATGTGCCTTTTGAAAACTTGTGTGGTTGCCATAGCCATAGGAATGCAGTCTTCATTAAAAATCAGCAGCACATCAGAGTCACTGTCTGTGTCTTTCAGAAAATGTTTCATGGGGTTATCCAGAGTCTAGAGAATGAGGAGGATGTGAATTTCCTTAGCTTAGCCTACTTCAGAAAGCTAGCAAAGAAATGTTAGACTAAATCAAGAAGATTCAAAGAATCTGGTGTGTGGGTTCTCTTTAAAACTGATAGAATTGTGCTCTGAACTCATCTAGGACAGCTCTGAAATGTGCCACAGAAAGTCAAACAGAGCTAAAAGGTCAAGTGTCCTGGGAAAAACAACTGCATTGACACTCAGCATCCACCTGTGCAAATCCATTTGCCCCAAATCCACCTCCAGAAGAGGCAAGGGAACACCAGGTTCTGTAGGAACACAGGAGTTGTTGTTGTGTTGTGCCTGCATCATCTGAGGTAATTTGGTAATGAAGAACTCTGTTGTGTCTCTAAAAAATCTGAATATGATGGCATTAATTTAGATGATAGAATGATCCCCACCAAATTCACACACAGATGTAAAATTTGAGGAAAAGTATTTCCCTTGGCGTCATACCACAGGAGCATGAATGTATTATGTGTTTTACAAAGGTTATATGTTTGATACTTTTCTTTTCTCTGCATGGCTCTGAATTGAAATGAATGATAATTGTCATTTTGCTATAGCCATTTATAAGCATAATAGAATACTTCTAGTCAGCTTCACTTCTAGTGTCGGCATGGTCAGTTTCCAAGGGTTTGTCCATGCTTGGTGAAAATGCACTTTCATGTGATCTTTCATTGCAACTGTCAACACGGTTGGGGAATCTGGAGGATAATTTTATTATCACTGTTTTTTTCACATTAAAGCAATTAAAAACAACTTGCAGAACAAGTCAAACAGTTAAATATGCTCATACAGGCTAAGAAGAATTCTTGAAGACAAATAGTTCATATTTGGAGACTGGAGTGGCTGTGGCTGAAGGGAGTGTGCGATTACTGTATGGTTACTGCTCATCACAGATGACCACTTCTTTCTTTTACTGTCTTTTCCTCTTTGCTAAGATAGTTATTAAATACTTTATATAAATGCAATAATTAGTCTTTTTTTAGCCTTTGGTATTTTAAAACACTTCAGACATTTTTGAAGGACAGTGTACAGTTGAAATACCATGGATTGCATTAAACAAAATGGGTACTTTGGTGTCTTAGTAGTGGTATTGACTTGAGAGTGAATAATAATGAGATTTAAGATGTCTAAATCCATTCAGGGCCTTTGCTTGAGAATTTGTGTTGATGCAGTTCCCATGGTTTTTCACTCTCCCTATCTGCTGCTCAAGCCTTTTACCTTCAAAACAGGCTGTAGGATTCAGGGATTAGGTTTGGTTTTTTAGTTTTCATTGGAATTTGACAATTTTATTAATATTTCCATCATTTGAGTTTCCTTACATCCATGGATGTCTGTGAGAATGTTGCTATTAACAACAGCAGGGGCTGGGATTTCATTCAGGAGTTTTATAGAGATTTTGCTTGTAGCAGGTGCAGAGGTTCAAATACTGTCCAGAATCATAGAGTGTGTATCACATCTCAGATCAAATGACTAATAATCTTCTGGAAAACTAGATGCATGCTAGAGATCAATTATGTAGAAATGGGTATTGGGACTGTTCTAGTTTAGAATTCAGATTCTAGATACTTGGTTTCATTGCTTCCTCCTTGTGCACATACCTAGCTAATGATTGTGTTTATGGAACATTTGATAAGGTGGCTGCTCACAAAGTAGTCAACAAAAACTGGCATCACTACTTTGCATTCTTGGCATTTTCTGTTGGCATTTAATATATTTTATATATTCTAATGTGTAAGTATTTATTATAGTATCCCAGAATTATTTTTTCAAGACAACAAAAGATAGAGGAGCATAGGCAGAAATGATTTTATTATGTAGAATCAGTAAATATATTTGTATATTCATTAAGTTCAGTTGTATTTTAAATTCTGTTGCTGTGAGATATTCTGTACTTAAAAAAAAAAGGTATTTTACTCCTTATGAACAGATAATAGGTAAGTGAAGCTTAGTTTGATTTTGATTTATAGGGCCAATCATTGAAATTCATCATTGATGCGCAGTAAGACATGCCTTCAACTCCCTCTATCTATAACAGATCTCCAATTAACTCTATGCTAATTTGCACATATGCAACAGCTTTATTTTCAGCTGGCTGTTTTCACTCAAGTCTCTACCTACAACTGTTTCATGTGGTGGGATGGTATTTTCAATATTTGCAAGTATAGAGTACTTGGAGTAAAGCTTAACTGTTAAAATAATGGTTCATAAAAGACCTGTACTGGTATATAGAAAACTGACAATATACATTTTCCTATCCCCTTAGTGCTGAATAGAAGAAGCACAAAAATATTTTTTAATCAATTTCTTTCAGGTCTTTGTGTTCTCTGCTAAGAATCATTTTGCTTTTTAGTAATTCACAGAAGTTATTTTGTGCTTGTATGGGCCAGTGTGTGACACTCAGGTCTGCACTGCTTGTACTGAGACACCTAATGTTGTTTATGTTGTCCTCTTAAACACCATAAGTGATATGAAATATGCACTAAGGACTTCCATGGAGAGAGAAATACTTCCTTAAAATTTAGTTTACACAGGTTTGGGATGAAACAACCCACAGAGCAGTTGTTGAGATCGCATACACAGACATTGTGCCTTCTGTAATTTTTAATTGCTTTTTAAATTATAGACTAGAAGCCGTTTGATGTCTTGAAAAGGGCTGAGTCTTTCTGTGGTTCGTGCTCTGGTTTGGGGGCTCTGGCTGAAATTTCATAGTCCTTTCAGGAATTCCCTCAGTGAGTTTGGAGGAGTCTCTTCATGAAATGTGAGAAAGCACTAGTTAGCTAACTGTGCAGAGCAGCTTGTACAGACAGGAGAGTGGATGTCTCCAGCCTCCATGCATAAGGTATATTTAAAATCACATTTACTTACAAGCTAAATGGTATGTTTGCACTACACTAACAGATTATGTTTAATGGATGCTGGAAACACCACCAATAATCAAAGGATTTTTAGTGAGATGTGTTAGTGCATTGAGGCTGGGTTAAGATACTCGAGTATGAGCGTTCTTTCAGCAGGAGATATTGAACTTGTTTGTGTTCCTTCATTTAAGGCCAAATGTTAGATCATCTTTCAGTAATTCTAGATCTTTTTTTTTTTTTTTTTTTTTTTGCTAGGGCAGATAATGTTGTGACAGTATTTCAATGTTGTTATTCCCATAAATTACATACTGAATGAAAATGTGTCAAGAGTATCAACTGTTTACTGTAAAGGTATATTTGCTCTGCTTACCTGAATCCTCCTATTTCCCTTACAAAATTTCTTTGAGAGTCTGTAAAAACATTTTGTGTATTGCCTGTAGAGTATAAAGAAAAAAGTACACAGAAGAGGGGGATGAAAGAGCATTTCAGTAATGTAATAAATAGAAATGCTTATGTCCTTTCTGTAAAAAAAAATCAGCTCTGTGTATTTCAGAGTAGATTACTAGAGTGCATGGGGGTCAGTTTAATCTCTGTGTTGTGTTGGACACTGCCTGCACTGGCTCTGAAAGCTGCTTTTTTGAGAATATAGTTGCTTTGAGTCAAATGGAAAGGGCACTAAGAATGCAATAATGTTGGTAAAATGGAGTTCTTGCGAGCACTGCATTATCCCTGCTTGTGAACTTTTAGTAGTTTGATTTTCTTTCAGAATAAACAAGAGTTGAAAGATGACTAGGTCCCCCGATTATGTGCAAACTTTGTCATTCAGCTGAAGCCTTGTGCAAAGAGCTGGGGACGTTCTCTGCACTACGAGCTCGTCCCTGTTTGCTGCCCCAGAGCTCTGACTGAACTCAGCCTTTGGCAGCTCGTGTAGGACCAGACCCAGTCCCTGTGATAGGCATCTAGCAGAGATACATCTCTCTGCTGAATCAAATTAAGCTTTTTCTGGGCATCTGCTTTTTATCATCATGATTTTTAAACTGCTAACACTCATTACCATGAGCTAAGTTGTCTTACTGGAGGACTAAGTAGCTGCATATGGGTTTCCTTCGCTTTGGACATGAATTTCCGTGCTGTATCCACATGCCTTTGAGGAAAGAGGCATTGTGTTGATCTGCTTAGGCTTGTGTTTGTTTAATTGCTGCAGATGCTTTGAAGAAATAAAATTTTCTTGTGATTGAAATTGTGAAGTTAAGGAGACTTCTTCACCTCAATTGTAAAATTTTTTTGTGAGAGCTACCTGCTAAAAGGGCTGAGCAGGACTGGCTGAGATAGCTACAAGAAAGCATTTTTTCTGTTTGTCTTCTTCAGGTCCTGTTGAAAATGTACTAAAAAAAAAATTATGTACAGAAGTAAGAGTCTGTGTTGTGCTTCATAAATATAAAGGCAAGTTTAAATATGTTAAATAGAAGTTAGAGTAAGTAAAAAGAAAATCAGTGTAAAGAAATGAATATACACTGGCATTTATATTTGCATCGTCCTGCCTTAAAATAAATATGTGGAAATCAACATGAAGCTGCACAGATCTTAAGATCAATGAAACCCAGAAATGAAGCAGCACACTTGTTTACAGCTCAAGTGTTGAAGTCAGATGGCTGAAGGAGTTAAACACCTGGAGCAAGGCTGCCAAACTGCTAAGCTGGCTTTTGGCAGCAGTGGCAGCGTGCAGAGAGAGTTTTCCCTTCATTATGGTTCACTGACTAATTCATTCAAAGCTGAGAAAACAATTGAGAGCTGAAAATGCAGGAAAGCTTCTTTTCCTGTTCTAACCTTTATATATATTGGTATGTAAGAGGACTTGAGCTGCAGGTTTTAAATGCTTGCTGGATGTGAAAGACAAATGAATTAGGGTTTTTTTCATAATATATCCGATGCACTAACTTTTATTTTAATTAAAAAACAACTATTCAAGAAATTATAATATTGTACATTTTCAATTTTTCCTAAAGGTAGACCTAAATAATATTTTTATCCCTTTTACTAAATATTTAAATAGTTAGTATTTGTTTCCAAATTAATAAAATATATGAAATAGGCTAAACAAGTGAGTAGTATGTAGAATTGAAAAAATGCATTTCTATCAAGTACAGTAGTTATCATACTGAGCTGTAAAGCAAATTTTTTAATAGTTACTAGTCAATTAGCAGTATTTTTGTAAGAAAACAACTGAAAGTTTTAATTAGCACTCCTTGCTTCTTACAAATAATCCATTCTTTTGGTGCTTCCATTTCTATTTACTCTGTTGTTCCTCTAAAACTATTCTTTCATGACAAAATATAAGGTTCATATGTCAGATCTTGAGCATTTACAGATACCAATAATAGGTTTATGAAAGTATCTCAGGTTTGCCTATTTGAAAATAATTATTTCTTTAAAGAGGCTAGAGGTCGTATATTTTTTGTTAAATTATATTTTTAACCAGATCTTTTTTATTCTGCCTATACTTGTAAAGGCAAGGAAGAAATCTCATGTATGTTCTCAAATTCAGTTTAAGCCCACTGCCAAATTTGTTGAATATGTTTGAGAAATTTGGGATAGACTTTTGGATAAACAGATGGACTTACAGAAAACTGAATTACAGGAAATACTCAGTTTTCAGCTTTAGTTATTTCTCACCTTTTGATTCGGGAAGTCAGACATGAGTTAGAATACTTTTAATCTAATATCTATTTTTGGCTGTGATTTTTAGTTACTTAAACAAAAACTTAGAGCAGTGTTTATTGGAATGCATCAGGTATCAGTTGATTAAGATTCCAAAGGTTTTTGTAGTTGTTTTTTTTTTTTTTAAGAGAGGATTGCAATTGTAAATAAAATCTTTTCTAGCTTATTAAGCTCTATTTCATCCCTTTACAATTTCAAGTTTCATAACCTTTCCCTCTTATTTCAAGAGATATTTTGTATATGAAAAGATCATGTCAAAACTTAGCCCTACCCTTCATCAGGCTTTTTAAAATCTGAGTTAGAATTCTGTTTCTAAGATAAACAGATTTGGATCAGAAAGATTTTCAACTAGCTAGTATTCATTTTGGCTGAGAGTTCAAGCAACATCTTTAATCATATTTTTGTTGATTATTTATTAGTTTCTGTGGGAAATCAAAGGACAGACAACCTAAAATACGTCTTCCGTAAGATACATCATGAATCAGAAGCTGTAGCAAAGAATTTCGAGGATGTGCCTTTCATGTACTTATAAGAACTGATTGAGAGATAAAATATACATCTTTAGTGTGTGTATAACATGCAGATGAAGGCTGACCCAAAAATGGCAGGCACCAATATCTGGCTGGAGTAGGATTTGTGTTTCATTACCAGAGTTAGAAAATCCGTTGTGGGAGAAAACAGTATTTCTGTTCTGTTCCTGGTAATCTGAAGGACAGTGGTTATCACTAATGCAAAACATCAAAGAAAATTGGCATAAAAGTGCACATTAATATATTGGCTACCTTTGGAACTCTTGCAAAATGTGTTTCCATTATTGACATGTACTTGTATGAGGTAGGAATAAAATTTGATATAATCCCAATATATCTATGAGACCCCCATCAACTGTTAACAGTCACTGTTATTTAATTTTGAATTATGACAGTCAAAGACTGACCTTATACTGACACTAATGAGGAGACAACATTCTCTCCTTGCAAAAGAAATACTCTGTGTGTTTTATTGCACACATCTATGGAAAAAAAAATCAGTTACTAGAAAATATGATTGCGCAAAACTTATTCTATGTTTTGAATCTGCTGCTGAAAAAAATATAATTCTAAGATTTTTACAACTTCAGTAACCCACATTTCATTCAGGAAGCTCCATGGCCAGGGAGAAGCACTCTAACAGAATGAGTGAGAAGCATTTAGCTCATTTCTAGCTGCCAGTTCACGTCTCTGAGCTTTTGTAGCTTCTGCAGCTTGCAGGGGATTTGTCTCCTTCCTGCCTTCCCTTCCCCAGTCCTTCCTGGGGAACATTTTCTAGGTTTCCTCCTTCTCTAGTAACAGGGTACCTGCCATCAGTGATGTAAAGTTTTGCTGCAATAATTTGTTGATAAAAACTGAGTGGACAGAATGTCCATCGTCAAATGCTCCACCAGGATGCTGCTGGGTGCCCAGAGAAGGATTGAAACATTGAAAAAGTGATGTGTGCCCCTAGCAAAAATAGTAGAGAAAAAAGAAATGTGAGCAGATTCATGCCAGCTTTGTGGTGGAATGTGGATTTGCTTCCAAAATGTATTGACAGTTTAATAAAAATAATTTAAGCATGGAATTTTATCATTAAAGCAAGTTACTTTTTCTCATCTTTGCTTCCAGTGTGAGTAGCAAATACATTTTTCTCTACGTATACCAGTTTGGCAGTAGAAATAATTCTAATTTTTTTCCCTCCAATGCAGGATAATAGAAACCAAAAGAAAAATATAGTTTTTTTATAAAATAAATAATATAACATGTTCTTCATTTTTTATTGGAAAGCAATCAAATATCTTGTTACAAGAATATTTTTCTTCTGTAAAATACACTGAGCTTTTTTTCAAAAAGCTCTTTCTTATGGGGGAAGGTAATGATTTAGTTTAAATCTTTGGCTTTTCCCTGTGAAGCTTTCTGAAGGGCAGAGTCTGCTGGAGTATTAAAGCAGAAGTTTAGTGCTGTATTTGGAATTGGGTGGTACTTGGCAGTCTGAGTATCAGTGCAGCCAAATAGAATAGATTCAAACACCACTGATAGTTTCTACTTAGCCATATGTGCGATTTTGTAAATGTCTATGGAAATTGTGCAATAGTCATTTTTTTGGGATGATCTATACAGGCAAGCACAAACTGTGTCCTTATTCTGCATCCTAAGGCAAGATTGCCAAAGAGGAGCAAGTACAAGCCCCTAGCCAAAATACAGCATGGCTTTTGTTTTGAGGGCTTGTGTCATCTTCAGTGTAGAAGTTCTGTCTATCCAAAAATAAGTTCATTACCTTGTGCTTCATTTTCATCCAATGAGCCAAGTCCTTGAGGAAAGGATCAACTCTTCATTAGAGAATTAAATAAGAATAATTTAAGAATAAATAAGGTCCAGCCCCATGTTTGCATGCCTTTGTCAAGAAGATGAGAGAAGCTACTGCAGTTTATTTCACTTGCATCTTAAAGTGAGAGCAAAGCCTGCTATGTTTTCCCCTGCCCTTTTCATAAATACTTCTTTTATTTTCTTTATTGAAGTGATTTAAGGGCACTTGGGACTAAGAATTTTTATTTTTTTTTAAAGAGTCATTATTTAGTTTCTAGATGTATTGGTGAGGAAACAAAGATTACCTTGTTCATAAGGGAATTGGTGCCCCAGGTTAATGTCCAGGTGTTCTTTCAACTGATGGCTGAGACTAATTTCTTCCTGGCCCTCTGGTAACCAGCTGAAGCAGAGCCCAGCTGGTATATCTTCACTCTTGCATACCAACATCTTTCACTGATTCACAGATTTCCTTACATCCTCAGTACTTCCTCTACTGTTTAACAGTCTTTGAACAGTAGTTAGAAGATAAATGCTGATTTGCCTTGCAATGGCTGCATCTGAACCAAGGGATTAATTATTTATATTTTTTAAAATCATAATCTCATAATGATCCTCGTAAGCTCCTTTTGTCAAAAGGTCATAAATTTGACAACCCATCAAAGGTTTGCTAAAGAAACACAACACTGAATATTATCTGGTTTGAATCTTGTGAGTTTGGATGGCATTTCAGCAGGTAATGCTACAAAGAAGAGTTCTTAATATGTTTAAATCAAACATTCAGTCTCTTATTCTCTCACATATACACAAGCACACTAATCTACTGCCACCTGTCAAAGTTCACAATTTGAGGCAGATTTTGCCTGCTACACATAGACTATGTCAATCTAAAAATATACTGAGCAGCAGAGACATCTGATGTTCTTTCATTGCACTCTGAATTTTTGGGTGCATATATCGTGTGCTTAGTTTTCAAGCTTCCTTGCAAGGTTTACAGTTTTTCTGTATGCACCATTTGATGAATGTGCTCTGCTTGAATAAGGGAGGTAGTAAATGTTAGGTGGGAGCAGGCAAGGGGACAGCAAAAGGGATGCCATCAGTTTTAATTGCATCTTAGGAAAGGATATGCTTACCCTGAGGGTACCTGGAAAGTGGAAGCTTCAGAGTTGGAGTTTCTCGTGGGAAAAGATGACAAGCAAAGTGATCTTTGCAGGTGCTGTTGACCAGTGCAGTAGGAAGAAGGCAGCATCTGTGTGGTGGAAAATGTATGATGGGAGTGCACAGAATAGAGAGAAATAAATTTAACCTCATGCTGTAAACACCAGTTTGAGGAAATAGACTCTGAAGACCATTGTCAGGGCAAAACAGCACAGTCACGAGGGATTCACTGAAGTAAAATAGCTTCAGAGCTTTCATATGAGCCAGAATAAAACTGCACAGTTCTGAGTGCTGCTCAGCACTTCTGTAGAGGTATTGGTGTGATGTTACTTGGCTGTATATAATTGAATATATACAATATATTTGGACACTTAGACCAAATTGAATTCAGAGTGAATTACACGTAACTGCACCAACTCTGAAGGACTGGTAATAAAGATGTGGAAAGAGAAGGAAGTCCTTATTCACCAGAATGTCCATTTAACACCATTTCTGCTTTCACTGCAGTCATTCAAGACTTCTCCATCCCTGACAGCACAAGAAGGATTTAAATTTAAATATTGATAACTGTAGAAGGGGGAAAGTGGAAGCTACTTATAGTGGTTTAAGTAAAGGATTCTTGTCTGAACAGCTCTTTTGAGAGAACTTCTGAAATTATTCCTTTTGTGTTGTCTGTAAAAACTGAAGTGCAGTTCAGTGAATTCTCTCAGGTCTGTGTGTAGTATCTTCTGGGGATTCTTCAGTTCCACAAAGACCTTCACAGCATAACTGCATGTTCTAATTATATATTTACACCACTTATGTCATTAAGCATAATTGTACTTGCCACATGAACATGCAATGATAGAGCAAAAATTACTTTTAGAAAAATGATACAACAGAATCTTAAAAAAAATTAAATATGTAAGACATACTTACCAAAATATAGTATTTACTAGAGGCTATAAGCTCCCATGATGCACAAATATTTGCAAAATCTCATTGTTTTCTTATGCAAGTGCTTGTGAAACTTTTGCCTTAATTTGGGTGCAGTTTTTGTTGTTAAACTTATCTAATGTCTGTGCTACACAGAAATATTACTGGTTGTTGAGAACTGTAATTCTAAATGTAAGCAGTTAAACCTTTTTGTATGGATTCTACCATCCTATTTAGCTAAGGAAATATGATCTAAATAGCTTGATAGTTTTACAAGACTTGAGTTACAGAAAAACATGGTGCAGGAGTTAGTGTGGCACAAGTCTGCAAGTGGTGCCCCCCATTCTGACCCTGGTGTGGTATTGTCAGTGGGAGTTGTTGTTCCACTGCTGGTAGAACAACAATATTTTGGATGAGACTAAAGTTCTGTCTTTGAGGTATTGTGAAGATTCCTAGCATGTATTCCACAAGCACTCTAGGAAGAGAAGAGCCTTGGTCCCAATGGCCATGCAGATAGGTGCACTCAGACTCATTCCCCAGACTTTTTCATTTGGATCCCAGTTTATCTTTTCCTAAAACTGTTGATTTGTGTTAAACAGCTGTTGCCTTTTATTCAGACCTGGCTGGAGTTCAGTGATTTACCTGAAATTGTGAAGGTAGTCTAAGACAGCTCATCAAAGGTTCAGCAAAAACAGTTTCTTAATGGGAAGTAATTTTCCAATCATCATATAACAGAGCTGTAATAATACATTGGAGTGTCCTTTGATGTAGCTTAAGGCATACAGTTGTCTAATAAGAATGCCTAATTGTGTAGGTTTCATTGTACACAGCTGAGGAACAATTTTCAATAGTTACTAAGGTATTTTGAGGTACTTTTGACTGAAATTTAAATTCAAGATTATATCATATAATGAAAATGGAGACATGCTGCATTAGCATAATTATATCTCTCTAGTTGTAAATATTTATATAAAAATACTGCAAAGACCAAATATAGTTGTGTTTTTATTCCAGTTGGTCTAAACATTCAAGAAAAACTAGTTCTTCAGCAGTTCTAGGAATAGTTTACTTGTCAAGCTACAAATAAACTTTTAGAGAATTTGGGTTCAGCTCTCTAACATAGATTTATTTTTTTCTTATTTGCTTCAAATATTTAAGTTTTTTTTATGGTACCCTGTGAAATTTCTTGTACTTCTAAAAAGACTTTTAAAAGTAAGCCACTTTTAAGTGAAAGTTTCTGTCACAAAAGCATGTTTATAAAGCTCACCTGTACCTTTCTTTTAAAGAGAAGCCCAGAGAAGGGACATTGTCTGCTAGGTATCTCTCTGAACATATGGGCTGAATTACTCAGCAAAGAATTGAACTACACTGTTTCAGATTGGTTACGGTGGTAAAAACTGCCTTGCACTGCTCTGCAGAAGAGGGATGGATAAAATGCTCTTTGAACAGGCAAGATTTTTTAAAAATGTCAGTGCAGAGGGCTTGCATTTGTGTTTGGCTTTCTAGACCTGCCTCTTGACCTTCTAATTACTTGATTTGAAACAGCACTGAGGGTATAATAAAACTGGAGGTTGTCTCTCGTTTGCTTTATCATAAATTAAAGCTGTTAGTTTGGTGAGGTGAAAGTAAAGGCAGAGTGTTCATTACTGCTCAAGTGACGGCTTGTCAATAGCACTGCCTTTTAGTTTGTTCTAGTCAGCACTTGCTGTGCATTTTGTTGGACCACTGGGAAATAAATACAACAAGATTATACATTTGGAATACCACAAGAGTTCATGAAGGGAAAAACCGAAAAAAACCCCAACCAGATGATAAATTATACACTTGGTAGAAAGTGACATGCTATCTTGTGCTATTAACAACCAGAGATAATTGCAGTGAATTGTAATTGCAGTTTGCAACTTACAGTACAGTGTGTCCAACATCAATCTTAATAGTGAACAAAGCAATTTATATTAAAAGTTAATTCACTTGGTAAGTTTCAGCTGTATACGAGGGAGCTAACAGATGTAGCTTTTCAGAAAGTTCAAAGGCATTTGGAACATGGAGAGAAATGCTAATGTAGTAAGCCTCAGAGAAATATTGCATTACTACTTGTAATGAGAACAAATGTATGCCATTATATCCCAGTTTGTGTTTATTTAATAAACTATGCAGTTTTGTACATTGAAGAA
Organism: Camarhynchus parvulus; assembly: GCF_901933205.1. NCBI lineage: Eukaryota > Metazoa > Chordata > Aves > Passeriformes > Thraupidae > Camarhynchus > Camarhynchus parvulus. Next base: position 10,611,601 of record NC_044581.1, on the reverse strand, counting down.
ATTCTGGTTTTGAATGCAACAGAACCAGATTTTTACTCATAGATTACACAAGAATAGCAATTACATATGTATATAGCAAATGGGAGTCTAGATTTTCATGCATTTGATTCTATATTCAATTTTAACTTAATCCTTTTATGAGTCAGTACTGAAAGGAGTGTGTGTGTATGTGTTTATACATACGTATTACTGCAATTTTTAAATCTAGGCCTTTATTATGGAATTGTTTAGTAGTGCCCTGAGTATTTTGCTAGGTTGCCTTATCATGATTACCCCAGATTTTGAGTGATATCTTTAATTGGTTTTAATTAAAGTGAAACTTTATTCTGGGAGAGCCTAACACCCCTTCTCATGGAGATGATAATCTGGCGTTCACTGACCATCCAGTGGTGCCCTCCTGTCTGGGAGAGCTTCTGCGTACCCACTGACTTTGTTTTGTGGGCTACAGCACTTCACATTGACTTTAACAAGCATTACCATCCTCTGAGTGTTGTGGTCAGTCCTTGGTGGTCACCAAATGACAGAGAATTCCCTGATCTGCAGAGTCATGTTCCAAACACGTAGTGGCTGCTGTGCTCAGGGCTGGCCGTGTGTTGGTGGATGACCATTGATACCGTTGGGAAACTCTGCCATTTTCCATAGTTAGATGGCAAGGCATGAAAATCTACAACTTAAGACAGTTATATTTGCCTAACTGAATAATTGCTGCCTTTTTTAGAATGTGGAAAAACATTGAGAGGGAAGGGGCTTGAGGAGGACCTTTTACGTACAGATCCCCACCTGGTTCAGAGGGTTCATCCAACAGAAGGAAGCTCTGCTCCACATTTTGTCCCATCTTGCTTTTTCATAAACATCTTGTCCTTATGAGAGAGCAGAGTTAGTTTGTATATCAGTCTTCTCTAGGGTTTCACCCACTGTCAACTGCTTTAGTGCTACTGAAGTCAGTGGAACAAAGGCATTTAGCACTAGCTAATGATTGATTCTCAAAGGACTTTGGGGAGTAGCTTAAAAGTTGGACTGAGGCTATTTTTCTTCTTCATGACATTATTTTTGTTAGGTAGGTAAGAGTGTGTAATTCAGAAGTAACAATCTTGTTTAGATGGATAGCTTGGAGCTTTGCTTGTCTCTGCTCAAGGAAATCCAGGGCTGCACTAAATGTCTTGTATGTGTCTCTTTTATACAGTATACCCATGTGCATTAGGCAGACGTTTGATTTCAGATTTAATAGAATTAAAGATTCTATTTAAAGATTTAATATCCTTTTAAAAAGACAATCTTAAATTCTTTGATCATTAAAGTTTTAATGTGGAGGTTAACTAGTGGTATGTAGTAGCACACTTTTAAATTTGATAGTAAATACTTGGCTGGAATTTTTAGAATGATATAAAAAATAATAAAAAAACCCTTTGCTCTTTTGCTGATAATTAATTTTCTCCTATATAACAATATACTGAATTTGACATAAATTGGCAGGAAAGGTAATTTGAGAAAAAAAAAGCCTAGAATGTTATATAATTTTCCATTTCTTTCAGCAAAAGTCATCTATAGATCTAAGGGATGTTTTGACAGCCCAGTCATTCTGGATGTACATTATCGAGTTTAAATTATTTTTGTTTACTTTTTCATAGGTAATAGTAGAATTATTAAAAATACAGAAAATTATGTTTTACTTGATTTTATCAGGAGCAAGTTTCTGCATATGTGAATTACACTATATATTGCAATTCATTTTGCAGAAAAGGGCATGTAGTGCTGCCTGTACTTATATATGTATTTATATATATACACATATGTATATATTTTATATGTAATAATAAGAATTAAGTTCTTTCCCTTAGCTTTGTGACCGTAAGTGCATGCTCCATGCATTATTCTGCTAGCAGAACACCTATCCAAAAAAACATAAACAAATTAATCCAAAATATATGTCTAGTCTGTAACCTGTTTTACACTGAAGAGTAGAGGGAAGCTGGACAGGGCAGTGTGTAACATCTCTGCGCCTGGCACTGCCAGGAACATCTGCCTGCCAGCATGGCCACGTGGATAAGCACAGGAACAGGGCTGTAAATTCAGAGCAAGGGTCCACCCAACTCCTGTTCTGCCTCCAGGAGTGGCCACGTGCATATTTGTAGGGAATAAGAGCAGGGCAGGTACAAATGATATTTTTTCAGGTTTTTTTCAGTCTAGGTGTGAATGAAGGGCATTCTTATCCATGATGCCAAGGCCCCAGTGCTGTCTGGGCAGCTGTTCCAGGTGTGTGCTGCAGCAGCCTTGGAGTGACCAACTCCTGCACTGGGGCAGTGGTGGAGTCCTGCCCACCAGGGACTTGCTTTTCCTTCTGCAGGTAGCTCTGGGATACAGCAGCACAGGCTGGAATGGAGTAAGCTTGCCTAGCAGGAAAAAAGAATTGGAAAACAAATTTTTTTAAAAAAAAAAGGGAATCAAATTTCTGAAAAGCTCAGCAGTTAAGACCTTCTATTTAACAATCTGATTAAAGGAGACAGGTTTTCACAGGAGTTCACGTTCCATGTATGTATTTACTCTCCTTATATATATACATTCCATTAAAAGGTGTGCCTTTCTTCTTCCCCAGGCACTTTTTGAGAAATGTCAAAAGTCCAATTATAGATATAGACTACTTGGGACCCTTCATTCACCTAGAAATTAACAGAAATCATAATCTGGGAACAAACTTTATTCCTAGGTTTTATTGTCTCCCACCAGAACAGTTAAATGGCCAGACATCAAAATTACTGAGCTGTTAGAAACTGTTCACCCAGAACAGAATTTATTTGGTTTTTGCACATGCATATCCGTAGAAGGAAAATTCCTGAAAATTAGTCTTGTGAGTCACATGTGGCTTAGTATTGCCCTTTCTTTACATAAATGATGTCACTTTGTTATTAATGAGAATGTTTAGCATTAATTTGTAGTGTGTTTAGCACCTACTTTGGAGAAAAAGTTGCAAAAAGTGTTAAAAAAAAGAAACTTAGTGTCAGTAATTTATTAATAATGAAAATGAGCAACATGGGAAAAGCCTGAAGGAGTCTACAAGATAAGTAATGGAGCATGCCATGAAATACCTTTTAATGTAATTGAAATTGAAATAATTTTCAGTATTCCTGAAACAGAAAAATATAAGTAACAGAAGGATCTGCTATGATATTTTTATTTCTTCAAAACTGAAATATAGTAGGGTTAAGGAGAGGAATAGAAAGCAGAAGATGTTGACTAGCAACTCCTTTTTAAATATTAGAGTACTAGAACTAGATTAACTGATTTGCCAGTGGAGTTAGGGAAATAAAAGAAAAAAAATCGATAGTTATAAATTTTAAGTTCCTGTTATTTCTTCTCAAGATTCCAAGAAATTGCTTGAATGTACTTGCATGTTTTGGTAAAAATTCAGTCCCTTCAATTATAGTTTTGTGTTTGCATTCTGTGTTCACTGATGCAAACATCATTGTTAGTCCTTCCATATTACTTTCTGGCACTAGATCTCTGAGCATCTTACTAAGAGGTAAAATAATGTTACATTTCAGGAAACTGATGAACAGAGAACTCATTCAAAGTGACATTGAAATATTGTGGTGTGTTACTTTATTTAACAACTTTTAATTATCCATTCAAACAGTCAAAGCAGTATCCTATTTGGATAGTGTTCACATAATGGAAATGAAAAATACACACTACAAGAAACAAGATTACAGAGACTGTTGTCTGAAAACAATTTGCTGAAAGCATTTAGGCCATTCTTGCAAAATAAGGATGTGTTAAAAAAAAAATTTTATATTCCTGTAAGGAATTTTAATAAGATCCTCTTCGAACTTGAACCTAGTTCCAGTTCTTAGGACTTTTGTGGGGAAAAACAAGTCTAACTCTGGTTAGATCAAGACAAATGAAGCCAGGTCAGGAAACCCAGCTCCTCCACCAGTGTAGTCTGTGAAAACATGATCCAGCCTGAATATTTGGTGTGGTGTCTGTGCTAGGAAGAAGCATGAACAATTCTGGTAAAGTAGTGAAAATAGGAATTTGGGGTTTGGAGGAGTTTTTTGTTATTATGAAATGTGCAAAACGGGTGAAGTTATTGCAAGCTGGATGTTTGCTGCAGTGCATTTGTGTTTCAGGATTGCATGGAGCTCTCTGGTTTTAGGCATTAGAAAAGAGATGTCAGTGGGGATTTTTTTTTTCAAAGTAAACACACAAGTAGCAGGGTTAAACAAAGAAAAGTTTAGGTTATTAAATAAAGTTCCAATACTTCTTACTCGCTGAAGATATTTGCAGCAAGTTCTCTGGAGTAGAAAATGAAGGGAATATGCCATGCAATTTTTCTTTAGCCTTTTTGCAATGCAACAGGGCAATCGATACAAATCTTTGCAGTAATCATATATTGATTTTCCTAGAATATAACTCCATTTAAAGCATTTTTATCCCCAGGAGTGAAAGCATTGGAGGCTATCAAAGGAGGAAGTAGCTTTCCTTGACCCCATCTGCAGTTCACATTGATTAACAGAGGCTAGGTAAAATAAATAAATATGTGTGAGAGAGAATAAAGAAGAAAGAGTCACAGAAAGGTTAATACTGGCTGGGGAGAAACATAATTATAGTGCATTAGGGTTTTTGTAAAATTATTAGGTCAGGATAAGCTAACAAGTGACTTGGAGAAGGTGGATTCTTCATTAAGTCAGAGCCAAATATTTCAGTACCTATTTTTCACTGACTGTGCTGCAAATTCAAATAATGTGGAGCTTTCTAATGATCTGCCCTGTGCACATGCAGGTATCAGGACAGTGAAATTGAGTTGAAACTGGTAGGTTTTCACTGTACCCTGTAATGGAACATCTGTTATGGTATACTGAACCTGGGACAAATTCATAGGGAGTGTGCAGAGGTGGCATTGAAAGAAGCTTGATGAATCCATGACATTTTATTTTCATTAATTGTAAAAATGCCGCTGTTGCAGGTGGTTTCTAAAAGTTGCAAAACCACAATAGTTTGTTTTCTTTTTTATTTAATTTTATGAAACATTAAAAATAATGGAAGATATTATTTTAATATAATTTTAGTAACACTGAAGCAAGTCTCTCATACTTTCATATGATGAATACAGTTTTCAGTTTTTAACCACTTGCTTTATTCACAGGAACTGCAAAGTAAACAATGTCACATCTCATATAAGTGTCACACTCTCCTAGGAGACAGTAAAACCAAGGCCATGTGCCATAATTTTGGAATCAGATTTTTCTCAAAGCCAGGAATTTTGGGATTTTGTGAATCGTCTTAGCTGCCCCAAAAGTCCCTGCAGCCCATCCCACGCATCTCTATACTTTCAATCTGACAGTTTCATCTCCTCTCCTGCTACTTTGGTCATTTCCTGGCCCTTATGCTCCCTTCCCTGTGTTTTTGTGGCTGAAACTAAATCCTCATAGATGAGCCTTTATTAAATTAAAATGTGTATGTAGCCTCATTATCCTTTGCAGTGTGTTGTAGTTGATACTGTTTATTTTACCAGCAGCTTCAGAGCTTTTTTTGCTTCAGGCAAAGCAACTACTACACATTGTCAGATAAAGTACCTTATCTGTCAGCAGCACTCTCGTGAATTAATCATAATTCAATAGGTTTGCTAATCAAGATTTGAGATGAATGTTTTGATAGAGCAATCAGATTTGTCCAATCTATCATTACTTGACAGTTGCTTGAGGCAGAGTGCTAACTTGGCATTAGGACCTGGTTTGGATCAGTTTGGTGTGGCCCCACCAGTCAGTGGCATCAGTTATTGAAGTGATGGACTTCTGCATAGACACTAATTATAGTTCTTTTTCAGTTTTGAGAGAGACTGGAGTGAAGCTGAGATCAGACAGCTCACACCTACCCTGTTCCACATTATCGAAACATTTTTGAATCAGGAGTTCACTTTGTAATTTTCACAAATAACAAAACTACTCCAAGCTGGTTGACAAATCTGAGACATGATTTATGGTAGCATATGCAAACGTTGCTCAGAACTGAAAGGGTCACTGGAATAGAAAGGAGATAAAATTAATATATTGTTAAGTGTTGCTGATTATTAATCAAGTCACGTCTGAAGTTACTAAAATTTGTTCTTTATTTTGCCCAGTTACACATTCTTGGGGGTAATTTACAACATAGCTTGCAGCAGTTTCCTCAATTTGAAAGCATAAATGAAGGCTTTCATTGTATATTGACATATTTTTCTTGTTAAGCAATGTTTAAAGTACTGATACAAGGTGCTGTAATAGTGGGTTAGACTGCAAGTGCAAGTTTCGTACATTGTAGTCAATAATGCATTAGTGTGGGAAAATGAAGAGGAGAATTGACGTGTTTAGGGGTTTTTTTAACATGGGTGGAGAAGGGAAAAAAGTCTTCAAGCATCCACAGGTAAATATAGACCTATTTTCCTAGTTAATGTAATTTTAGGGTATGTGTTAGTAGTATGAACACAATGTACGTGTAGACCTCTAATTTCATCATCATTTCAACACATATTCTTTCTCTCCTGCTAATCTTCTGGCACTTGTGACTCTGGGGAGGGCAGGTACATGGTGGTGTCATGGGAAGCCCACTGTGCACTGTCCTCTGTGCAGACAGTGGCTGGAGCTGAAGCTTGTTCTTGTGCAGCAGGTACAGAGAGCTGTCTGCCCATCACATTCTCTTGCAGCCTAACACAGAGCTAAAACCAGACCCTTACCAATGGGATGTCAGCTGCTCTGTCTATGCACAGTTTCTCTTTTAATAATTTGAAATCTTGAAATACATTAGGTAAAAGAAGGTAAAAAGGACTAGTTCTAATATAGATATTCAGGCCTAAGCCTCAAAACCCAAAAATGTGCAGGCTTAACATATTATTATATAGCAGAAATGAGTGTCCAAATGCTTTTACTGCTCCAGTTGGAGGAATTTAGTACAATGTCAGGGTAACTCACATTGTTGATATTTAGGTAGCAGTGTCATTTAGTGATGAGTTCAGAAGACTGTGGTACAGATATTTTTTGTAATATAGATACTTGATGCAAATAAGCAATCAGAGTTCTAGATCTTTGCAGGCCTGCTTTAGTTGCTTTCCTGGAGCAATCTGTGAGCTGCAAAGGTTCACTAACATTCAGAGTACCTGCACAGCTACTTTCTAAAGCCCTGGTGCAAACTGTTCTTGGGAACTGCATTGGAATAAGGCTACCAGCAGCACTAAGAGAGCATTGGCAGGTAAACTGAGTCACAGGCTAATGCTCACCTGACCTGTACTGAATCTGTGGCAGACAGTGGGGACAGTAACTCCTCTCAGTAATGATCAGTGAGGTACTTTCCTGGTTAACTTCAGCACGAGTGGAATGCCTTCAGTATCTGCTGCTTGTCAGGGAGAATGTTCCTGTGTCATCTTGTAAAGCAACACTGGCTAGTGAAAAAACCCCAAAGTGATACTCAAGTGAAAGGAAAAATGAACCTCTAATTTTAACATCTTGGGTGTTTTTAGCATAGCCTGCCAAATTAAAAAAAGGAAAATATACCATTTTATGACTTTTATATTAGAAAGAATTGTTCTATTTTTGCCAGTCGCTGCTGTGCTAAAAGCCAAAGTGAATATTATTTGTACTCACTGCTCAGAAAATACCATAGGCCTGTTTCTTTGGAGTGATGAGAATTACATTGACTTTGCCACCACAGGATTCCTTCTAATATCCTGTCAACATTCTCGTGCCCTGCATTTACTGCTGTGCTCAAATCCCATCTCTCCATAACATTTAAAAGGAATAATGGAAGAACATCTTTGCCAATACCAAACTACTCCATTGTTTCATTTGTGCATTGAACTGCTGTTGATTACTTTGTAAGCTCCCTCTACCTGGGATACTACCTGGGTGAGAATTTTTCCTGTGCAAATTTAGATGAAGAAAGCTTTTTGATGATCAATGAAGTACTGTGTATGTAAAGTGGATAATTAAATTTCTTTCCTTCCTCCATCAAATTCTGCAAGTTAAAAATCCCATTCTGAGGTTCTCCACTCACTCAAAACCCTAGAGCCCTGACAGCCACCTTTGACTTCATTTTCTTCTTGATAAAATCTATCATGACATGCAAGAGTGCCTTGCTCATGTGAGATGAATGATGGTCCTTCATGCTTACTACAATAACATGAGATTAACATAGATCAAAGATATCCTAGAGTTATTAAGAGTGGGCAGTCTCCACATACTTAATATATCTGGACTTTTTTCTCTTTTGCTAGTTAACATATCAAGCTAATAAATAGCAATGAGTCATTCTGCTTTTTTTCCTTTAGAGTGCTAATAAATGTATATGAGTTGACAGTTTTATAATGGTGAAGAGATAAAAAATATTCTTGGTAAAAAGATGCTCTGTGTGAATACTTGTATGCATTTCTGTTCACATGGTCATATATCTAACACCTGTGTGATCCCTCAGGCAATTCAGTCACTCATTTTTCCTGCCAATTTGCTTGCTTCATTTTGATCTATGTTTGCTATCATTTGTCAACTGACACCTTTAGCATGTTTTCACATCAGTTGTTTTGAGAACATGAATGCTGATAATTACATCAGTGCTGCCCCATTGCAGAAGTATAGACTAGACAGTCACCTGGGACTGGTTTTTTATAAGTTATTTAACAGTTATTAATTTCTGATTTTCATGTGTTGCAAAATTGCTGGTTGCTTATCCACTGCAGGTTTGTAGCAGTAACTACAACTCCTCCATGAAGTGCATGTAAACAAGGGCTTCAGTGTTGGAGCTTTTGGTTGGGTCTTTTCCTCAGATGTATGTCTCCTGCCTCCCCTCAGATAGATGTTAAAGACCTAAAGAATAGTCTCAGGTTTCCAGTGCCTCAGTTTTTCTCAAATTCCATAGTTTAAAGCAGAATTCCCCAGAGTTTGTGCATGCACATGACCGCCATCTCCGCATTCCTAAATTTCCATGAAAAAGTCTTTTTGATTACTTGCTTGGATTCGCTAAGGGCTTCATGCAAATGTTATTAATAGGTGTCAGGTATTCCTTGTAATTTCTGGTTTTTTCTCATTACTGTGGTAGTTCCATAATGCAGTTCCAGGTGTTGGTTGCTCTTCCTTTCTGTGGGAGCAGTCTTCTCTCCAGATAGCATTCACTTTTAAAAATGAGTGTAGGTGAGATCTAGACCGAAACTGTGCTTCCCATTCGTATATGGCTTTGCACAAACAAGATGTCCCAGAAGACTCCTTGCCAAAGTTAATTTTCATTTTAGTCAACTGATTCATATGGTTTTCTTCATTAAACCTCATGCCTTGAACAGTGTTCAGTGCAAGGAGTAACTTGCCTTTCTCTGTATATGGGACTAAGCATTTCACCAAACTGTTGTCTTTTTATTTAGACAAAGATCTAAAGACATCATGAAATAAGCCAGAAACTCATTGAAACAGAATTACATCCCTGTAACAGAAGCACATTTCGTATCTAAGCAGTAGGTGAAGCTGCTTAATACAAGTTTTAAATAAAACAAGAATTGTTAAACAGTGCTACTGCTTTAAAAGAGACTTACCCCAAAGGGCTTATTACCACAATTTTCCAAGTCTTTAATTTATTATGTGCTCGGTGTTTTACTGCCTTTCCCAGATTTTAGTTATCTCAGCCCCACTCTTGAGTGCTGAAAGGTCAAGAGGTGCACTGCAAAGGCTGTGAGTGGAAAGGCACATCAATGCTAAAATGTTTAGACTATTTGAAATCAAGGAATACAATATAAAGCTCTTTACTTCTGAAGTGCTTGTGCATATTTTGAAATCCAGCATAAACCCTCTTTAAACATTATGATGCATAATTAGCATTTACCTTTGTATCTGTGCTTTTCTTCATAAGTGTCTAGAACAGGATTTACTGGGAATTCAGTGTGGGTCCGTCAGGTTTTCAGACTGAAATATAAATGTGTGGGTTGTGGGGTTATGTTTTTTAATTTATTTTTATTTGGGTTTTTTTAACTGAAATTTTGGCTTTTTAGTGTGTCTTCCTCAAGAAAACAAAATGATAAGGCATGCACAGCAACAAAAATGCTGTCTGCAAACATCTAGATGTTCATGTATTATAGAGGCCACACAATTTCATTGCTTAAAAATACAAATAAATAAATATATAAATATATAAATAAATTTATGTAGCACCTTTTATCCCCAAGGATCCCAAAGTCTTTTAGAAAACTCTTACCATATGTTAAATCACCTAGCATACAACTAGAGTATTGGCAACTGTGGTATAGAGAACAGTAAAAGAAGGAAAATAATTTATAAAAATACAGATATAAAAGGTGATAAGCATCCAGGTCAAATTTTGATGGGCATACACACAAAAAAAAATTCAGGATATGTCACCATTTTATATGGTGGATTGAAAAAGAAAAGCATTTTTCACTTTTCTACCCCCAAAATCTGTAGTTTTGCAGAATCATTAGTATACTGCTTATGATTTCAGATCCTAAGGAGACTTTAAAATCCTCTCTGTTTAACTTCAGTTGTGTGTGCCTAAATTTGCCCTGTCTGGAGCTGGGAACAGGTAGGGGTGGCATGATCACCCCATGGTAACCCCAGTGGTGGTAACTCTGTTCTACAAAAAAGTATCCTTTATCAAGGACAAATGGTCTTGGTAAAGACCTCTGATAATATCTAATGCATTATCATTATTAAAAATATATTTCACTTGTTTTGTTGTAATAATCACTTCTTGGAAGAGGGATGAAAAATACTCTTCCGAAAGTCCAGTGGATTTAGCTTAGCTTTGAGAAACTGGGTATCCAGTAGCAGTAAGCAGCCCAGGCATGTTTTTAACTCCTGGGAAACATCTGTGTGAAAGAGGTTTTTAATTTCTGGTGTAATGGTTTTAGTTAAGAAACCTCATTTTTTTGGCAGTTGCATGAATGATTTTAATTTTTATAATTAAAATACTTTGATTAATTTGTTTCATTTCAGTGAAAATGTCAACAACATTGATTATAGTTAGATATTTTTCAGTTTAAATTAAGTTGTAAATATTTTTGTAAATGAATTCATCTGTTGCTTAGAGAACATACAAGTGTAAAAGAAAGCAGATTTGTAAGTAAGATTTGTTTCTTACCCTATTGACCATCCTGCTAATATTCACCATCCCTCTGTAGCACAAGTTACAACGTGTTTAATACCTTAAGTCTGAAAACTGTGTTGGCATTCTTACAGGGCCCTTTTAAATATGTCTGTGGCTTGGGAATGTTTCCACACCCAACATGTCTTCCTCAAAATATCCCAAAAGTAGTTTTAAATCATGATTAGTCTTTATCTAAGACTAATGTTTTGCAGAGTGGGATGGAAGTGGAATAATTACTTAAGGTCATTATATATAATGTAAACCTAACTAGGAACCTAAAGATGTGATTCTTTTTTTTTTTTCTAGATTATTCTCCTTACAAAGGCAAAGGGCAGGTGGGAATAAGGCAGCCATTGCTGTGGAAAATAATTTTTTAAAATATCCATGATTATGCTGTATCTGTTTCATTGATTTCATGCAAACTAATGGCTTCTGCATGTTTTTAGAGAAGCTGGTTGGGTGTCATAAGAAATTAATATGCTTTGGAAGATATCCAAAGCTTTGATAATGCCCTTTTATTTTAATACTAGTTATTAAATATTCAGTAGATAAAATAAGTGGCAGCTGAGTGTTGATTAGGGTAGGATAAATCAGAGCAAATATTAATATGGCTTGCTTGTGTTCTGCATGGGCAAAATTTCAAGTCAATGATAAAATATTGTTAATCAGTGGATTGATTTGACCATAAAGCAGCTGTATATTGATGCAATCGAAGCATTAAATTTGAACATTGTCATCTCTGTGTGTCTGAGACCTGAAAGCCACATTGCACATCATGAATTCCCCAGTATTGATGGTAATCACAGAGGACTTTTAATGGAGATATTCACCCTCTACAGAATGGAAAGGGTAAAAGTTCTCTAATGAATATGATGCAAGATGGTCAAAGCAGATCATCAAAGGATGCAGGAGCTCCTGTACCAGTCATATCTCTACTAATGGCCCTTGCTGTCTGCCTGTCACTGAACTGCAGAGAGGGAGGGGAAGAGTAGCTCAGAGGACAAAGTAACATGGTGGGGAGATTGTTTTCCCAGACACATTTATGATATTTGAGTCCCTGAATCTGAAATGATAAGTCAGTGTGTTAAGCATTAATTTTAGATATATTACTGTTCCTGAGCTGGAAGCTGGAGTTCAGGAGACTCTGAGGTCCAGGTTTAATTCTCCAGGAGTACCATTTGGATATTTATATGGGCATGAGCCATACACTGATTCAGAAGCAAAAGCTTTGTCAGTTGTAAACAGCTGATCTTTTCCTCTTAGAAGTGGTTTTTTATCAGGTGGTCTCTTATGACAAAGGAGTTGTACTGAGATTGGAGAATTTATTCTTTATTTCAAAATAAAAGGACATTTGAGTCTAGGCACAAGGGAAAATATCTACTCTTTGCCTCTTTAGCCCCTCTCAAATCCATTGGAGTATTTTTATTAATTCTCTGAAGACTAAAAAGGCTTTGAATTGTCAGTGGCACATGTAGTCATGTAAGGAAATGTGAGGGAGGCTGGAACTTTTTTTTTGTTTTGACTGGCACTTGCAAGACATCAGCTAAGTGAAATGCAGTATGTAGTACAGTAGGTCACTGTGAACAATTTCCTCCTCCTTTTTTTTGTGTTCATATTTTATTTACTATAGCTTGCTCTCAGTGCTCCAAATAATCTTAAAATAAATCTGATCCTATTTGATAAGACCAACAGTTTCTTCCCATCTTCTCTCTCCAAATCCAATCAAATTCCTTATCAGCCTAAAAATAATCAGAGCAAGTCTCTTGAGAATTCTCCACAGCCATTACCTGACTTTGCCCAGAATATTTCCTCATCTCTTAGGGAGAAGGGAGTGCCAAAAAAAAATGCCAATAGTCTGGCTTCAGAGAAAGAGATCTAACTCACTGACTGGTATTGGTTCTCCTGGGGCCCTCTTCTGTGAGCAGCTGCAGCAGTTTGCTGCTGTGGTCATATTAAAAAGAGAGGAAGGGCATCTAGACAGGTAATTTCCCAAACATTTTGGAAATACACAGGAAAAGCCACATTTTAAAAGGTGCTTAAAAACCAGCAGTAAATAGAAATTTCCATTGCAAAGCTTTGCAGTGTTTAGGGAACCACCACTTAGGCAAATTTCACACTGGTTAAGTTTTTCTAATGGACTCATTATAGATACAAAACATTATGGAATTGTCATTGCCATGTTTTCTAGTGTAAATGAAGTGATCATTCAGCAGAAAACAAAACCAAGCAAAAGCAGGTGGAGTGGTGTCCATTGCTAGGGAACAATTCTGAAACATGGCACAGGAGCTTCAATAAGCAGAAAAGTTGTGTGGTGTCTTAACCCAGCAATGCTCTATTGCATGGTTAAGCATCCCAAATGAAGTCAGAGCAATTAAAGAATGAAAAACAGGGCTTAACTGTATTTTTTTCAAAATCTATGCACGTTGTAATAACATATAGACTTTCATCTCTAATTGGGGTAATAATGTATGGTGATGAACAGATGCCCAGGTGTCTGAAATGAAATGATATGATTGGTCCTTTCTGGAATCACAACCATAAAGGAAAGAGAGACTCACTCAGGGCCATCCTGGGCATGCCAAGGAGAAGCATCACTCTCTTGGGAGCCTCAGTCCAGAGCTCTGTCTGCTGGGGCTCACTGCCCACCTTGTATGCTCCATCCTCCTCATGGTCAGCTCTTTGATTCATGAGCTCTGACCATAATTGGGTGGTGCTGTAGAAGTAGGATGTGAATTCTTGCATTTTTACCTTTATAAAATGTAACTCAGTGGAAGAGATGAACTGAATGGGAAAGCTGCCACTGTACTCATGAAAACAAACTCATGTTTGTTTCCTCTTTTGGGCTCAGCAAACACAACAGCAAGGGCCAAGTCATTTGATCACAATTATGTGTAGTAATTTCTCTGAAGTTATTTTCTCATTGTGCTTCAGAAAAAAAACAAACAATAGAACGGGGTAAAGGGGACAATTTACAGCTGTTTTTAGTAATTCATTTTGGCATTGATGTGCGACAGAAAATCTCCATTTGAGCTCAGAGGTTGAAAGCTATTTCATAGCAAAAGGAAGTGACTTGTTTGCACTGGTTTTTAATACAGAATGCTTAAAGCAACAGAAATTCCTTGAAATAAAACTGCATGAAATAAATACAAATATATTGAGAGCATTTGGGGAATGCAGTTTGTGAATGAGTCTATATGAGGACAGAAATGAAACCTTTACTATTTGGGTGGAGATTGCTCCTTAGGCTGCAAACTGCCTTCAGGTCCATACCCTCTCTCATCTGCAAGTACAAAGGAGTCTGTGCGCAGGAGAGGAGAGAAATGTGGCCCTTTATGATGCGTGAATTGAGACCTTGAGTACACATAAGCACTGTTCTATTAGCACAGCCCAAGACCAAAGGTATTGCAAATTAATTGAGCAAAAGAATTTGTGTACAGTAGGCATGTCTGTTCTTACATGAATCAAAAGGAGAAATTGGGCAGAGCTCCTTTTAGGAAGAAAAGAAAAACATATGTTAGTTATTGTATTGAGAGGATGTTTTTATGAGAAAAGGGGATGCTGCTTCATTAATAACTGACATGTCACACCAATTCTGGTAGGTCTGATAGATTAAACATGAACCTCTCATTATTCAAGCAGCTGAAATGTATTGGCTGCTTTACCCACCTAATATTTATTCCTTGCACAGTATAACTACAAAATTGACATCTTCTTTTAAAATTATTTGGCTGTAATAAATATAAAACTTTCACTGCTGATGTAAAGCATTGCTAGCTGGCATAATTTCCTATCCCTTTTTAATTATTCTTGACACTGTGGAGAAACATCTAATATAAATCTGTAATGTGCTCTGATGACAAACTACACGGTTGGAAGACCATGTAATCTCTCCACAATTAATTAAAGTGCACAGAGCTGCTTTTTTTTCCCCTTTTTTTCCCCCCCCCTTATTTTCCACCCCCCCAGCAACCAGATGCCACTGACTGGCTCAAATAACATTGCTGTCAACTGTAAAAAATTAAGATCCAAACCCTAAGAAAAGTACCTAAATAAAGAAACCAGATGCCAGGTTACTTTTTTGATATTATGGCATACATCTTGGTGGAGGGCACTATTGTTCGACATCTGTAGCTTTACATAATTACTGACATAGCAAATCTGCTGGCAGTTTATTTCCACAAGTATCTGTCACTTCAGCAAATCCTTTATTGAAAACTGAACGATGCCAATCAGTGTGAATAGTTCACCAGCACGCCTGGAGCAATGAAATTAAGGAGGATTTGGCTGCTGTTTGTTCAATGGGCATTGCCTTTTGTTTTTGAATGGGTGTGAATCTGCTTCAGAAGAGCTTCAGCTCTGTGCTAGAAGCACTTAGCAGTCCTGTAAGGCTTGTGGACACATGGAGTCGATCAAATGCAAATTAATAACAATTTTTAGGCCACATAATAATTTTCTTGTAACATTTATTGGCTGTAATAATACTGTGGATGGAAGACAGGTTAATAAAAAAGTGTTTATTAAATATTATTGTAGCGCCATATGACTTTTGGTGGTGAAGTCTATAGCCACAGGAAACTGCAGGTGCATGCTAATTTGCAAGATAGCAGCAAAAGTCCAGAACTATTCATTAACATTACAAGAAAGAATTTCATAAACACAGTCATTTTTTTGTTGACATAACAGTATGAAAAAAAATCACCTCAAACTTATTATTTAATGTGGCTTTTTTGATAGAAATGTTTGAAATGCATTAATGTGCTTTCTGCTGTTTCTGTAACAATAAAATGGAAAGGATGATATGCTGGTGTCTGGTTTTCCTACTCACCTGGCAGGTGTATTTTGATCAACAAAGTAGAATGTTTTGGGGTCACAGTTACTCAGATAAACTCCCCTATGCTTCATTACTTTTCAGTTAGGATTGTTTTATTATTAAAAAGCTTTTCAAGCGTCACAGAATAAGTGGTTGTGGTTGTTAGTGGGACCTTTTGTGGGTGGAATGTGCAACTGTTGTGGCAAGCAGGGACTTTCCCATCTCCAGCACCTCTGCCCTGAGCTCTCAGCTCGTTCCTGGTGCACTTTGGGACCGACTGTAGGGTGGATTCCCAACACCTGCAGCTCCGTAACTATGGAGTCTGTGACCCCACTATCTCAGCTGAAATGCTGAAGGCTTCAGGTGCAGTAGAAGGTCTTTAGTTTTGTCCTGTTTTGGAGAGGTTTCTCTTTATGGGATGGTGTCAGTGTTCTCTTAACTCACAACTCAGCTTTTGATTCACGTGTCACTTCAGGCCACCACTCACTCACTCACTCCTCACAGGTGATATAAACCAGTAGGATTACAGTCCATTTCCTTACTGTGTGGTGTATTTTTTTAAAAGAAATTACTGCTGTTGCTAGAGACAGAGGGCTTTTTGGTTGTTTTTTGGTTTTTTTTGCTACAAGACAGTTGGCACAGCTAGAACCTAAGCTACACTACATGTAAATGTTTCTCTTGGAGAGGAAACTGCTTTTCAGTGAACTGTACTGACTCATCAGCTTTCTGATTCAGCTTACAGTGCTTCCACTGAAACGTTTTTTAAAAATAGAGCAATCAAAACTACAGAGCAGTTCCTGTATGGGGAATATGGATGCAATGTGGTAGTGTAAATCCATATGAAACTGATACAAACAATAAAATTTTCTGTGATGGTTATTCTTGCTGTGTTTTTAAAAATACTTGGTGTTCTGTCAAGGGGTTTAGTGTATTCTCAATAATGAACATTTTTTTGAATCATCTTATTTGGATTTATATGCATCATAATCATGGTATTTATACTTATAGTTGAGGAATTTGAAACTGTGTTACAAACTATGGATCAAATGTCACTATCAAATACCTCCAAGAAATCCCATTAGTTTCACCCATTTTAGTGGGCTGTAACTGAGAGGATGTAGAGATCCAGATAAATGTGTTCACATGCAAGACAGTCCTTGCAACCATTTGAGGACTGGACACAGCAGAGTGCAGAGCAGACAGGGGGGACTTCTCCCTGCAGAAATTAGGAATAGACCATAAAACTTGTGCATTAAAAACATTCCAGTTTGGGCAAAATCAACATTCTATGGGCACAGTAATTGCCAGGGGATTTTAGTGACCACAAATGGTTAGGAACTTGGTTTTACATCTCATCTGACCAATAGTTTGTGATGTGCTGTGGTTTTTGCTTTTCTGTAACAACATGGTTCTTGGATCGTTTAAAGAATTTGGCTTGCAACACCTCTGAGGCACGGGTTAGCTCACAGTAATGCATACTTTGATGTGTCTTATTGTTAAATTATATAGTGCCTACAATATTTCATTTTATTTAATACAAATCATTTTTATTTACTTAAAAGGAGCAAGCTGTCTTATTATATGTGTTTGGCTTAGAAACAAAGGAATTATATTCTTTTAAGAGGTGTTTTACGTTTTATGGTTACTGAGAGAATAAATGGCCTTTTAATAGGCATTTATATAAGTGGGATCCATGTCTCCACTCTATTATATATTTTCAAATAATTAAAAGTGCTACACAAATGCTATATGATAGCCTTCAAAAAAAAAAAAAGGAGAAGGAAAACCCATGTGGTTTATGATATCAGGAAAATAATCCTGTTTCTTGGGAGGGGGGAGGCAGAAAGGTTTATTAGGGTAATTTAATTTCTACTGATGCTACAAACATGCATGGGATGGGGATGTGGGAGTTGAAATGTGGAGGCTGCCTGTGCTGCTCCCCGTGGTGACTTGTTCTTCATTGAGACAGTCAATTGACACAGACGCCAGTGCATTTATTACTGAGTCTACTGTAAATGAGGCTTTCAGTCTTGCCAGGGATGGATGCTTTAGATGTTTTTCCTGTGTTCACCACTATCACACATCACGTTTCGAGGATGGGGGAAAAGGAACTTTGAAAACAATAATATCAAACAACTTGGGGAAAAATGTTAAATATTACCATATGAAGAACTGATTAAATTTGTATGGGTTTCTTTCAGTAAAAATTGATATGTGATGAAACACAGTGCAGCTGGATAAATTGTTTTGGCTAACGTTCCAGTGTTCTCTGATCTCCTTACCCAGCTCTGTATAAAAAAGAAACCATATCAGCATCCTTGTTCCTGTTGTACAGGCTCTGACATAAATGCCCCCTTTTGGTTTGCCTCATGCCAGCTGGACTGTAAAAAACCTAACATGAGTTTGCCAGCGAGGTAGTTTATCTACATATCTTCTTCATATTCGGATCTACTCTCAATTATCATTTTTCCCACTCTACTCATTGCAGTTTTCATGTATTTAATCTGTAGAAACTACTGTACATTGCTATTCCAAATCCATCAGTGCTGGAGAACCAAGGAGCAGATGCTGCTCATGTTTCCTTTTCAATGTAGCCCAGAGAAAAGTTTGTTCTGGTAGCTGAGAACCAAAGACTACGTTTAATATTCAGACATTGTCTTGTTCAGTCCCTCAGGCTTCATGAGGTCTTATACACAGTCATTAATTACTGAAAATGCCACAGTCTTTAGGTACCTCTTCCTGTTTCATTGCAATACCATTTTTTTACTTGTTTGTGCATATACTGGGTTTGTGATTGTGGTATTTTCTGTGTGTTGAAGAAATTCAGGAGCACTTCTTCCATGAGGATAATGTGTTCAAAAAGTCAGCTCCTTTTGAACAGGCATAAAAGCTCTGTAAAAGTAATAAACTTCTGCTTGTCAATATCAGAGGTTATTTAAAAATTCATATTCCTTGCAAATATTCCTGAGCACCTTAAATGTGGGATTTTGAGTTTAGGCTAGTTTGCTTACTTTAAATTCCTTTATTCAGCCAAATGTCCTTATATTGCAGGCTTTTTGGCTGGCACAGGAAGATCAGACTTCCTGCTCATTGATGTAAATAGAATTTTTCTTTTATTTTGGGAGTGGCAGGGGGTTGCTACAAAGTTTAATTTTCCATTTTGTTAACTAAGAACATATGCCAAGGGTCTTGGACTCTCTGAAGTACTGACTGACATAAAATATAATGGCAATCCAGCATGGGCTGGGGCTGAAGAATTTTGGATATTGTCCCACTAGATACTGGAAGACTGCAGATTTTTTTAACTGGGATAGATAGCATGGGTAATTTGCTCTTCACTTTGGCACACTCTGTTTAATTGCAACTACAGCAGAGCAAAACCATCTGCTAAAGTGATCAAGGTCGTGGGTTTTGAGTTATGAACATTAGAGAAAGTCATAGATGCAGTTCTTCTTGTCATTTCTTGTGGTGGAGCCCCACGGAGAGATCCCCCATGCGTGGTGTGGAGTGGCTGTCCCTGTTGTTTGCTGAGTGCCAGCCATGTGCTCCATCCCCTGCCAGCCCCGAGCTGCTGCAGCTGCCCCCACACTGTGCTGCTTCTGCTTGCTCTGCTTGTCACTGTTGTTCCTAACTCTTCCATATTTTTCAAGGGTGTTTGGTGCAGCCCTGTGCTGCAAAATAGGAAGAAACAAAGGAAAGCTTCGTAACCAAGTTAGGAACATCTGGAGCGATGAGATTTTCCACACTTTGGAACAACAAAACTCTGTTTTAGCCATTTTAATCAGATTTTCTGCCTTTGATGCTATCACAACATTCTTTGCTTAGCAAAAGTTTGTGCCTGTGGCATCCTTGGACTGTCCATGAGAATTGCAAAAGGAATGATTCCTCTGTTCCTGTGTTTGTCACTGCTCATCACTCTCTGTTAGTTTTCAAACTGTTCTTTATTCTCAAAATAAACTTGCTCTGTAAACATCTGCACAGATTTTTTTTTCTTAATTCACAATGGAAAAAACTTCCCTGGGAAAAAAAAAATCTGTAAGGCCCTCAACAGAGAATTAAATAAGAATGGGAATTTATATCCCTGAAAGAATTATCTGGATTTAAAAGGAGATATCTGCAGTTCATATACTATTAACACACTAATTCTAAAGCAAACTTTCTATTAATTCAGTTCTCAGTAAATGCTAATGAACTTTTATAATAAATTTGATACATTTTCTGTTTTAAGTGAGGAAGGCTTATTATTATTTGTTGAATGGCAGGACAGAAAAGATTGCAATGTACCTTTATCATCAAAACACTAAAAGCAGAAATCTGGTATTTAATGATGTTCTCATTGTGTTTAGCCTTCCTGAACATGATTGTTGTAAAAGGATCTTAAACCTCCATTTTTGTCAATGCAATGCACAATTTTACTTGTGGATTGTCTATGCTCAGTGCTCATACTGTGTAAATGAGAAATGTTACAGAGCCAGCTTTTAATGTCCAAACTCCTAACCATGGACAGGAGGGCTGATATTCTGAAAGGAGAAATCAGTAATTTCTACTTTTTGTATAAAATTCTGATGTGGTTGTAGCCGTTTTCTGTACACATAAAGAAAGATCATGGCCTTTTATGCCCTTAAACCTTGCTGGTTTCATTTCTCTGTCTTACCACTGCTACCATAGCCCTCTTTCAGTTCATAGTAGTTAATGTTATATTTGTGTTGCCAACTTAACCTTCTAGGGTAAAGAGTATCTCAGCCATAAGATTGTAGAAACAGCTATAAAAATTCAGGTGGAAGGTTCACCTAATTCAGCAAGCCAGTGTGAACTGTGCCTAGTCTTGAAAGCAAAAATAATGGAGAGAGGATGCTTGAAGGCAAAAACTTTTTGTTTTTCCACATCTCAAACTTACTGGACATTTATTGTATTGGCATAACTAAGTGGGAATTAAATCTGTTGAAATGCAGTAGAAATTTGTAAAAATAACTTAAAAATTCATGTACCATTCTGTGCCCATAATTCAATTCAGATGTGTGTGTATTAATTCTGATTTCAGTATGGTGTGATGTATATGCTAAGTTATGACTGACAACCTAAAATTAGAATTTCAGTTTGTACTAAGAAAAACAAATTATTTAATAGAGGTACAGAACAGAGGAAGCAATTATGTGAGTTCTGATACTTTTATTCACACAGAGGAATACCACACATTCTCTGTAGTAAGGTGCACTCTTTAGATTTATAGGTTAAATAATAGACTTTATGAAGTCAGTAATTTTTGCAAGGCTCAGTTGCTTCTTTCCATAAGAGCATCTTCAGATCTGTAAACTTTAGAACCAAAAAAATTTCAGAAAATGTTCAATTTTTAGACTCTTCTAGAATACCTTTTACATTTTTCCTTTAAATAACATCAGTCCCTAAGTGTAAGTCATTGGAAGGAGCATATTTAAAAATTATGTATATGTGGTCCTTAACTTCTGAGAGGTGGCTACTGCCTGAGCTTTGTAGTTACTGCCTTGTTTTAGTTGTAAAATACTGGTTCTGACATGATACAGAGACAGCAGAAGTGACCAAGAGAAGGCAGAATCAGCTAAAACAAAGGAAAACAAGTGCAAGGGAGCAGTAAAAAATTTTTTCTTCTATCAGTTCAAAGTCTTGTCCATCTGCTCTTAATTTACTGTCATGCAGACTTTGGATCTTTCACTGCTGTTGGGCCACACAATGAATCAAATCCTGTTTCCTAATTTCCACCATTTTAAGTTATGTTCCTAGGAAATGGAACTATGCAGTTCTTGCCTCTCTTCATGACAGCTGGAGGAAAGGAATGAGGTGAAGAGAGGAGGCTGGCAGTGTAAACCTTTCACGTGGGACTTACCTGGGTCCCTCACTTTGGCTTGCAAAGCGTTGAGGTTTTCTATGTCTTTGACAGCCTTTAGGTGAGGACTTCCCGTGGCCATTGCATTCTCTCTTTATCTGGATACAACTGTGAAGAGTTTGTCTTATTTTCGCTAGATGCTATCCAGTGTTTTAATGTATTTAATAGAAATGAAGGTGAAAATGTTCTATGGCTGAATAGGAAAAGAAAACCCAGATGTCTTGCTTCATGCATTACTTAGCTGTCCTCTTCCAATAAAGTCAAAATTACATGAAAACCTTGGAGTATCCCTTCTCAGATTTTATTTGATTATTTCAATATGCCTGATTTCTTTATTTCACTGATGTTGAATTAAGGACATATATAGTTGGGAAAGAATTTTAAATAAAGTTTGGGCTCAAAAAGACTCCACGTTCATGGATCTGCTTAAAGATTAACTGCTTTTCATAAGATGTGAGAGGAATTTGGTATGAAGTGACAGAAGTCTGGGTATTAGGCTTGTTCTAAAGATATGAAGCTGCAGTCACTGCTCTGTTGTGCTCTCCAAGTGTCTGTGCATCAGGATTTGCAATTGCTGCAACTTTAGAGTGCCCACACTTCATGTGCACTGACTAGGCAAAGTGCAAATAAAACTAAGACAGACTTTGGATACTTCTGGATGACAGAGCAAGGGAGGTTTTGGCAGATGGTATCCAGGTCTGCTTGGAGTGCCTGTGTAAGATGTGTGACGCTTATGTTTGGCTTCAGCCTCTAATTACATTGTGAGGTCATTGTCTGATAGCTTTAGTTTAAAACTGTCAGTTTTAAAATACAGATAGCCTGATGGACAAAATTGTGGACCACATCACCCCATTTGAAGCAAAATAAAGGCTGCAGAACAAGGAAAGACTGAGCACTTGTATTAAGTACTGCAGTGAAGTACCAGCTATTGTGAAATTACCATTGTTGTGGTGAATGTCTGTAGCAGACTTCCTTTCCCCAAAAAAGCATGTTGAGATGTTGTTGTCTCAACTCTCAGAAGAGCTTTCCAAATTAATTTTTAAAATCCAAGCAATTAATTTACTTATTATGTTACATTTATGTAAGCTATTAAACGTAAATGCTTCACTTTCAAGGGGAACCTAAATCATTTGTATGTTGTGGTGTAATCATTTTCCATCAGAATCAGAAGAGTTTCCAGCAAGGCTTTCTCCCACACAGTCAGTATGCAGCCCCTCTTCTTACCCATCCTGGTGTGGGTTTTTCCATGAACACTTTTTGCTCTTTAGTTATTTGTTGTAATTATCAAGTTCATTTTTCTCTAATAGATGTGATTAAGTATATTTAGCACTGTGTAATGAGTTTTCTGCCTGGTTGCATTCTGGCTAATAAGGAATTCCTTAGAGTCTCTTCTGACAGCTGCTGTGGATCCCAGGTTTGTGCTGCCACAAGAGACCTCTTCCATGAATTGCTAACATTAGAGAAATTAACTCGGTTAGACTAACCATAAAATCTGGGCTGAAATTTGATTACTAATAGATCTTGTGCTTGCTTTACCGGCAGCACTGGTAATTGTGGTGCTCTCCTGCACAGAAAGACCCACAGAAAAAATCATCATAATTCAAAAATACTTTTGCATTCACACCTAGTGAGTATTTAAACTTCTTTGTGAAGGCTGTAATGATTTTTTTTAAAAAAAGGTTGAAAAATAATACTGCCAATAATTGTTCAGGGTTCTTGTTACAGAAGCTTTTTTTTTTGTTTTTAAGCTCTTATGATCCATCTGCTAACTTACCGGTCTATGGATAATGGTTTTGTTATCCATACTACTTCCTATTATTATACCAGCTCCCAAATTTGTGAGGCTGAAAATGATGGGAGCAATCTGTACTTGGTGATGCAGTGCTGTGGCTGAGTTGCTTAGCAACACCAGCGGCTGCAGCCCCTGCGCCCGCTCTCCGGAAGGGGGATACAGAGACAGGGAGATGGAATAAACACACCTTCAATGGGGATGGCTTCAGGGGGGAATGATGAAGGCTGGAAGTTATTTTTCTGCCAAGTGCCACTGAGTGTGGGAAAAGTCATCTCTAAACAGGTCTTGTGAAAAAGGAAAAAAAATGGAAAGTGGTCACTTGACTTTCGGAATTACTGGAAGAGAATGAAAATCCAGCAGTAAATGGGTTTCCTTGCTAACTGTGAGCCTGTGCTGCATTATGAGGTCTTTTCTACTGTGGTGCATAATCATTACAGAAAATGTGTAATCATAACCATGTGTCTTCTATTTATCACTACAATTGAGTACCAAATTCATGGAGAATAGGGATTGAAAATTAATGCCAAGTTACCTCTTAAATTCCCTGCTGGTATGTTAATTACATAAAGACTGTTCATAATAGGGTTAGTGGTAATGTAATAAATATGGATGGGTCTGCAGTTTTAAATTCTTTTGAGATCTGAACAACTCCACATTTAAGATCACACAGTATTAATTGCTAGGAACTATATTTCAATCCTCTTCTGGTTTCCAGTCAAATATTTTACAAAGACTTGTGTGATTACTGAAGTATCACAGTGTTCAGTGTTATTTTCAGTTCCGTATATCCCACACCCTGGAGCCTTTGGAAATCATCTGTGCTTGAAGCCTCTCTGTAGAGTGAGGTATCACTTTGCTATGATATTTAGTACAAAATATCAGCCTCTAGGAAGCATAAAATGTAGAAGGGAGTAGGAAGTAAGTTGATGCAGATATACCCAAGTTTGTTAAGGGACTCTTATCTGCAGTCACCAGCATCACACGGGATTTTTCCAAGTGCTGGTTATTGCTGCTAGTCAGTGCTGCTCTGCAATTAGTGTTGGAGCACCTTGATAAGGTGGATATATAGGAACTAAGAACAGATAACATAAATGCAAACAAAGAAATTTCAGTCTTTTAACCTCCTTTGTACTTGTTTATTTCTGAACTGACTCTTAAGCAAGCAAATAAAATGGGGTTGCTTTTTTCAGTTCTTTTGCCGGAAAAATCTGTCTAGAAATTTAAAGACATAATTATTTAAGAGTTTTTGTTATTTCACTTCCATATTTTGCAAATGGTGCTGCACTCATCATAAGCCTGGTCCTAAAATCCATCATAACAAAGACACTGCTTATCATAAAAGCAGAGGTTTTGATCTAAGTGGGAGTCTGTGGGCTCATTTTTAGAAGGTCAGATTGATAGACAATATCTCACAGTCTAGATAGTGACTCTATCAAACTAATTCTTAAACACATAGTAGTACAATGAATTATTCCTGTCTTGGAAGTATGGTTTATGACCTTTCTGCCCCAGGTATTATTGCTGATTATTATCTGAGAATGGGTAGTAGCATGCTTTTTGTTTCATTGGGTTTTGTGGTTGATTTGAGGGTTTTTTATTTTAACTCAGTTTTGTTTTTTAAGCAAATCTATTTTATGAACCCCTTAATGCAGCAGATTTATGATAAAATAAATTTATCTTATGGCATGGTAATAAAGAAATGCCCTTCACCTTCCCTTTCTCCTAGAGGTTATTGTTTAAAATAGCATCTCATGTTGTACAGATTAATATTTCTATGGCCTTTTATTTTCCTTTTTTTTTAAACACCAATTTGCAGGAAAGTGTGAGGATTTTAGAATATTGTTATTTTTTTTTTGCAAAATCTACACTTGCTAATTGCCAGCTTTTCAAAAACAAAATGGTAGAATTCTTCATGCAAGGCTGCATAAAAGATGGACCTATTTTGTATATAGAATATTGCCTGTCCTTTAGATCTATGTGTTTTGCTTATGGAATAAACCAAAGTAGGAGAGATAAACTAATATTTTGTATAAGCTCAGCCAGACAATACACATGATAAAGATGTTTCATCTTCTTATGTATGCAGAAAATATGAAAAATTGTAGTTTACACATATTTTCTCAATTCAAGTGTAAAATTGGGCCCCCAGATTGCCCTGGGCCACGGTGGTTGTGTTAAAGAAGCACTATTTACCTAGCAGCTGAGTGAAAAATGATCAGAATATTAGACTCATCTAGGCCACATTAAGAAGCCATTGCATTTCCCGACTATTTTATGCTATCTCAATATGAAAACAGAGCAATTTCAGCTCATATCAGGTTATGATCGGCAATTACAGTTGCATAATTCACCTAGTCGTCTCTTTTCAGGGCCTTTATTTTCCCTCTTGGTGACATTCCTGAGAAAGTGCCTGATAAAAATGTCATATATCATCCTGGCTTTAAAACTCGTAAGGGGGTAATCTGCTATGCCTTGCTGAGCCTATATTCATCACTAGATTTTTGACTTGGAGGGGTCATGACACTCATAATTTCCTTTTTGATATTGTCCTCACTAGATATGACAAGGGGCTGTAAAAGCTCCGTTGTAGGCTGTGGTTAAGAGCCGTTCCAGTGGGGCTCATCACCAGCAATAACAGTGCATTACTGGGGATTGTGCAGGACTTGGCCGTTTCCAAGATAATTAGATTTGATGTCAACATTTCTTTATCACCTGCATCCTTTTGTGCATCTGCGTGTCAAGTTGTTATTTCCGGATTTATTAGCGCCCTCAGAGCTACTATCTATCTGTCAGCCTGTGTGGTGTTTGTGTTGACAGTTGTAAAGTTAATTACTAGTACTAATGAGCATCGGGCTTTTGGTGGACATGGCATTTTGGGCATTTAAAACTGTAATTAGATTTTTTTTTCCTTTGTGTACAGCCACAGGAAAAATGCAGAAAAAGAAAAAGAAACTGAAACCGAGCACCCTGACCTCAAATCTCCATCTCCAATTTGACATTGTTTGCAGTACCTCTAATTCAAAAAACTCAAACAGGCAGTTTGCTTGGTGCTGCATTTTCTTCTCATCATTAACTCCACGAATATTTGTTTTATCATGTCATCCAAACCCAGAACTTAAGAGAAAAAAAAGTTTTGTTTTCAGATGACTTTATTAAAAACATATCCAGATAGTGTGTGCATCAGCCTTTCCTTTTTCTGTAACAGTATTTGTATTTTAGCCCACAGACAATATAAGTATTGTGGTTAAAAATAAATTTGTAACAACATCAAAATTAGCCCATCTTCTGATCCTTCTCCTTTTAATATAATAATGTATTAAACCCAGTGAACACATAGACACTTCTTGTTTATTATAGAATTGTAAATCCAGGGTAATTTCAGTGAAGTGGGATTAACAGAAATGTAACAGAAAGAAGAATTTTGATACTTATTTGCCTTGCATACATGTTAAATTTCCTATCCTGTAAATCATATTACCAGCTCTTTTATGTGATGTTCCAAGTAACATATAAGTCATAGGATTTAGAATAATGGCACTTATATATGACATATACTTTATGTAAGTATATTGTTTATTCTGCTGCTGCAACTAAGAACCACTCCCTTGCTGCTGTTTCTATTTGCTTTCTATTTATCATTATCTGCCATTTTGTTAAACAACTACCCTTCCCAGACATAAATCATCTGTAAAAATACTCTGGCTCAGAGAAAATTTCACCCTGGCACTGAAATGATGAGATAACCATTTTCATCTCTTGTTGAAGCATTGAGATTTATTGGGCTTTGATGGGCTACAGACCAGACATCATTCTCTGCTAAACAGACTCCCACTTGCATTTATTCTTATTGCATTTAGCAATTCAAAATGGAGCTCCTGAAGTCCCTGCAGAGCCCCTTCCCAGCTTAGGTGGGGCACAGGACGTCAGTGTTATTACTTTATATTAGATAAGGAAGGGACACACACTGAAGCATGTGGTGATTCAGATGATTTTTTTATTTCCGTTTAGCGGTGATGACAGAATGTCATAGTGAAATGACTTCAAAAGTCATTTTTCCCTCTGCCCTGGTTCTGCAGCCTTGTCCCTCGAGGGCACTTCCATTGTACAGTTATATTAATTCTGCTAACTTTCAGACTTCATTGCTGACAATAGGCCTTTTGGCTTTCTCAGACTATTACATTAAATTTCCCATCAAACCATGTCAGCCTCTGAGGTCAGAGATTCCAGGAGAAGCTTTAGATATTTTGCCTTTTGACTTCATGGGCAGGTATTTCTAAATTGCTTTTAGCTTTGTTTTTCCAGTGTCAGAAATCATATTGAACCTATCTGAGAGCTCAGACAATGTGTGTTTGTCAGGTGAAGGACAAATGGTCCGAGGGGTGGGGAGGGTGTGCAAGGACAGCCAGACACGTGTTGGTGGGAGCACTCCTGTCCTCAGCTCTGGCAGTGTCAGTGAGGGTCAGGTACCCTTGGTCCAGCTGCATTTCTCAAGGCAGCACTGCCTGACCATGCATTTCACACACACACACACCCTGGGTCGTTTATCTTCCCCCCAAAAAAAAACCTTTTGCTTTATCTCAGTGTACTTTTAACATTGACTAGTTTCACTACTCTGCGAATTTTTGGCATTTTTGTAGGAAAATTTGGTGTAACAATCTTCAGTTCACAGCTGGGGAAACTGAGGCATGGAGAGATGAGCTGATATAGCAAGGTGACGAAGGGACAGAAACACAGGAACACTCCTTCACGGAGTCTTGTCCGCTGTCAGTGTCTGGAAACAGTTACCTAGAGGGTCTTTTGAAGAATTGAAGTACAGTGCACTTAAAACAGCTTATTTTCATAAACCACAGTTCATGTAAGAATCACCAAATCTTAGATTGTAGTGTATGACCATTAAGTAGTTTTTAGATTACTGAACAAGCTTTGCTGCTGCTGCGTTTTTTTTCTCTACATTTATCAAGATTCTTAGCCTTCTTCAAATAATATATAAATTGTTTTGGCTTGATGCAGTTTTTTTTTTCCTCCTGGGAATGATTTTACATTATGAGGGGGGAAAAAAGGGTTTTATACCAGCACTTGTCAAATGAGATTTTAAATTTATCACAGATAAACACCAATGTTGAACTGGAGAACGCGTTGTTTTAAAAAAGGTGTTACTGTGTGCAGAATACAATTAAGTAAAAAATGCAACAGAATTATAGGGAAAAAACCCCAGGCTTTCATTGACAGAAAAATAAATGAAAAAATTAAAAGCATGGATAGCGTATAGAATTTAGCAAAAATCAGTGTGTGCAGATTTTTAGCCGCTATTTTGAATTTATAATCATGGTTTCTATATTTAGAAAACAGGAATTCTGCAGCATATTCTTCCCCTAAAAGTCTATTAATTAATACAGCAAATGAACAGACTTTTCAGAGAAAAATATTTCACTCTGAAAGCAAACTCTGCTCTCTTTTTTTTTTGGTTGTAATTTTAAAGCACCAAAATTAGAAGTGCCTGAATTCTTAGCTGAGGTTTCCATCCGTAGAGGGGATTGTGTGTGCAGAATCACAGGCAGGGCTGGAGAAAGATGAGCTGAGGAAGGCAGTGTCGATGTGTTACTACCTGCTTGCAGCCATAAGGCCAGGGAGTCATTTGTGACACTCTGGGGACAATTTTGTCACCCTGACAGTAATGCTGTTATGCACCAACTTGACACACAGGAAGAATCCATAAAGACAGATAAGTAACTGTGAAAGTGGCTGGGGATCAGCCTGAGTGCTACCACTCACCTGCAGTGACAAATAGATAGTCATGAAGGATTGCAAATCCTGCCCAGCACAGAGAGATGTCAGTCCAAAGCCAGAACACTGCCTGGTTACATGGAGGCTGGAGTAAAAATACACAGAAGGCACAGGCACACAAGGGCCCCAGGCATGAGCATGAGAAGGTTCACTTCAAAGTATATTAGCTCTTCTTTGTAGCTTTTTTTCCTTAAGAATACTTGATCTTTCGCAACTGGACAAAATTCTTATATTAATTTTGTTTGATTGGGCTAATTCCTGCCATTTTAATTGAAGTGGGTGTATTGTTAACGTTGGTGTAATGAGAATGAGATTTTGGCCATTGTGATTTTTGTGGGAGCCAATGGGTCTGTTTCCAGGTGTCATTTTTTTAGTAATTATTTTATACCAATAGAGGTCCCCATCTGCAAATCCAATGAAGACTTTGTGACTTAAGAAATACATTCTGCTTTTAAAAATACTGTACTTTAGCTTTTACAGTCAAACATAAGTGCTAAAAATCAGTGCCAAACTGCTGTTTCTTATGTTCAAAACTGTGTTAACTCTTACTGCAAATGCATTTCTTTTTCTAAAAAAAAAGTGATTTGCATTTTAAAAATATTTTATAGAAAGCTAATGGTAGTTTTATTGCTTTTTTGGTTTGTTTGTTTAAGACAAAGTGATGTAATCTAACCTTGAAGACCACTTTGAATTCAGTCACTCTTTTGTGACTTCTGTTTCATTATTCATGTTTGATAATTTGAAGTTTATTTCTCAGGAAAGAAGTGAGTTACAACCAAAGACAGATGATGTGCTTGAGTTTCTATTTTGTTTACTTTATAATCTCCGCTTTTCTCTTATTCTTCTCAGTCTAGCCACTTGTAAGGAACTTCCCTTTGTAGGCAGTCTCTGAAGTAATTTTGATCCTTGGAAGAGGGACTAAAAAACCTGTCAACCATACATTTTCTTACATCCCACATGCTCAGGATTATTTTTTTTTTCCCATGTGTTTTCTTTTTTTCTTCCGATCTGCAAATTCCATGCATTTCCAGTTTCTTTTTCATTCTTTGCCTCTTTGGTGCAGTGTTGGGCACAGACTGCCTGGATGGTTTGAGCAAGGTGAGGCTTGGTGTGTTTGGCCTCCTCCTCACATGAACTCCTCCAGTCACCCTTTTCTTGAGCTGCTCTGGCATTTTGTCCTCTTGATAATGCCCTCCTCTGGAGACCCTGAAGAATTAGAATTTCGGTTAGCTGGGGGAATCAGCCCCAGTAATGACAAGTCACATAATAAACTTTTGTGCAGTGAGATACACTGGTCATCATTATCAGCACTTTCAAACTATTTAGCAAATACCTAGCTGGTTTCTCCATTGCTGTAATTTATTTGAAGCACAGATAAAGTAAACCTAATAAACCAAAATGGCAAAATCTATTTTCTCCCTTGCCCCTGCCCTGTCTCAAGTTCCTCATCACAGAATGCTTTTTAGGCTTAAGTCAAAATATCTCTACCCTGCTGGATCTTATCCCTTACATTCCTGCACTGTTTTATCCTTTGCTGTTTGTTTGGTTCTTTTCTTTCCTTTTGCCCACCCCTTGTGGTAGGGTACCTGTTCAGACAAGCCTTCCATGGCTTGCGGGTCTTCTCTTGTGCACTACCAGCCTGGACAAGTGGTTTGTTTTCTTTACATGCTTCCTTCTTGTCCAAGGCTGTAACAAGTGTTGCATTTGTTAAGAATCATGTGTAGTCACTTTAGCCTAGTGTAAGGCTTTTTTCTGATTTTTTCTAGTTGTTACAGAAATTTGGAGTACCTAGAGAACAGTTTTACTGTAAGAAATACGTCAGGAGAAAAAGGAGTTTACAATTTCAGATTAAACAGACGTTAGTTTATCTCACAACTGTTGCTGAGATGGTGTCATCCTCCCTCTTCAGGCCCGGCCTAACCCCCGCTGGATATTTTTGGCTTCTTTAAGATCATTTCTAATGTGTCTTCAGTTTCTATTTTTGAGCAGGTAGGGTTTATATTTCCATTGTAATCTTGAACAGTAAAGCCTTTTTAAAGAAATCAAGATTCCTGTCTTATTTGAACATAGGAATTATATAATTAGGGTGCAGCAAATACTGTGAAATTTTTTTTGTAAGAATTAGCACACCAGTATCTAACTCCCCATTTTACCATACTTTTGAGTCACAATCATTTGAGCTAATCAAAATTAAGGTCAAATACTTCTTCACCAAAAAGTGCAATTTTTACAAAGCTAAAGCTTCCCATGATAACTTCCTCTGTTTTATTCAAACACAAATCTGTTTATTTTTTGAATTTGATCTTAAGTTCAAGTTTTTTATTATTTTTATAAAAAATTAATTTTGTGACACTTGAAATCACCTTCTAGAAGGGTAGATCAAACTCATATTTGGTTCATTTTGTTCAGCTTCTTAGCAAAAATACTATATCTTTGATGTTTTTTGGACTTTATAAGATAAAGCTGTGTAATGGCCCGCAGGAGTTAAATGATTGCTGAATAAATTATGGCAGATGTCAACTCATCCCACCAGGGATGTCAACTATAGTGTGAAGGTGAACGTCAGGCTCACCTACCATAAGTCCCACCAAGCTGAACATCACCACAAAGAAAACAGCCCAATGTTCTGGTGACTAAAACCCAACTGTGTCAGCTCAGTTATACGAATCAGATTGAGTTTTGCAATTTGGAATTATTTGATAAAATAAATGCAATATAAAAAAAAAACAATGGAAATTTCAAATTTTCCTCTGGCATGGAGATTTGCAGTTTCACTCAGCTTATGTGCAATATGCCATTGGCAAAGCAATTCCATTCTATAGTCAATTGCTCTTGTTGGTTGAACTGAATGCTAATGCGGGAACTTTTATCTCATTCAAAACATATTAGTCAGAGCCCAGAGAGCAAGAGGATACTGCCAAAAGGTGTCTTGCATTGACAGCAAAACTTCCAACTTTGGAGTTCATCTCTCCCATTTCCATTCTCATCTTAGCTCTGATTTGGATAAGGAAAATACAGTTGTTTCCTGTCACTGCCTAGGAATTCCTTAAAAAAATGTTTGTTTCATGTTTTACTTCTCTTTTTGTAGTGCCTCTACCCAGAAGGTACATAATTACTGCAGTGTTTATGTTTTGGATAGTGTTAAAGCAGTAGTTGTGCTTTAATACCTCATGAATTTGCAGAGGGCACTGGAGGACTTTTTTTTAATACTGTATTCCATACACTTATAAAAAAATTGTGTATTAATTCAAGGGATTGGAAACATTGCTTAGCCAAGATCATTTTATTATTGAAGTCTGGATCTCACAATGAATACCTCTTCAGACTGGAGTGGAAATGAGTAGAATGGTGTGGTCATTTGTCATCAAGAGATTGAAAATGATAGGCTTAGATAACCTGAAATTCAGTATGTATGGTGATTGCTACATCTCCCTTTGTTAACTGTGATTATTCTGTATTTCCTTGGTGATTGCAAGCAGGCTACTTAAACTTTTGTATTTTCTTCTTTAAAAAAAAGGTAAATCTTTTTAGAAAATCCATACTAAACTCACAGGTCCAGTGCTTTGGCTGGTACATTCTTCCGGCACAGTGTAAATTGAGCTGATGGGGAAACAGTACAATCCAGGAAAAGCATCTCATCTTTGACTGACTTGATCCCAAGCAGGGCATATTTACTGTGCTCCACTGACTGCCATGATACTCTGTGAATTTATGTCATTTAATGTCACTTTCAAGGTTACTATAAAATCTGAATGCACCCTCCCTGGAAAGGCAATGTGTTAGTAATTTTCTGGCAGGAGCCTTACAAGGCTAGATAGTTTTCCATAGCACTCCACATTTTTGCCTTTTATACACAAGGAAATAATACCTTGAGCCATTGTGCTTAGTGATCTGCTGCAAAGCTCAGTATCCGAATTCTTTACTGTCCATGCTAATCTAGGGTTCTTCCAAGAAAGGAAGAAGCATAAACTGGAATCAGGAGAATCTGGATTTTATTTGTTTCTACACTTGCTGATCCTTTGATATTTCAAGCTGCTTTATCAACCATCTTAAGCATTTTCTGAAAGACAACTCAAATAATATTTTTTTATTTGGGTGGGTCTATAGTCATTGTCTAAAGAAGATACCAATTGGGGTCACAAGTGACAAGTGTAGCAGATTTGTTTTTTGTTTTGTTTTGTTTTTGTTTTGTTTTTTTTGTAAAACTAGCAGATTTTATATGTTGTCTACTATAGGCCTTTGTGGTTACTATGGGCCTACTACAAGCTAACTATAGTTCCTGGCTAGTAAAGGAGTTATTTGTAAAATGTTTCTACTAACAATGCCCATGTCCAAAGGCACAGAATGGAAGGAAAGCTGGATTTGTGGAGGTTTGGTCAGAGAGACCTGTGATGGTTCCAAGCCAGTAAGACATGGCATAGCTGAAAATTCAGGAAGAGTGCTGTCCACTAAATAAGCAATGGGAACACAGGGAATAGTTTTGCAGAAAATTTTAGTGGGAATTGAAGTTAAGAAACACCACATGTGTTCCACTGCAGAGAAGGCTGGAGTTGTGCACAGAAGCAGGAAAGTCACAGTGTTACGAGAAGGGCTCACAGAGGTCAAACCCTCCATTGCAAACTGAATAGATTGTAAATAATACACGTGGGTCACAGACATATCTCTTTTTCCAGTGATTAATTATGCAAATCTAGTGTTCTATCTCAGGTCAGATCTCTGACCATGTAGTTCACTCATTTTTTGTTGAAAATTTCTGAGTTTTACCCTCTCCTCCCTAAAAGGAGCTACTAGTAGAGTTTCAGAACTTTCAAGCTTCATTTTTTTTGCTAATTTATTTCAAGCAAAGTGCCTTTTATGGGCTTATCTACTATTTTTTGGCATTAAAACACAAGCAGAACTCAACCAACTTGAACAGGTTGAATACCACATCTGTGCAGAAGATATCAGCACACTTATTTATGGCTCAAAGAAACAGAGTCGAAATTAAAGCAGCTATTGCTACAGAATGGATAAGGGGCCATTATGAATTATCCATAATTACAGCGATTTCCTAAACTAATAAACCTGCTAAATCTTTTCTGCAAAGGTTAGTTTACACAGTGTATATAAAATCCGCATGTGCTACGCATCAACCACCAGCTGTCTGACAGTGTGTTGCTATTGCACTGAGTGCTCACATAAATTTTATGTTGGTTATATTAACAGTCAGTCCATATCACTACCCACAGATGCCAGTAGACATAAAAATTGCTCTCCAGTGAGCCTAAATATCCCTAGAAGCTAGTTGTGTCTAATGTTCCATGTAGTATTTGTACGTGAAAGCAGCAGATTGAAAAGTTATTTACAGATGAATATTTCAATCGAGTTAGTTCATATTGGCCTACTTAGGCTTCTTTGCTGGTTTATTTGTATGCTAAATAATTCACTAAAGGTTCTTGTTTACTTTCAAAAGTAGTTTCTATGAAATGCAAACAACAGAGCCAACTTTAGGTGCTCTAAAGGCTAAGCAGCCCTGTTTTAAATGCAGGTCAGAGCCACAGACAGCATCTTGCAGATGGGCTGTCACTTGCAGTTTTACCCTTTTAGTTGCTGGGTCTTTAAAGAATTTACTGGGATTTGATGCTTTAATGTAAATATTTTGCAATAATGGGGTTTTTTTCTTACTCAGGCCTTTTCTGTGTACAAATGTGAAGTCCTTGAGGGTCTTCCTATTAAGCAGACAGAGCTGGCATATTGTGGGCTAGTTAGATGGATTCTTGACAGTGCATAGGACTAGCAGGTGCAGTAGATATGTGATTCCTCCTGCTGTAGGACATTAATACATTTTCATATGAATGCCTATGGTCTAATGTTTGCATACCATTTGTTGTATACTTTGATTTCTTGATTAATCAGAGCACTGGACAAATGCAGTCATTGTCTGTTCCTTTACTGAGATGCAGGAACTTAGCAACACTTTAACACAGCACTGTCTACATCACAGTGTTCATCTGTGTACTAACCTTTTTATTTTATAATATTGATTTTATCATTTTTACTGTTTGTAGTAGGAGTTGCTTTATTGATATTTACTCAACCCCTCTTTGTGCAAACGCTGTGGAATACTTTGTTGCAGGTATTGACAGACATTTGCTGGTTGCTTCACCAGCATCAGCTTATTTCACCCAAATGGTATTCAGATGCTGTAATTGTTTCTTGCTATTGATTTTAGATTGCATTTATAACATGCTTCCAGAGACCATGGCACACATGCTGAGTCTGGCTATAGCTTTAGTTCAACATTTTCAACAATAATGTAAATCACCTGTATTAAAAGTGAAACACCATAATGTTTTAAGTCTTGATTTGCTTTTCAAAGATCTCTCAAGAAAGATGGAGACCAGTCAGTACTCGATAGATTGGGAAGGTGTATCTTACTGCTTCCTAAAAAAATTCTGAGCTATTAATGAATATTCTGGTATAATACTAGGGATGATGTACTGTCAATGCTGATCTGTTTTTGTACTGTCATTGCTCGGGCATGTGTTCACAAAGACATTTCAGAGTGAGTTATTTTGTTGCCTGCATGTCCCACCATTTGTAAAATGAGGACTTTTGGGCAAGTTACTGCAGATGGGTGTTGAGTGCAACATGCCTTCTGAAAGAGTTCCTTTAAAGAATGTGTGATTTCACTTGAATTATGCTCAAGTCCCACTCAGTCTTTCCACAGAAGTAGTTGTTAACAAGTTGACCTGCCAAAGTGCCATGGAGGCACAGGCCTTTAGTGGCATTCCCCAGGAGATAAAAACCCCAAATATCAATTAAAATAGTTTCACTAGGAAATACCCAAGGATGGAGGAGAAGCTTATGATATCACCTAAGAATGTTAACCAGTAAAACATGCATAATGTGTCTAGTGACTTTTATTTATTACATTTTTAATTTATTAGCCAGAACAGCAGACAAGAATGACAAGTTTAGATAAAATTTGGGAACTTGACATAACCTTCTAAAAATCAGAGTAAATGTAGGTGCTATAAAGCATAGGAAAATTTCTTCTCTTGTGACCCTAATGTATGAGATGGCTCCTGATTTATTACTCATTTAACTGGTGGTGCCTTTTGCACAGCTAGTGCTGTGTTCCCATGCTGGTATAACTTTATGTATCTATAGAAATCTCTTTGAAGAGCTGAATAGTATCTTTTAAAATTAATTGGCATACTTGGTTTTGAAAACTGAGTTGCATTTTAATAAAAGAACTGTGGTACATTAAATACAGTTAAAAACAGATTACCTAGGAAGGTTCATGAGGGTTTGTACTGAAAAGTACAGATTGGTACAATTGAGCAGACTTGAAAATTTCACTTGCCTTAAGAAGAATTTAAAAATAAGCATTTCATAAACATGCAAGAGTGTACATTTATGTGGAGGAAAACTTCATTACATGGGGATTTAGTTTTCCCAAAAGATGAGTTGAACATTGTTGGTATTAAAATACAAAAACCATTTGCCAAGATATCAGCAATCAAATGCAGTCCTCATGTGATTGCATCAAATGGAAAACTTGGCCCCACTGTGTTATCTGTGAGTAAAGACAAATCAGCAGCTCTTCCACAGCAGACAGGCAAGGAAAAAAGCCATTATGAAATATTAGTGAACATGTCATGAGACATCAGTAGTTTGCAGAAGCTGTCCTGTTTGTCAGTGCTGCCCTAGTTGCTTAGAATACATGCATTGAAGAAAAAATTCTGTATAATTTTTATATGTGAAAAAAAACCTGAATTCATTCCAACCCATCGAGAAACACAAGTGTTATGAAAGGAATTAAATTGCGTGCTTTGTACTTAGATAAGAATGTAAATGTTTTGCAAGTGTACTAAATATTTGGAATGCAGCATTTTAGCATGGAGAAACTGTGGCATCTTCAGAGTGATTCTCAGCTTTCTGCTTCCTGAGAGCTTTTCCTGAATTCAGGGGAGGTTCCTCTGGGCAAGGAGCTCAGGTCTGGGTTCTGTCACCATCAGTTAATTGGGCAGAAATCTGCAAATGGCAATGTTTGAGAGAAGTGTGTGCAGGAAGGCAGACAGGCATCCTGCAACAACGAATTCACCCACACAGCACATCTTTGAACTGTCTAAGGCATAGCTAACTGTTTACATGCTACCAACAAGAGTAAATAGTCTGAACAGAAGGAAGAGACAGAGTTGCTGTGAATAAAGAAAAAGATTACAAGACAGCCCATCTGCTAGAGAGTACCTGTCACCTCCAGTTACAAGCTGGAGGCAGCCCTACCTCGGAGCAACTAGAGAGACCAGTTTATTATTCAAACGGGAGAGAGGGAGAAGCTAACTTAGACCTCCGCTTTCTGTCTGATACAGTGTCAAAACATCAGTTTCAGGGAATTTTGTGGACAGAATAGTGAGGATGAGTTGAGTCTAAACACTAACAACAAAATAGCTTAAAGAACTGCTTCAGCAGAGCTAAATGGCTCTCCTAGCTAATAGCTATGCAGGGGATTGGACATCCTGGCTCTCAGGTGTAAACAAGAATTCTGCCAAGGAATGTACTACTGGCAACAAGGAAAAGAATTATATTAATAGCTAAGGCAATCTTGTTATCCTTAAGAACCCTGATTATAGCAATTTAAAAAACAATCACCTGGTTGTCATTGTACTGCAAGCCTGACAAAGGAAATTTTAGAGGGCCCTAAGCCACATAATTTCCTTTTCTCTTTGGAATACCTATTGTTTTTTTTTATATATATATATATATATATATATATATATATATATATATATATATATATAAAATATAGCAGGGATTGGAATACCTATTGTCTTTGGAAACTGATTCTTGTTGTCTACAGCCAGGTCAAGTTTCTCTCCATGCATTACCATTGTCAAGACCAGGTAAGATGGTCGCAGGCAGTTTTCACAACTCTTACAATGTGTGAGGAACCAATTTAATTTTTATTTATGCCTCAGCACGGTCTGATTTTATTTCTCAGACTGTGGGTTAAGAATCCATTTTCTGACAGCCGGTGGAAAGTTGCTAGAGGAGCTGTACGCCCTGTGCTGAGAGCCCTAACACATGGCACGTGTGGCAGGGGTGGAGACGGCCAAAATTCCAATCTCTGAGCAGGACTCCTTTAGAAAATGGAGAGAAGCTCTGTCTCTGTGGGGATTTCACCTGACAGCCAGCCAGGGCAGAGAAAACTGCCACCACTGGGCTGCAGTGACTCTCCTGAGAGGTGGGGAAAGTCCAGCTGATGGGGCACAATTCTCCTGACTAACCAATGGTCATCCTCAGGGGATAGGACTATGGGAGGAACCTTAGCATATAGAAAGCAATTAAATGAGTCATAATTGGGTCCCATCCGGTTTTTGGATCACTTTTCCATTTGTTCATGTCCTTTTTGCTGCTGTTCTCACCCTGCCTGCATCCTGTCTTCCTGCAGTCCACCCTGCTTCATCCGTGCTTGCCTTACCTGTCCACACCTGTTCTCTCTGCCCTGCTTCACCTCTCCACAAGCCTGCCTGCCACTGCCCACAGCAGCCTGCTGCTTCCCCCAAAAACCTCTTCAATCTGTGCCACCCATGGCCATGAGGACCTCTATCCCAGTGCCAAACTGCCTTCAGGCTTAGGCTTAGGCTTGAGAGAGGCAAGGAGCCTGCAGGTCTGGGGCTGGAAGAGGCATGCCACAGCAATCCCATCAGTGCCCCACCATTGCTGCTCCTACATCTTTCTGATCTTCACCACCTGATTTAATCTGAGGATGTCACCCAGGATTCCCCCCATTCCAGCCAGGGTTGATGGGACCACACACTCACAAGACAGTTGATTTGGGCACAAGGTTGGCAGAAGGAATCTGCCAAAAAATCTAATGGATGGTCTCTCCCCATGGCCATGTTGGAGAAGGTGGTATTGGAGTGTGTGACAAAATGTGTGAGAAGCCAAGCTCAGAGAAATGCAGCGTGAACCTGAGCACACACCCTCTCAGTGACTGAGGCCAGGAAGAAATTGTGCTGCTGTGGCTCACAGCATTCACCTAGATCTGCTGGTTGGCAGCCAACAGTGCACCCTGGGATTCTGGTGGTTCTGTCCCTGTCTTTCTTTTCTCTCTTTCCCCCTCTCTGCTTAGTTTTCTCTTCCTCTCTAGTAGAGACATGTATCCCTCATTATCAATAAATGGTTCTCAGATATGTTTGCCTAATTTGTGCTTGATTTCATCCAAGAAATCTGTTAAAAAGAATCCCTCCCATGATACAGCAGAATATTAAAAAGAATCCTTCCCTTATAGCAGAATGCAAAACAATGTTTTTGTTTTACCTATTGTCCCTTGGGGAATGGACAAATTGGGTGCAGACATGTAGCAGGCCATCTTGACATTGATTTTTGAAGGTTCATTAGATAAATTCTGACATCATAGATTGATGTCTCTTTAAAACAGTGCCTGGCACAGAACCATTGGGAGAATCAAAAATATCGACTTATCTTGTTTGTGCAGGAGGCCCATGGAGATCTCCTGCATTAATGGGTCTATCAATTTAGGTATTCTTTAATTATTCTAATTGTACACCTTGCAGCTGGAAAGTGGCTTTATTAGGACTTCTGGCTAGGTAGTCACACCTTTCAAAGAGAAGAAAGAGCAGTGAATTATCTACTTTGTCATCACATCTTGAGTTGTTCAGGGGGTTTTTCAGTTCCTTTCTTTTTCTTTATTATGTGCTAATTTGCCTGTGTAATGTGGTGGTAAAAATGAATAGGAATGCAGTGATGGGCCAATGCAAAGGACAAAATGCTATGTGGTAGTTCAGAGAAATAGATGCTGGTAAAATAAAGTTGATGGTTTTGTTCGTGTTTAACCCCTCACCCTGGCACCATCAATAGATTGAAGACATCATTTGTATCTGCAAGTGTTTGTTTAATTAAGACCTCCTAAAAATCTTTGCTATTGATTCATTCCATTATCTTATTGATTAACTGCACTGGATCATGTACTTGCTCTTTAGTGGAAGGCAACAGTTTCAGCCTGCTGTCATTTACCCACAGATGTGAACAGTAAGCAATGTTCAGCATCCAT
This sequence comes from Camarhynchus parvulus, assembly GCF_901933205.1. Classification (NCBI taxonomy): domain Eukaryota; kingdom Metazoa; phylum Chordata; class Aves; order Passeriformes; family Thraupidae; genus Camarhynchus; species Camarhynchus parvulus. Next base: position 10,571,187 of record NC_044581.1, on the reverse strand, counting down.
GTCTGCCAAAGTGTCTTGTGTTTTAATGAAGTACTGGCTGCAATTCCCTGTATTACATGAGAAAAGCCAGTTGTCTCCTGCTGGTGGTGTGACCAAGCATAAAGGTTTTCTTCCAGTTATTCATAAAGCAGCTGCTTACCAGAGAACGTTGGAAACTTGTGCTTTGCATTTCTGTGTTAAAATCTAGAGGTTTGAGTCAGAGCAGCAAATTAACACAGATGACCTGCATATCTCATTTTCACGGTTTGTGGTTTGGTTTTTTTTGTACTGGAAAATAATGTAAACCAGGACTTTTTATAATACAATGTCATTTTTGTGCCTTGCAGCTTTACCTTGTGGCGTTTTCTGCATAACCTACTATTAATATGTGTGTATATGTGATAAAAGCATCTCACCACTGCCTCTCTGAAGATTTTTCTCAGGAAAATGATTCAGTAGCAATATTCTGACTCCCAAGAATTGCACTGTCTGGCTACATTTGTGCAGCTGCATGTGCCCTTGTTTATCAGCTCTTTGTCTTTGGTTTTTTTTTAAAGAATCCTTTCCTTATACCATTGTGATAGCAGTGTGGCTTGTAGTACCTTATTCTACAATTCCAGAATTGAGTTTCTGTGTTGGAAGTGGGGGTCTGATAACTCTGACATGGGGACCAGCTGCCACAAGGTCACGCAAGTGTAATGACCTCAGCTGCTTGCCCACCCTGGGGTGGGCTGAGTGCTGCTCTCAGAATTGCTCATGCCACCTCTCAGATTTTTAGGGAATACCATTAGTGGCAAGAAAAAGGTGGTGACTGACAGTAAAATTATTGGTAAGTCTTAAGCAAGGGAAAAAACCCAGCCCAGCGTTTTCTCTTTCTGTCCTGACATTTGAGTGACAATCCAGATTGGACCAGGGTAGCAGCCAATATTTCAGTGGAAAATTTTAAGACATTATGCATGCCATATTGAGGTGTTCCATAGGAAATAGGGCATACATTCTTTATTTTCACATGCAGCTCACTCTTGACATTTCCAATACACTGTAGGTGCTGTGGGTGGTCTCCTAGCAAATGCCAGTGGGTTCTTTGCTGCCCTTGTGAAGGAGGGGCTCAGAAACTCCCACCATGACAAAATCACTACTTTTTCCTCCCTTTTTTATATAAAATGAAAACTTCTCTACTTGAGCTCTTTTAAAATTCTAGCTCAGTTAAGACTTCTATGTTAATTAAGTTTATATACCTGCTGGCATATTTTGTTAATTTAAGCCAAACCCTCAACTTTACCTTGGCAGAATTACTGATTTTGTTGGGTTCCCTGCACCCTAATAAATGAACTAGCACCAAAACAACATCCAGTGGACAGATGACTCTGTTCTGATTGCTTTTCAGGGTCTTTGATGGCAGCAGTTGGTCCTGACTCAGCCTTTTTGATACCTTACCATGGCAATTTGTAGTGCCTCGGGTTATTTGTAACTGCATAAATGCTAAAATTAAATCACAAAGTACAAGTTCTTTAAGTTCTTGTTCTTTAAGCCATCTCTGAGAAATGTTGTACAGCCTTTTTTCTTCCTTTTTTTCAGAATCCATTTATGTGCAAATAATAGGTTCTTCTGTTTGCTGTCATAAATAACTGTAATATTTATGATTTAGATATGTAATATGTATCATATATGAAAAGTTGCTAGTCAGGTTCTGGAATTGTGCAAGACAGGGTAGAAAGGATTACCTTGTTACAGGAATCGTCTTTGTTTCGCCTCTGGTCCAGAATCATTAAATTTTTTTCTGTTTGTTTAACCCAAAGGACTGCATCACTTTGGGGTAGCTGTTGTGGGAGATCCCGGCAATCTCTTAGGTGGCTGGTAATATCCTAGGAGGCTTTGTCTCAAAACAGGTCTAGAACTGAAGTCTGTATTTGCTGGGGAATCACAAACATTTGCCTGACAGGCCCACAGGAGGCTGAAGGACCAAGGCAGCAGCCTGCAGACATGGGGCAGGGTGGGACTTGTTCCTTCCCCTGATCCTTCCTCAGCTTTTTTCAGCTGCACAGGCTTGGCACCTGTGTGATATTCTTTCTTTCTGTGCCATGTTTGGCTTGGATTTTTTGCTTAGCTGCGGTCTGCTCCTTTTCTTAGGTTCTGAGCACTTACTGTGATTAGACAACACTCAGCCAGAATGGGCTCTGTCCAGTTCTTACCAATCATTGAAATTATGGGAGAGAAGCTCCACGTGTCCCTTCTTATTTCATCTGGGTAGTCTGATCAGACTGACTGCAGCAAATTCACCTTAGATACTTGTACCCTGGATGGCTCTACATGAGCAGCAGGAGGTTTTGGTGAAGCACCCCATGTCCCTCACCTTGTTGAGGGCCCAGTTTAATTAGCCAGATCAGAAAACACACTTTATTCTGGGCTCTGCTGGATAAACTGTTCAGGGTATCCTGCCTAGCTCAGGGATGCTTGGGGAAATGGGATCACACCTTTGGATTGGGAGTTAGGCTTTATTCATTTATGTTCACAGAAGTATAGAACAGTACAGTTTCAGTGTTTTTCCAGAAAACAGAATGAGTTTGTTTCCCACTTTCCTAAGATCCAATTACTCTGTAATCTTAAATAATTAATTTATTTCTGCAGAAAAGGTAAATAGTAGTAAGGAATATTGATGTAAAGGGTAGCTGTAAGTCCTGGGGAAAATGTCAGTACTTGAGACAGTTTCTGTAAGGACAAAAAGTCAAATTCTTAAAAATTTACCATAACCTTCAATTCAGAAGACACTTTAGCACAGGTTAGTGAAAGTATTTTGTGTTCCAAAAATATGTATTACTTTTGGCAGATCTTTTGGATATATTTAGTTAAGTGTAAGTTACTTGTTTCAAATATGTTAGAATGAGTTTTTTTACCATTGGAAATGTCTTTCCAAAATATCTTTGAAACAATAAATTGGAACCAACCCATTCCATCAATTTCTATGATTTCAAGAAATTAGGATTTTCTGGTGAAAACATGCTTCATTGAAAAGATCCCAGCTAAATCTATTGAAGATTTATTATTTATCATGGACCAAATCTTGCTTTCTGTACCTACATAAATAGTTAATGAAAGTGCTTCCAAGCATAAAGCATGAACTATCTGGACCAATGTTATAAAGTGCTTTGAGCTGGGAGAAAAAGAAGCTGAAACATGGAAGTTACATTATAAGTAGAGTTATTTTTGTTCTGTAGAAAAACTTTTAATTGTCAAAGACTTAAAAAGAAAATATTTTTTCCCTTTTTGAATCCTACAAGAGTTAACTTCAGCATATGTCTAATATTATATTGCACTTGTCAAAAATTGAATGCTGCTGTTTTGATTACTGAAGCATAGGTGGAGATCAACTGAACAGTTATAATCTCCAAATAACATTTCAAGAATTGTCAAACTGAGCATGAGCTTCCAGTGGAAAGGATTTGTTTTAAAGTTGAAATTTTGGTGTATAATGTCTTTAACAGTTTACGTCTTTGCTGACTGGACTATACAAAGGTGTTTCACAAAACACAACATCTTGGTCTTTTCTGGAGATTGAATTTACTACATTCATAAAATAGAAATCTAAACTCATGTATCTTTATGTAACATTGATTAAAATAGGATATTTTAGAAGAAAAAACACTTATAATTGCTGAAACTGGCACAAGTGATTGCAGTACTTTGAAATCTGAATAGAAAGAAAAGAACAGTTTGAAGTAAGGTGTACATTAAAACACAAAGGTAATCCAGCATTTTTGGGAAAGAAAATGTATAGGATTAATCTTGCTGGATTTCTCCCCAAAATTACTGTTTATCATTTAAGATAAATGAATTCTGAACATGCTTCCTACATGAAACTGAACATTCTATCCAAGTGAATGGGTGACTTGTCTGAATGAGAACAGCAGAATAAGACCATATGTGTTAATATGAGGGCACCACAAACTGAGAGATGTATGTTTGAAAAAAGTAAATGGAAGCTTCACAAATCTTTGTTGTTAACTATATCCGCTCTACACATACAGGACAGCTTTCTCAACATATGGGGACCACTGGTAGCAAACATAATTGGCCAAAGCATGTCTAAGAACTTGGGACATCATCCTATTCTGAGCCCTTTGTTGCTGTCAGTACATTAACAATTTCCAGATTAATTTTCACATAGAATACTACAGAATAAAACTATCCTAATATAAATAGTTCATATTCAGCCATTTGATTTCCTATAGAACCTGTACACTTCAAATGCAAACGGTGACTGTTCTTGTATCTAGCATGTTTGCCAAAACATGACATAGACAACTTTTCTACAGATAAGACAGATAACTTTTCTACAGATAAGTCAGAATTTTCACTGCTGTGGGTAGCTTATACTTGGTGAACTTGCCCTTCCAGAAGAGAGTTTGGTAGGTCATTCCACACCAAAAAGTGTGGAATGACCTACCAAAGGAGGTCACATTCCACATGAGGAAAAAAGTGCACAACAGCACAGTCTAAAGGTAAATAAACAAAAGCCTCAGTGGAATTTCTGCTCTGTAAAACACTGTGTTGTGAAGATTTGTTTCTTTCTAACTTCCCCTTTTCTCTCCATCTGAAGGCAGCTATAAGTCCATTAGGATTTTTTGGAGGCTGTAGCAGGCTAAAACAACCCTTGCTGTGATGGTGCACTTGTGTGGTTCTGTCCCTTTTCCCCTGCAGACAGAAATGCAGATTTTTCAGAATCTTTGGCCAGGGCTACCCTAGCAACCTTCTGTAAATGGGAGATACTTTGGAAGAAGGATCCAAAGGTGTACAACTGCGTGTTGGTTTTCATGCGCCCCAGAAGACTGGGCTGTTTCTATTTTTTCCTTGGCAATTACTCAATCTCTCTGTAGGTAGGCAAATAATTTCTCACCTGGAAATGAAACAATGAGCAAACTTGTATGAATTGCTTTTTCTTCCTGACCACTTATTGCTAAAACACTGAAATTTAGTTTTAATCTTGTCTATACTTCTAGAGAGTCCCCAGGGGAAAGGAGCTGTTTTATGTTCAGCTTAGCCTGAAGCACTTGCGTCACTGTACAGTTTTGTATTGCTTGTTTAATAGACCACAAAAGTCAACATCTCTTTGGAAGAACAATTTGTGCTTAAACTAGTTGCAAATTCCAAGAGATCCTGTTGAGGCAGGATGTTGTGAGAAACCCAAAGTTGGAACAAAACCTCTTGTTCCCTAATTATAATGTTAATACTTGGGAAAACTTAAGCCAGTCTGTGTTGGTTTATGTCAATAAAGGTTTGGGTTTTTTCTTTCTTTCTTTCTTTCTTGCCCATCCTTCTTTGAGAAGTTGGATGTAAGTCAACTTTTTTACCTTCAATGTAAGAATGTTTCAGTTGCACATTATTATGGAAATAGATTGTATCTCTGAAAAGACACAATCTGCATGTAAAATATCTTTAATGAAAATAGGTCCAAAACTTTAGTTCACAGATTTATAGAATAAGTGAAATTGGAAGGGATTTCAGGAGCTAACCTCTTGCTCTAAGCATTATTATCAATGAGGTGAGATCAGATTGCTCAGGACTTTAGCCAGTCAGAGCTTGAAAACCTTCAAGGATGGAGACAGTGCAACCTCTTTGGGCAACCTGTTCTACTACTTGGCTGTCTTCATGGGAAGAATTTTTTTTTAATATCTGGTTAAAATATCTCTTGTTTCAGTTTTGATCTGTTACCCCTTGTCTTCTCTGAAAAGCCTGGCTCAGTTTCCTTGCAAGAATCTCTGTGGTACTTGGTTGGTTTTTGTCAGGTGGAATGCAAACCATTAACATCTTTGCTCTGAGCCCCAAGCTGTCAGAGTAATTTTTCTTTTGCCTTCCTAGGTGTCCATTCAACCTGGGATAACCTTACTTTTTCCTGCAGTTGTAGGTGTCTGTCAGATAAATCCTACCTTTGGTCACAAGCACAAAACATTTGGTTGTTTAGTGTCTTAGTTAGGTTCTTTACAGGTGAAATGCAACTAAGTCACTAGTTTTCATAAGATAGGGCATGTAATGAATGCACTTAGAAAAGTGCACAGTATACATTTACACAGGAAATGAAGCAATGAAGCTAATATAAGGTTGGTGAGAAAAAGCTCACTGTCAGCATGTCATAGTATTACAAGCTGTATCAGATTTGTGTGCCCAGCATTAGGTTTAAAGAAAGCACATTAAAAGCAATGTATGGTTGCCTGGTTTCTTCTACAACTATCAAATACAAAGCCACACATGAGCAATCTTGAGAGCTGAATATAACCCCTCTGACAATATCAAACTCTTGAGTTCTTCTGACAGCCACTGGTGAAGCCAGCTGATTTGTAGAATAACACATTGTCCATTCCTTCAGACAAGAGAAATTACTGTCCTCACCTGGCCATATTGAAATGATTTAATTGATTTCAGGGAAATCAATTTCTAATCGCCTACAACCTTTTAGCAGCTTCTGTTGTGATAGATAGTTTTACTGATTTCAGACAGCAGCTAGAGCTTCTGTCCTCCTGTCGAAGTGCTGAATAGTTCTATGTGCACACTCATGTCTGTATTACACGTGTTTCATTGCTAAACATTCCAGGCCTACTTACACAGGCTGTGTGTAAGAGAATCAGGAGTTCTGTTGAGACCCATGCCTGACAATGGGTGCCTGGTGAATGACTCAGAACCAGGGTGTGCAAACATTGTGGGATTGTTACCAGTTTGAGCTTAACAAGATCTAGATGTCTAGATTTTATATTGATCTCCAATTTTCCATCAAAAAATATTTCTGCAATTGTGCTTTCACTCTTTTTGAAGGGAAAAAAAGGTCAGATTTAAAAGGTGGCATGACCAAACTAATCATGCTATATAGTTTATGCACCTAGAAACATTAATTACTAACTTAAGTAAGTAAATTAAGTAAGTAAGTCTCCTTAAGCTTAAGGAGAAGAAAGTACAGCACCGAGGAACAGCAGTGTTCAGCCTCTCACTTTTATTTTCTGAGACAATTTAGTTTCAATAACCAAGGTAAAACAAGCTGAACATAGGCAAAGCTAATTGAATAGGAAAAAAAAAACCCTAACAAATTAGTTTTCATCTGTTTGAAGTCTCAACACGTATGGCAAAGGAAAGTCAGCAGTTCTATGGAATAAAATATTAAGGCACATTTTTTAGCTGGACCAGATACGTAAAGAAGCAACTGTATGAACATGAAACCAAGCACATTTGAGGCTGGAAGAAGTAGCAAATAAAAGTCAGAAAGACCAGTGAAGTGTCTTTGGGAAGCTCTTTTCTTTAGACCTTGATCTTATGCTAGACAAAGAGAACAGGGAGCAATAGTAATTGAGTTTAAGATACTTAACATGAATTACAGCAGTAGACAAAACATACTGCTGATGTCAAATGGAGCAAATCATGAGTTTTTGGACCTTTAGGGTTCATAAGGCTGAGAAGATTTTTTTATTATTAATAAATATTATTTCTGTTTTTTTCCTGTAAGAACATGCAGAGATTTTATCATATAGTAACATTTTTTTATCAACAACTAATTGAATCCATTATCTACATCATTATAGAATACATGGAAGGGGGAAGTTTGTGAAGGACATTATAAAAGATATGACTTACTTGGTCATTCCAGGTTGCTGGGATCAAATTTGAAAGCAGCTTGCTCAGATTTCTAGGCGGCTGTGCCCTAGCCCCTTGAAAGGTGCCTGTTATTTCCTACCCATTTGTTATAGTATCCTGTTCTTGGCAGGATGCCTACTATTTAAGGTTACTTTCATTAATCAGCCATAAGTTAATTTCTTTGCAGGCAGAATCTCTGATCTCATTATGTTGTCTTTAAAGCTGAAGACCTCGGGTTGTTTTATTTTTACTTTGTTACCACTGTAAAAAGACAGACTTAAGTTAAGGAACTGTGTCTCGGAGGAATCATTTGGTAGTCATTGAAAAAGTGACAAATTGGACAATCATGAAGCAATATTCACATCTTTAGTTAAAAGTTACAAAATTCAGTGACTGATGCATTTCTGGAATGTGGGTCATATCCTTAAAATAACCCTCACTCTATGGATTGCCTTGCAAAGATACATAGAATTATTCTCATAGGCTGCCTGGTGTCAGGGCTAAACACATAATTAAGTCAGTGATAACATGAGAAACATTCATTTTTCCTGCCTAGTGACACGCAATTCTTTTTCCAGGGGTTCTGTGCATATTTTACCTTATAGCTGTGACTCTCTTTGTTGTACTTCTTTCTTAATTTTTTTAATAGCAGTCAACATGTTTAAAAGTTTATAGACTGATCCATGATTCCTGTAGTACATTTCTGCTTTGAGATGTTTATTTTTTTCTTTTCTTACAAGTCTTTCTTTTTATTTTTCTTTTTTTTCTTTTTTCTTTTTTCTTTTTTCTTTTTTTCTTTTTTCTTTTTCTTTTGCTTTTTTTTTTTTTTTGCTTTTTTTTCAAAGATAGGTGGCCATTATCAGTACATGGGAACAGCAGTCTGACTTGATATGTTGCATATACTATGAGTTTAATGTTTTTTTTCCATTGCACTTCATTTCCCTAATGCTACCTGAGGTACTTGGAGACACATGCATCCCTGTCTTCTGTCTTTGAGAGTTAACTTCAACTGGAGCAATAAAATCTGGGTGCTTTTTAGAGCATTAAATCTGGCGAGTGGATATTTGTCACGATGTCTTTCAGGACCACCAGGTGTATGTCAGGGAGTGGGAAAGTTGCTCCACAGGTAACTCAAATCTCTCTGAGCAAGGCTGGTACATGAAGAAGCCATTTGTATCCCACTGAGTCCCGCGGTGCTGAGGACGTTGCTGAGATTTACACGACTCCAATCTCTGCAGCTGATGAGAGGGGTGGCTGCAGCAGGGCTGCATCCCTGTGACCTGAATCCCTGTTTCTCATGCTTCAGAGTGGCACTAGTGGGGTTCTTGGGGTTTTATTTGTATTGGTTTTAGCTGGGTCAGGGCTGCTGTGAAGGCTGCATTTTATGAAAGCAGGCAGCTGGAAAGCAGTTACGTGGGAGAGCTCGGGAAAGGGAGCCCTGCTGCCCCTCGGGGACGAGGTGGGAATGCTGGGTCAGAGGGAATGCACTGGCAAAGGCCCTGAATGTCTGTTCCCATAGCTTACTTAGGGTTGCCCCAATGCTTTTAGACAGAATTGTTGTCAATGGTATTGATCAGATGTTCTGATTATCCAGCGAGCTTCCTGATGTGTTAAATTCCCTTTTTCACGTGGTGTTAAGTGTGTAAGAAGTATCTGTAACTCTCAGTGGACACCAGCAAAGGATGGCTGCTTGCCTTCAATTGGGCTGCACATGCCAATTCCAATTAGTCATTTACTAGCCACTTTTAACACTTTCTAGCAATTCTGTGTACCCTTCAAATATACTGTGTACTTCTGGAGTTTTAATTTATGTTTTTATCAGAAGAATTACACAGAAAGTTTTATTTTCATCTGACATGAAAGTGGTGAATTAAATTTTTTTACCCATGGATTCTTAAAAGTGTGTATTCAAATTGAAAAGAGGACAAAGAAGCTACCAACTCCAGAGGAGCAAAATGTTGTATTTAAAGCAATATAAATAGAGCAAACGGGACCAAATGTAACATTTGAATGTAAGCTAAAATTTGCAATGCATCTTGGAAGGAAACTTAACTTTGCTTAAACTTCTGATTTCTTTTGCATGGTTGCTTGATAGTTTTATGAACAGCTTCTTTCTGTAGAAAATATAAAGTTTTCAATCTACTTTAGCTTGTGCTTGAATTGGTTACAATGTAAGAGGAAGGGTGAGATTTTTGAGACCTCCTTTTTTATTGTGTGCATGCATGTACAGTAACAGCTTCCAGGTTTCCCATTCCCCATCACCACGAGCTCAGAAGAGCTGTTAGTGCAGACAAGATCAGATGTCATCACCAGTTTTGTCTAAAGGGTCTTGTGTGATGTCCCACCTTATCACCACCTCCTCCCTGCTCTGCAGTGGAGAAGGGCAGGAGTGCAGCCCATGGGAAGGCATCCAAAATTCTCCTTCAGCCAAAGTGAGACTTAATACAGCAAGAAATGGGTTAATGATTGCATCTCCACTTCAGCAAATGCACAATAAAGAGGTAGATTAGGAGAGATGAAAAATTTATTGCAAAAGTGGCACAGTATTATGAAAAACAAAATGATTTCATTGAGCGGGAGTTCTGTTACCATAATCCTAACAATAAACTCTGTTGCAATAATAATAGGAGAAAAACTAATTGCAGCAAGGACAGGACAAATCTTTTTTAATCCTCCTTGTCATCTCAACTAAATCCAAACCTATTTGTATTAACCTTTGCTGACAGAGTCACATGATGGACATAATTTCTAGTAATTTACCAGCAGTAGATCTAACCTTTCTTCATCAAATATTCATAAAGGCATGATTCTCAATGATTTTCTGTCTCTTTTCATATTTACAGCTTGTTGTCTTCTTCCTTTTTACTATAATTTGAACACAATTGAAGTCAGATGGAATTAAAGTGGAATTGCTATAGTGGCTACAGTACCTGAAAGCAATGAATAACTAATTGAAATTTCTTATAAGTCGAGATCATGCTGTACTCTGATGGGACTGCATTAAACAGTCCACGTGTCCTTGCCTTTTGGGGGGCTAAAAACTCAACCCAGATTAAATGACATCAGTTCTTGTCATCTGCATAACTGTTTAAAATGTGTGTGTCATGCATCTGCATAAACACACGTGGAGTTGAAAGTATGAACTTTGACTGAATCCTTGGACAAGTTATTTGACTCATGAAAAGAAATGCTGTGGGCTCGCTTCTTTCTCTAGGTGTAAAGAAGACTGACCATTGAACTATTCAATTATGCTGATGTAAAACTGATATAAATGTTTGAAGATAAATCAGTTAGATTGAGGCAGTGTAGAACAAGCATGAAATTTGGACTATGCATATCTTCCCTTCTAGGAAATTTAAATCTGAAATATGGTTATGTATTACCTGCAAAATGATCACACGTCACAGTAGTTTTTGTTTCTAATGAAGAAATTAGACCCTTTCAATGCAAATAAAAAGTATAATGGAAAATATTAAACAGAGATTCATATGCATAAAATATGTGATAAATTCTCAGAAATACTTTAGACTGGTATATTTGAATTTATGATTGGCCAATTGCTGTAAACATCCTTTTCAGCATGCTATGAACCAAAGCTGTGCCTGTGAGTGGCTCTGAGAGACAATGTGGTGTCACTGTGCTCATTCTCACCAGAAGAGATTGTGGATAAGTTGAAACACTATAAATGATTTAAAATGAGCTAAAGTCCTTTTTCAGTACACATAGTGTGGGTAGGATTTTTATTTTTTTTCTTCACCAATTCAGATGCTGAATTCCCATGAACTGAGAGTATGTTATTGTGACACCAGAAGGGGTTTGGTGTTTGGATAGAGCAGTGATGAGGGCATAGAAAGTTGTTAAATATGCCCTAGAAGGAGATGAGTTTACAGGTAAATACTATCTACTAGAGCAGTTGATATGCTTTAACTACAACATTTGGTATATTTCAAGTTAGGCATAGAGGTCTTAAGGAATTCCTTAAATGAAACCAAATTAAATACTTTGGAGAAAAATGAAAGAAAACTGTCTTGGAAATGGAAAAATTTATTTTTAAAAGGCTATATATATTTTAAAACATATATAAATCTGTTGCTTCACTTTAGCTATGCAGAGAATTAGAGCAAATTGTGTGTATTACTTCAGTTATTCTAGTCTTTGTCAAAGAAAAGCCCTTATCTACAGTAGTTATGAAATAAGAGGAATGATTTCATAAATTACATCTATGCTTACTTGAATGCTCAAAATTACTAATTTTCAGAAATAAAAATTTTTAATTGCCGAAATTAAAAACTCTCCTAATTTTATACTGTTTTAGAATAAAATTGAAATAAGTGCCCTTGTTTGTATATAATTAGAATTTTAAATTAATTGTATAGGTCTTTAAATAAAAGAATTTATAGGAATGTGCAAAAAGGCATTTCCTTTCAGGTGACAGCTTTAACTATTACAGATAAAACATTTATAAAGTCCATAAGTAACATTAATGACATTTTCATATAGGTTCTGATTTCCTGAACTCACAGTTGGTTTATCTTTAGAGGTACATCCAGGGAACACTTTAAAGTGCAGACTGCTTTGAAGAACAGAAAGCCAAACAATTAAACATAACTAACATCCTCTAATCAGTTATTGATATGGAGCTATTTATTCTTTACAGCTTAGAGCACTGCAGCACCATAAATTTAAATGAGATGCCCCAGATCATATTCAAATTTGGGGACAGAGTCAGAAGTTACACAGAAAGTCCATAAAAGGATGTGTGTGCTCTCTCACCATTATTCAGTATTTGTTTCTTTCTCACAAATAAACCCCCAAAACTCATAAAATAAACCACATCCATTTATTCATTGTTTGTGCCTAAATTTGTAGAATTCTACTGGGACAATCATGGTGAAAATACCATATTTTTACCATGACCAACATAGGAAGAACTTCAAAGGGCTTTTCATAGATTGATGACAAACAAAATATCTTCAAAGAGCTTTTGGTAAATACAGAAAGAACCTCATTATTCACTAGCACATGGGATGCAATAAAGAGAATCTGAAACCAAATTGGTGTGGAAGAACTGGTTACAACCTAGAGATTCCCCCCCTCTTTTCCATGTCACCTTCTCGTATGAGGTTCTGGCAGTGTGCAAGTTTACAGTGACCAGTTGTTGATGCAGTGAAGTGGTCACCAGCAGTGACCATTCTATTGATCATGCCATCAACTTCTAATGCAGCTGATTACACAATCATAATAAAGGAAAGAAGGAATAATATAGAAGGAAACTGCACTGGGTTCTAATACATTTTATATTATGTGTGTAATTTGTTTTCTGCAGTGAGCTAATTAGGTTTTAATAAGTCAAACTGCTTCTTGCTCTCGTGGGAATATGAGAGAGGATTCAGTACAGGGCAAACACACAGAGTTTGTAATTTAGCCACATATTGAAAGCATGGGTACTGTGAAGACAATGCTTTAAAGTGTCTGACATGTTATTTACAGGTTATTTCCAAGAACACCTCCTCCCTGGTCTCTGTGCCAAAGTTATGCTCCTCTTTAGCTGACAGAAGTCTTGACACCGACTCTGAGTTTAGGCTGTCTTCATGTTTAGAGAACTTGTGATTATCAACGTGATTATAATGCTCCTGGTAATTCCAGCAGTCAGCAGTGTGTGCCTTAGTGCTGCAGGTGAATCTCAGGCACTTCCTCTGTGTAACTTCATCTAAAGAGTCTGACCACCAGGTCAGAGCCTCCTGAAAAACTGGTTTTTCCATCAGTGCCTTGGCAAGGGCAGAAGGTTACCGGGACTAATCAAGTTGGTCTTGTGGGTAGCCAGTGAGGCTTTATGGCTTCCCAGGTGACCTTGCTCCTGCAATGTACCATAAAGGACTGGCTTTCTCCATTAATAGTTTGTTTATGAGAGCTGGAAAGGCAACTTGTAATACAGCTGCTTTTCCTGCTTCTTCCATAATGACATTCTGAACAAGATAATGTCCTTTGATCCAATGTGACCTTGTATTTTTTGGTGATTCTATGATATCTTTAGAGAAAATAAGTAAATGAAGATATAAACATGCTGCTTAGTTATACATTCATATATTTCTTTTTTTTTCATAAATTGCATCACAAAATGTAATATTAATTAAATTTATGTGTGTGTACATACCTTTTGGCCAATTCACTTTTCAGTTAAACCTATGTATATTAAACATTAGACTTATACCTGTCTACAACAACTGCAAGGGAATGGGGTATATGATGCTTCCTGAAAGGTTTTTTTCACCTGCATAAGGGTTTTTCTCTCCATGGTGGTGTTGGGTTCAAAGGCTAAACTGGTTCTTTTGGGGCTTTGAAAAGAGAACTCTTCTGTCTTCTTTCATTCTCCTGGAGTATCTTTTCCACTTAGAATGTATAATTTTATAGCAAGATCTATTACAAGGAGCTTTGAAAGTCTTATTCAAAGTAAGCTCATGAAAGAATGGATGTATAAAATTTGAGCATCACTGTATTTGGGATTTGTATGTCAGTTGTTTTGACTTCTATCACAAGCTACTGTTCCTTTATGCCTGTGCTAGCTGTGTAAATGCATGATTTCCAAGCAGGAATCTTTTCTTGATTTGAAGATGTCAGAAATTAGGAATGTTCTGTTCCTTTAACAGTTTTTCCCAATGTGTGATTGACTTCACAGTAAAAAACAGGCATATTCGAATTTCTCTGTGTTCTTTTTTAAATTTCATCCTCCACTGCTAGACAAGAGAGCTCTTCCATACAAGATACTTTGTTTCAATCTATTAGTTTTAAATATGATTAGTGAAGCAAATTGAGTAAATCATTATCATGTGTTTTTCACCTGTCTCCACAGTCTCTTTTCCCTGTTTTCTTCAATCTACTTCTAAAAGGCTGGAAACAAGGCTGTTCCATGTTATTCTCATTTTGTTTGTCCATCAATATTTGTTTTCCAGAAAAGCACTGATTGTCATGCTTTATATATTCATGTTATCTGTCAAATGAGTGCTGTACCAGATTTTCTATTGCTTGATGATCTGCTACACAGCCTGTAGATCCCAGGAGCCCTCCATCTCCCTTGTCATGATAGTAGCACTCTAACAGTCTATAATTTCCAGAATTCAAATCAGCATTATTGGGCCACAGAGTTCTTCAGTCTGATCCAAGTTAATTGCCCAACACAGGCCAGACATCAACATCTCTAACTGCCAAAAACCTTAAAGTTTGCATTCATCTCTTGGCATTATGACAGGCTGGAGTAATAGCATTTCAGCAGAGAAAAAGGTGACCACATTGTATAGCAGATTGATATGATCACAATATCATTTGAAATAGCAAACAACATAGGAGGGATGTTAGGCCAGTTGCATACTCAGGGAAGCAATGTTTCTTTTAACAGGAAGAGAAAAAATTTCATCAGCAGTTCATTGTAAGGAAGCTCAGCTGGCAACATATAAGCTAGGAAAAATGGAGTCTGAAATACAACATTCCTAGACAAAATAAAACATATAGAAGGCCAAAATCATCCACTTTTCATAAAGTCTAAGTAACTGTTCTTTAGCAGACACAGAACAAAGGAAGACAAAACAGTAGGTCTCTTGTGAGAGTAATGAAATGGATACTTTCCATGATACATATCTTGATTTTTCATGAATTTGCACCAGATATGGAAGGATGGATAGTAAATGGCACCCAACAACAAAAGATTTCTGTTTCCTTGGCATCAAAAAATTTCACAATTATCCACAGAATTGGAGCCTGACAGTGTAATGTAGGTTACTTTACAGAAACCCCTGGGAAGTTCCTCTGGTAGGTTGCTGAAGTCCAGCATCATCCAGGTAACATGCCCATTAATTTTTGTCCATGAGTTAGAATGTTCATGGCAGCACAGGGACTAGAGACTAAATGCAGAGAGAGGCAATGGGGTAGGGATAGGATGGCTGCCTCAGGTCCTTAAGAGAGGTTGCAGATAATCCTGTGTATGTGCATGGCTGTGCCCTGAGCAGCGATGCAGAGATCACCTCCCAGCCCCTGCACAGTGGAGCTTTTCAACCTGTGCTGAACCCAAAATATGTTTGAAAGTTCCCCTGAGCTAAATGAGATTTACCTGTGTGGCTATGCATTTTGCTCAGAACTGAGAGAAGATGGAATCAGGTGTTTAATTAACTAAGATAAGAGGTCTTTGGAATTCTGGTGTGGTGTTTTAGGAGGAATTATATGATAAAATAACATGAGTAGCCTTGCAGGTCAATCAGCAGAGCAGATGTTAGCCTCTCTTGTTAGCAAACTTTGGGTTTTGTTGCATTTTGTGGTAAAGGATAAGTCAAGGGAAGGCACATAAATTAATTTGAATTGTGCCTTTCAAATACTAACAAAATAGCCCATCTGAACTACGCATAAGGCATTAGCAGCATATACTTTATTATGATTGGACTGTTCCCTGTGGCAATAACTTCAAGAAGAGTTTCAGGAGTAGTTGTATTATCTATTGAGAAGCAATTTTTTACTTTCTGTGCAGGCAAGATAGTTTTGTGAATAACTCTGAAGTTTGCTCTGAAGGCCATTTCAGTCGCCCATAGATCTTACGATATTATGTTACCTCCTTTCGTTTCAAATTCACAGCATAAGAAAGAAAAAGAATGACATAAATTGGATGTTAGAAGAGTTCTGAAGATAGACATCAGAAGAATTCAAGAGTAAGAAGAGAACTCAGCATTATTTGTTATTTTCCATCCTAAAGTGAAAAGAGAACAAAGCATCAAAAGCATCAGTAGTGATAGAGAGAGCTCAAAGCCAGGACTATATATCATAGCATATAAAACAAGTGAGTTGGCACCACCAGAAGGTCTAAAGTCTTAGTCTGTGGTTTAAAGTCATTGATATTGCAGTCAGAAAGATCTTTCAACTGCAGAAGTAAGATGAAGAGCTGTATGCATTTGTTGCAATAGACATTTTAGGTTTTGCCTGCTAGTAGCATTTTGGAGCTCGCTAGGGTGAATAAGTGTTCATGGTGCTGAGAGAATTCAAGTCCACTGATAGGATGTTATAGATCAGAATCCTTCACTTTTTGTAAGTACATCTGAAAATAATGGCTGTGAATGTAGGCCAGCATCAGATGCATGTACTTCATCTTGTGTTGAAATTGATTGAATGCAATCATATTCCATAAACTAAAGCATATTCCATACTAGTAACTTTAAATCATCATCCAGTCTGTACTGGAATTTTAGTTGGTCTTAAAAAATATTGCAAAATTACCTTGATTCAAAACTTTTGAAGTACAGTGATGCTGAACTTGAAAGTAAGTAAAGAAATATATTTCTTCACATTGTATTTGGGCAATGATAGTTATTTACAAGTGAAAGTAGAAAAGGATATTTCAAATCTCTATATAATGTTTACAGTTATTTGAAATCCAAAGGGTAATAGAAAAAATTCTGATGTCTTGCTTGGTAGTCAGAAGGATTTACTCCACTTGTAGAGAAGCAGCTTGTTGAGCATATTGTTGCCATATTATTTTTATTTGTGGCTGGACATACTGTAGCACTTCCTGGGATATCAAGTCTATTTGTCTGCCAGCACTGGAATTTCTTTTTTGGTGGCATATTTTTATAGTGATTTATCCATAAAATATCACTGAATAAAGCAGCAGCCATGGAGAAATTCTGCGGTGTTGAAATGTGGTTAATAACATTAGGCTTTCTTTTTTTATTCCTAAACTCCTAACTCTTCTTGGACCTCTCTGCCTTTCTTGTATCTGTTTTCTCATTTCCTTATTATTTGTTCCCTCCTGCATCCATTTCACCTCATGTTGACCTTAAAGAAGCTGTGTTTTAGCCCACAGGATTGCATTGCTCTTACAGTAGGAGTTCCAATATATGTTACAAACATTCTGGTTGCAGGCTACAGCCAAGGTGCACAACACAGGGAAGACAATGTCTTTCTGCAGCACAATAAACCTTTAGTTTTGTTTGTTTCTTTGTTTCCTAAGCCTCTTAGGAGTTCAAGGCCATAGCTCTTGATAGAAGATGTGGTATAAGCTCCTCTTATATGTGTATCTTTATACATATATATGTATATATGTATAAAGAGAGGGATGTCTGTATGTACATACGTGCATTTATGCCTCAGGTTATAATGATAAACAACATTTTAATTTCAGTCTTGAGAGAGTCTTGGAGTTGTTTGGTGCTTATTATCCATCTATCATAGCTTCCTTTTGGCTGTTGAAATGTGCAAATTCACTGAAATGGAGCAAAGCAGGCAAATGGTTCATCTTAGAAAGAGTCTGAGAGGATCCAGGTGGTTTCTGGGGCAGGATCTCCATTTGGTCACCCTCCCTTATGAGCCAGACAGGCACAAAGGACTGTTCAGTGTAAAATCACACATGGAGTCCTTGCACAGTGGTTACTACAAATGTGTGAGGTCTGCAGTTCCATTCAGCTCCCAAGTGCTGCCCCTTGTGGGTCACCCTTGCTTTGGTCCTGATGGAAGCTGGGGGATTTTGGGGGTGGGTTGTATTTGCAGCCAGCAGGAGTGGTGCAGGAAGGATTACATTGCTTTGATGCCAAGATACAGACCCTTTCTCTCCAGACTGATTTAAGGATCAAGCAAGGTGGTTGCTGTCAGCTGCATTCAGTCATGTTTCCTTTGATTTTACTTTCCTTATATAACAGGGATTTGTCATACAGCAGTTGATTTTTATTAACATGAAAAGGTGCCTTATGGAAAATCATACACTCAACAAGGAAAATGTTTTAGCTTTCTTGCAGAAGGGCAGAGCCTCCAGATCCTGAAGTTCTTTGGAAAATGGGATTGCTTATTTTTAATGAGGTGGCATTAAATGGGAAGGCCATCCTCCTTCCATGTAGTTTTAAAAGATCCTATATTTATATTTTTGCTTACTTAGATGACTTTCACATAGAAAGAGTACAAAAGATAAAGTGAAAGAGTAAATTATGCTGGAAGCATCATTAACTTTTCAGATAACATTCTTTTGGAAAATAGAGTGTCTTGCAAAAAAATGTGCCATGTGCATGGCTCAGCCGCAGATCTTCCAGCAGTCTAATACTGGCAAGGGAGGGCATCTGCAGCCCCCTGGGAAGTGGGCTGTGGGGATTTCCTTTTCTCCTCTTTGTTGGTTTTTATTTCCATTTCCTTTTCCTCTCTTTTTTCAGTCATTTAACGCTGTTCTGCACAACAGAGGGGAGCATCTGGCCCCAAGTAAACACCCAATAAAATAAGTGGGGGAAATTCACAGCTCCCTTGGTGCTATTGCGTCTGTCTGTCTGGTTGTGGACTCAACAAGATAACCATGCATCAAATTACATTGTCCAGGCTATCTTCACAACCAGAAGTGCTTGAAACCTTATTTTAATAGAAGCTTAGATTCTGGAGAGTACTATAAAATCTCTCCAAAGGCTCCAAATCAGCAATTCCATCTGTGTTTCTGCAAATGTAGAGGAACAATGCCCCAGCTGATTATGCAAACAGAATGAAAATAGTTATTTTAAAAGTGCATGAAATCGATACTTTGGGGAAAACAAGTCAGCTGTGTTTATACTCAGCATATAGCAGACATTTTGTTTCTTTGTCTGAAAAAATCATAGGGAAGCAAGCATTGCAAGTGAAATAAAACAGCCTATCATACAGTGCAACAGAGGGGACTGGAACATCAGATGTCTCAGCAAAGGCTTAGAGAATTTTAGGTTCCTTCTGAGAGAATATAAATTATATTGAGGTTGATATATTTGTACGTTGTTTGAAGTCAAAGCCAAATATTCTTAACACAGTGGGAATAACTCCCTTCCCATTGCTGATCATGAAAAGTATGTAACTAAATCTATGTCTGTGGTGCTGAAAATTTCCTCCTAAATGCTGTCTCTTCTGGACTAAAGGGATTTTTTGCAAGTATTGGTGAGAAGGGGTGTGCATATAAATATGTATAAACGTGCTTCTCATACAGTCAGGATACATTCCTTGTATACATATTATTCTAAAAAGAGGCAACAAAAGCATCTGAGAAACAGGACTGAAAGGGAACAATTTTTAGACCTATAAGTTAAATTGGATTAAACTTCATCTTTCAGCAAATGCCATGTTATTTATTCAGTGTTTCTCTGGGGGATTTCCCTACCCCCTACACTTTATAGTGAGTAGTGATGTTTCTTAATTAAAAAATCAAACAAACATGGAATTGAGGCTGCCCCACACAGACATTCTCCTGTGGGAATAGGAGGTGCACTGATTTTCTCACAGACAGTTTCTGGGTCTGTTGGACACAAAGGAGGGGAAAAGCTGTGTCTGGGGAAGTCAAATTCACATCATGCATAGATGCCAGGACTATTCTGTGCTGCAGGGCCATCTCCTAGGTATTGCCCTTTACAGGGGAGAGCTGGTGGGCATAGTGAGGAAGGTTACTGATAAACTCATCTCAAGTCAGGTAGATTTCGGTTTATTAATTACCCCACAGTAGAGATTACTGTCTTGGAGAAAGGAAATTCTTGTTTCCTCTTTTCTTTCATTCTTTCCACCCAGAGCTGGAATGTTTCGGAGGTTTCAGGGTTTTACAATCCTCACTCTGTGGCTGAAACAAACCTTTATCCTTTTCCTTAGTTTCTGACCGAAATAGTTTAGAAAGACTGATGTACATTTTGACAGATCTTAATTAATATTGTGGAGGGAAAGTGTTTTAAGTTCTTTACAGTTAAGACAAAGCAATTTTTTTTTATGATTTTGAGTTTCCTTTCTTTCTACAAATGCATGTGAAGCACATTGGTGCACCACTTGAAAAGTCTTTTAGTTGGACTCCACCAGTGCTTTGGTTGCTGTTATTTCAACATCTGGAGGGTTTTTCTCATATTTACCTGGTTTACAATTTGAGTAATAATAGAAACTCTGACATTTTCAAGCTGATGCAACTGTTGTTTCACCCTATTTAGTGTCAGGTTCATTGATCTCTTCCCTGCTTTTCTGTGGAACAGCAAAATGCACTCTGCAGGCCAGTGTTAAAGATGGATTCTGCTATAGATTCACTTTGTCAAAGTGCACACAAGGGTGGCTGGTTTCAGGCTATCCCACTTTGTCACCAGCGATGCCTCAGGATATTCCAGCAGCGTCCTCATTTCCAATGGAATGGTTTATTTTGAAGGTAGAGCTCTTGAGTCAGTGGCTGTAAACGTTGGTTCTGTGGCAAGGGCCAAATGCACCAGTGACATGAGCCATTATCAGCCTTTGAAAGAAGCAGGCAGAGATCATCTGATGTGCCAGCAAATGTATTTGTTCTTGCATCTTTGTGCAGCTGATACTTTTTTTTTTTCCTTAGATAAATATTTAACTGATATTGCCTCTATCCTTTTCCTAAAACTTGCATTCTCTTTTCAAGTTTTTTATCTGGAAACAAACTCTTTTTGTCCCTTCTCTAAATGCAGTCCTGGTCTCAGCCATTATTTATGGCTGGGCACACTGTAGTTACAGCACATGAAAGAACATCAGCAATGACTTATTGTAAATGGGACAGACTTCTTGGGAATGCACTGGGGATTAGATGTCCAAAAGAATGAAGCACTGCTCTCTTTCCATCTGGCCACTTCATTTCACTGCCTATTTGGGACCAGCACTTATAAAATCTAGTTTGCAAAGTCAAATATTGATTTAATTTTTTTTTTTTTATTCTTAAAAGGTAGAGTAAACCTGGGAAGGTTTTACTTTTGCAGAGTCACAGGAGGGACAAGCAGGGAACAACTGAAACAATTTATGTCACAGTTGGCAATTTTCTGATTGGTTAATTAAAAAAACTAAGAAAATCTTTTCTCTAGATTGGACTCAGTATAACTGTCAAAATGTCAGTTTGGGCATGAAAAATTCAAATTTTGTTGGTGATATAGTCATATAAAAATGGTATTTCAGTATATACGCATTTTCTCCATCCTCTGTTTTCTCAGAAAATAGTCTTTAGGATGCAAACTAAAAAGGTTAATATCAAGTGAAGGATTTTTAATTATTAGCTTCCTTATGTTTTACAGAGTTTAAACAAAGAGGTCAGAAAGTATTCCACCCTAACCCTTTGTCATAATGGAGCATTAGTCAACCCATTTTCTAAACACCCTTCAGAACACCTTTGGTGAAGTTCCAGCTGAAATATTGATTCTATATATGCTATTTCTTCTAAAATAAGATAAATCAGAAGTCAAGCTTTCAATATTTTTGGACTATAAACAAGTTTCAGGTCCCAGTGTAGATTTCATGTCTTGGATTAGTTCTCCAGAAAAAGCTCTGGGAGAGCATAGGACTGGTTTCCCTTGGATGCAGGTGATCCAGGCTGGAGTGCTGTCTGTCTTGTATGTGCTCTGGCAACTGAGAGTGTCATCTTGAAATGACATGGGATTATTCTAACACTGAGGTCAGAGTAACTACACGTAGTTTACACAATAATTTTCCATGTGGAGTAATTTTTTGAGGGATGAGTATGAAAAAATCCAAACCTAAAGCAAATCTCTATGTCCCAGGTACCTGTACTGGTAGGATTTGTGTTCCACAGCAGAGCTCTGTGTTGTAACATTAATAACCCGTATTTGATCAGACCCATATGTGCAAAGTCATTGTGAGTTTTAAGAGTGGAAGATGGTGTCTAAAGAAGTTGCTGCTGTTCCCCTTACTCAGAACAGCAGGCCCCCATGTTAGCAGAGCTGTGCCATTTTAAGCAATGTCAGTCTGGGTTTCAGGAGTGCATTTGTCTTAGTAAAGTGATCCAAATGCTTTTTTTTTTGCCTGGGCCATTGTTTTAAAAGTTACCCCAAAGTTTTGAATAGTACAGTAAGACCTTCATTCCAGCGTGAATGGAGGGAGAAAACAGCTCCCCATATAAAACATAAGATTTCAGGAGGGCTGGAATAAGCAGGTGTTGGTGAGTGTGTGCTCTTTTGCCTGCAGGGCAAATGTCCCATCCTCCCCTTCTGACCATGTCACTGCATGGGGAAATCAGCCAGACCCATTTTCCTCATCTTACCCTAGGAATTTCCATGTCATCTCCACTGGTCTTTGAACTGCTGGGCACAGGTAACTAAATTAGCACTGTCTCAGAAACAGGGCTGTTGATATCCTCTCCTCACTCCTACCGTGCCTGTGCAGTCTGGGCCACTGATTGACCCCTATTGATCTGATTTGACTACACTCCTGTGGAGTAGACAAACAGTGCAAGAGAATCCAGGGACTCTAATTCACAGTACCTTATTTAGGTTCCTAGGTAATAATTCTTATTTGCATTAATCACTTGCATTAATCACACAGAACCCAAGGCTGCCTCTTGCCTTCTGTGCATTCCTGTTCCTGACAGTGGAACAAAAAGGTATCTGCTCTGGAGAAAGAGTGGTTTAAGTACATTGACACTTGATGCTTAGTAGTGGCAAAACTTAACTGTTAGAAAAAAAGACATTTTTTCAAATCAATGACTCACGCATTACTGTAAAATATATCGATTAAAAACAAAGCATAATGTTAGTCATTTAGTCAGGAGAGTGATGCAATACTGAAATAAATTTATCCCCTGACTTTTGCATTAACCTTTTATTGACTGCTTGCATACTCATAATTAACACACACTTAAGCTAGCTTGGTTAATTTTAGCATTGTGATCAGTGTCCTCTAATGTAGATGACACCCTGATCATCAAAAATCAGTGCAGCCCAGGGAACCATGACCAGGCAAGTGTCTGTCTCAGTGGATGCACACCTGCCCATGGAGATACCAGCCACCTTCCAGGGAAAGCATCATCTGCTGTTATGCAAATAGTCAAACAGTCATACAAATGCTTGTCATCACTTAGTTGAACATATTAATAAATATTAATAAATATTAATGAGCAAAGTCCATTTGTCAAAAACAGACCAAAAGGTTATGAAAAATCTGAGAACTTTAGAGAGTAGAGGTAGTGAGAACACGCTCTTCAACAGTAACTAAAAATGAGCTTTTTAAATTGAAACTGTCATAAATCTTGATTGTTTTAGTAAGAAAGCAGGGACCATGGAGTTTTGTGCATTCTATAAACAAACAATTCTTTCTATAATGTGTTATTGAACACTTACTGTCAAGGTGTTGCAGCTGAATTGCTCTGAAATATCTCACAGCAGTTTTCCTGTTCTGCTGCAGATAAAGTATTGAAGGAATCTATTCTGCATTTCAAAGTTTGTGTGATTTCCACTCTTTACATAATTTTTACATATAATATGCAGAGGTTAGTTCTATTTTCTTTTGGAATTTTGACTCTAGTAACTCAAATAACAGTTTTAAATTGATATGGAATATTTTCATTAACTTACAATATTGTAGCTCTTCATACTTTCCCACAACCACCACAGCTCGATGTTTGCAGCCTTTTTTTGTTTTTTTAATCAGGAGTTATGGTTGCTAACTCATTTTAACTGTCAGATACAAAGAATTTTAAATCATTCTGTGCAATCATTTAGATGCCTTTGATTGTTCTGCTTCTGTTGAAAATGTTGCTCTGCTTTTGGCAAGATCTTCAGCTCTGTTCCACTGCTACAAATTAAAGACCATTGCAGGAACAATTTCTCCTGTAGCATTTTTTTTTTAATCAGAAATATACTCATCTAGAAAGGTCTGGTTTTTGCACCCTAGTTCTGAGTGAGAAAGGACATTTTTGACCATGTTCCAGATTGTGGGAGCTATTCAGGTGGATTGCTAATTGAACTGCCAGGTGCAGTGGTGACTGCCTAGAACCAGCCCCATAGTTTTGAATATGAAAAATTTAAGCTGTCTTTGATGTCAGCAGATCCAGCACAGGGGTTGTAATTTGGTCAAAATAGATGATTGACAAATTACAAGGATGTATCATTCCCTGCTGTTCTTGCTAGTATGGAGCAAAGCTGTAGAAATCCAACAGAAGGACAAAAGCACCATGGGATCACTGAACTTGGAGTGCTGTGGCTCTGCTTTCCCTTTTTTGTGTTTTTACAGCACATTGATGCATTTCTGTCACCAGACTGGCACAGCAAGTCTGAGGACCTGACACACTTCCACTCCTCTAATCCCTCCCGTGGAATATGCTATGGCTAAAACCTCCCCAGCTGCCTGATCTCCTGGAAGTTCAGGCACGTGCTGGGTTGTGGGGAGACCTCTCAGCAAAGGCTCTGCTGGTAACAAATATGGAAAAGGGAAAGTAGCAAGCAGTGGCTCTTGGGCTGTCCAGGCACAGCATCACCATCACTGCCGCTACATTTACAGCAATACAAACACCCACATGTGAGGGAGAAACTGGTCAATCTGTTTGTGTGAGAGAGCAAGGAAAAAAAAGACATGAAAGGTAAAAAGAGGGCTCTGAAATGCTGAGGAAGCTAAAGGTTGATATATCTTTTCTCTCAGTGGAAACTGTTGTTAATAGATGTGGGAGAGAGAAAAAGTTTTTTTATTATTATTATTAGCTGAGTTTTGCAGATCACATAACATGCCTGCAGTATTTACTGGCTGAGCTTTGATTTGTCATCTGCAATAATCATTACATGGTTAATTTATCCACTTTAAGATGGAAACGCTTAAACTGGAGTGTCTTATACTACCCACCAAACTGAGTGTATTATTTTGTGCCAAGACAGAAAATAAAGCAAGCTTTTAAAAGCCTTATAGAGTTATGCTGTAATTAGTTTCAGCTTCCCCTGCATATTAATTTTCTCCTGTTCCTTTATATAATTTGGAAAATGTCTTCAGAACATGATGGCACAATCAGTTAAGTACTTCTCAGAACTCACACACTAAACTGCATTTGCTGTAACAACTATTATAAAGCAGCCAGCAAAACAAATCCTCTGTTATTCTGTACAGTGCAGCTTATCAATGCAAACAGTTTAATATTTATGCTAAGAGGATTGTCACAAGTAGCTTCTGTTCCTTTAATTCTTGTTTTAAATAAATAATGAGAACATTTAAACACATTACTCTTCCCAGGGCCCTGAGGTCGGCTAATCTTATTATTTATGAAGTGATGTGCTACATAATAGTACTTAGTGCATGTTAACAGATGCTATTATCAGGGGCTGATGTGGAGAGCTGAAGATATATTGGAATGCTCTGTGTTAATACTGTCCTTGCAGTGTAATGTACGATGGATTGAGTGCCCAGGATGCTGGTGCAGCAATTAACCACCCACCAACATGGGTGTAAAGCTGAAGGATGTTTTCTCATGGGGATTACACTGCTATTAATAATTCCCAGGAGAAGAAGACATCTTTCATTTGGCAACAGTCTCTTCCAGAAGGTCAATGGTGTGGACAAGGAAGTTGAGTGTGTCAGTATTGTTAGTGTTCATTCTACTGAGGTGAAAGATGCATAAATGTTTAAAACAGCTTTAAAGTTCTTTCAAAAATTATGTGCTTTATAGAAGACAAAATTTTTAAAATGTCATATGAGATATAAAATTACATTTCTGCAATTTGGTTTTTATCTCTAAAGAGATATATAGACCTGCAGTATGTACCAAAATTAAGGTAATTCTCAGCATTTTTCTTTTTTTTTGCCCCATTGCAAATATAAACTAATTAATCAGCAATGTGCAAATTGTTTGAGGGGAAGGGAAAAGAAAGGGGGAGAAATCCTCCTTGAGCTGTGACAATGTTTTTGATGTGGCATGTATTAGTCTAATCTTTAGAGATGTGATGGTTGCCACTTATAAAAACTTTCCTCTGCAGGCTGCAGTTCAGTTTAATATTATAATTAAACTTCACTAGTATTGATGAATAATCCATTTAATAAAAAACATTGTAATTTAAACATTTTCTCTGGGGACTAACATACACTAGCCTCTTAATTTAATTTTATTGAAGTTTTGCCCACCCATTCATCATTGGAAGTTGTTATTAACCTCCATTTCCATTTTTCTTTATAGAATTTTCTCTTTTTATATTGCCTTTTTCAGTGCTAAGCAGGTTGATACACTTATAAATCTCCAGAATCTACAAAGCTAGTCTGGCTTCTTTAATGTTGTTTAATCTATCCCCCCTGACCTTAATGCAGTAAATTCAGTTTAATCTTTCTCAATAATCTAGTAATACATTGGAAACCAGCAAACATTTAAATCTGATAATGATTTAATCACATACTTTAAATAACAGCTGGGATAATGAAAAAATAATTCACCATATAAAGGAACACTAACTGAGTTTTCTCTGTGATTGGCTTTTTGAGAAATCCCTATAGAAAATACAAAGCCTACAACAGAAATCAACTTCACTGGAAATGTGCAATCCACTTGGTGTCAGAAGATGTCGTATTTCTTTTTTTTATCATCTTTCTCTTTAAATTAATGCTCAAATGTATCCTTGCTGAGTATTCAGTTTCTTGATGCAGTTTTACTTAAGTGGTTTATCTGCTTACCTTTCTTTTCAGATGCCAGTCAGACGCAGCAGAGAGCTTGCCAGAGGACCAGAGACCAGAATGCCATCCCTTCTGGACAGATGATGATGAATGTAATATGCCTCTGCCATATGATCTAGAAGAAGTAATTGCTTATCTACAAAATCTTGTTCAATGGATAGAATAACAAGTGACCTTCCAGCCTAGAATTATTAATGCTGGTCATCTGGGGAGAAGCTTTGCTATCATAAATCTTTTAAGCTTTATGATTTCTTGATTGTATGTTATTTTATGTGAAAATGTAGATTTTACCTGTCTTTACACAGTATCTTAGTTACTGTCTCATAATAAAATGGACCAGCCCCCAAATTTACAGAAGTGTGTGTTTTTTAAGACCTGAAGTCCAGAACACCAGCCTTAGTTCTCTCCTCCTCCACTCTAATTCCCATTGCCCCTGCAGCCCAGGGGTATCTGTGTTTCACAGACTCACAGACTGGGGCAGGTTGGAAGGAACCACAGTGGGTCACCGCATCCAGCCTCCCTGCTCAAGCAGAATTCCCCAGAGCACAGGCACAGGCCTGTGTCCAGACAGTTCTGGAATGTTCCCTGTGAGGGAGGCTCCACAGGCTCTGGCCGGGCTGTTCAGTGCTCGGGCCCTGCACAGCAGAGAACTCCTTGCCCATGTCCAGGTGCAGCTCCCTGGGCATCATTCCTGCCCCTTCCTCTGGCCCATTGCTGGGCACCAGGAGCAGAGCCTGGTCCATCCTCTGGCACCTCCTGCAGATACTGGCAGACATTATTGTCGCCTCTCAGCCATCTCTTCTTGAGGCTGAGCAGGCCCAGCTCTGCCAGTGTTTTGACACATTCCCTTGGTATCTAAATTTCAGCTTCCAGGAGGGCCTAGAGCTGTCTCTGGCCTGGCAGGTTTGAGCAACCCAAGGTGTAGCTCACACCTGTGGCAAAGTAGACTGCATGATCTGGGCATCCTAATGAGAGGCCAGCTTGGGGTGAGCGGGCTGGAGTTCTTCAAAACAGAGCTGTGGATTCTCAATCCAGTAACACAAAGGGGCAGGAGATGCTGGAGATATTCCTTTGTGCAGTGGCTCCTTCTCAAACCATTTTTTCAGGTGAGGAATTCTGTGGGAGTATTCTAATATTCATCCCAAGACTTTCTTACTGTTTTGCCTCATGGCAACAGAGTACTGCTAGGAGAGATTTCTAATGTAAATCTGTACATCCTGGTCTCCCTGGAATTCAGAATTCAGTTCCTAATCACTGCTTTGTTTCTGCATGTTCTGAATCCTATTCTGAGGTCAGGTTTCTCAGTACATTGCCTAAAGAAGTGATGGACCTAAGTAAGACCTTCCATTTGGGTTGTTTGGCTCTCTGAGAAACTGGATTTAGATTGTGTGATATTGGGAATTGCAGCATCAAGTGAGATCTGTGAGCACAAACCCAAAAACTATGAAAAAGGAAACTGTTTGTGATGTTTTGTAGTAACGTGCTATAAAAAGAACAATTCTGTGTGGGATGATACAGGGTGCTCCTGAATGAGATAGAAAATTTTGTTTTGGTAAATTGCTATTTTATCTGAACTGGTTGGACTGGTGTCCAATTTTGCCACAAAAAGCAGAAAATCATTAGTGAAAAAGCACTCAGGCTGTATTACCAAAGAAGCCAGTAAGGTTCAGAGTTTGACATTTCCACCAAGAAATGAATATGCCTCCTGTGTTAACGTGGTGTTTAAAGTCTCTGCTGAGGCTGAGCTCACCCAGAACACACCAGCTTCTGTACTGGCAAAGTGCTGTGTGTGTGGATGAGGCTTGTGCTCCTGAAAATTGTGCTTTTGACAGTATAACATATGCCAGACCTCCCTGGAGCTGAGGAAGCTGTGCCAGTAAAAATTCAGTTTTAGTGGTATAAAACTGTGTCCACACCTACCAGCTTTTGCCAGGACAATTATATCAAGTAGAGGTTGTACCTCATAAGACTTTAGGTAAAGCTGTGCCAGCAGAAGTATAAATACCTGAATCAAGTGTTTCCATTGTAGTCCTGGGCTTCTGTGAAAATTTTAGTTATCCTGTGGAATGTAAAGACTCTCTGAAGAATAAGTTATTACTCAAACTAGGTTTGATAATATTACCATGATCCACACGTTTAGCTGTTGTCTCTTGTGCCACAGATTTCATAACATTTGGAAATACTGCTATGGGCATAGCTTTCTCTTCCCTGCACTAGTTAAAGCTGGCTTTACCAGTGGCATATTTGGATTAGTGCCACACTAAACACTGTTTGCTTTGGAGATCGCTTAGAGAAAAGCTAGCTGAAGATGTGGGAATTCTGCTTTTGAAAAGGCAGTTCTCAGAAACAGATATTGCTTTGGAAATGAGCAATATGAATTCAGACAAGCTAATGTTGTAACAGTGTTAGCACAATGTTTAGGGGGACTGTTTATTTATGCTGTTATGTTATGATTACTTTGTGTTTAATTAAGCACTGCTAAAATCCATGGGGATCACACTATTGAAAGAAATCTGACCACCACAAAGGGGAGAGAAGGCACATCAATGATGTAGTTTGTAGCTGAAATGGAGGAAAAGCTATTAAAAAATGATTGGCAAATAATTATTTCCAGCAGCAGTAAAAATAAAACCAAACCAAAACAATCCCAAACCTATTAGGAGACTGCTGGCAGTAATAACAGAATTTCATGTTCCCAGGTCTTGCCTATGCTTGAAGGTTTAAGGTAGTGAATTAGCTGAACTAGTATTAGTGCAGTCAGATCCCACTTATCTGAGCCATGGTTAGCAATGATATGGACAAATGAATACCTTTGGAATAAGACTGCCAAAATACCAATAATCAAGTGGTTTAGGGCTCTGTGTTGCATTCCAGTCTTGCATCATCTAAATCAGTATAACCTGATTGTTTTCAGTTGAAATGCAGAAGTATGAGAAGATTTCATATCTCCAAAGCCCACAGGAGTTGATAGCAATAACATGAGTAAGGTGGTGGAACTATTTGAAGCACAGAGTAATGCCAAAGGGTACCCCAAAAGGAGAACACAGTTAAAGGTAAATATATAAAAAAACCTGAGAGATCAACTATAAATTATTGCTGTGTTTAGATTATGTGTTAGAAGCTGACACATACTTTGAAAATTTCTTTATTTTATTGAAGTAGTTATAATTTAGCTTGTTTCAATGATTCTTTAGCAATCCATTTATATTCCAGCATTAGATAACCCATTTCCTTTTTGAAAGAGCTGGAAGACACAGCCTCTAATTAATGTTCTATGTACAGCAATTGTTTGCCAAGCCTGGATGCTTTAGAAGCATGAGGACCAAGGTCAAGTTTTTTCAAGGAAGAGGTGAGAGCATAAATTAACTTCTGACATTAAATTCAGTGGCTCTTTTAAAATGGTGAAGTTCACGATTTTGCTTACATTTACTTTTCATCAGCCAGGACTGAATTGAGGTAAAATAGTTCACTTGCACGTGTGTGTCAGGCTAAATGGATTGCAGAAGATACAGATCTGTTTGCCTGTCTGCACTTGCCTTTAGACAATATTCATCAATTTTACAAAAGCTACTGACTAAACATGGAACCAGTACAAATGAAATGCTCAGGGCAAGGGCTTTCTTTTATAAATCTGATACAGAGTTGGTTTTACACTGATAGAAAGAAAATGTTGGCAGAAAATGAAAAACTTCTATTGTTTCTGTAATTTGGGGGATGAAAGATACAGACTGTTTTTAAGTATTTGATAGAAAACTGCTGTGTTATGCAATGTAATTAGAGATGTTTTTATAATGCTTTGATCATATCCGTGTATATGAAAATATTTTATCCCATAGGTCTTTTCTTCTGTTGAAAAGGTTATGTAAATAAATAAAATTAATCTCAATACAGTGAATTTTAAAGGTATAATACTTATGTTCTAAGCTTTACAGCAGGTTCTGATTATTTAAAGGGTAAATAAGAATGCCATGAGTAATCACTGACTGAAAACTGTGCAGGATGGATAATGTGCACCATAACAAATATCCAAATCAGTTGTCTTCTTATCATCTGAATAGGGTTTTAGATTCACTGGTAGTGGTACAAGATGCAATATAAAATCATGCTGGACTACTTAATGCAGAGGGGCAGATTCAGGGATTCCATTCATGTCATAGCACAGAAATCAAAATATTATTAAAATCCATCATGAAAGGTGACTAAAATGTTGTAGTGTGTAAAGAACTGGCATTGCTCCGTCCTGAGTTAGAGCAGTGCTGTTCCATCAGTCCTGTGCCATGCAGTGGAGTTTGGGCTGTTGGATATTAAGCCAGGCCAGGCTTAGGCTTGTGTTTAAGCTGGGCTGAGAGCAGGGCAAGAGAGACGAGGTGGGATGCACAGGAGACCCAAGGGATGTGATTTTTCAAGGCCACAACTTCATTAGCTGGACTCATATGGGAGTCATTGAGCTCAAACTTGTACAGTGCAGGTCAGGATCTCTCTCTTAATTGTTACCACCTGGTGCAAACTTAATGTTGGCTCCCTAAACCCCTCCCTGCCCCTGACAGCCAGTCCTCAGCTTTCTGCTGGGATCTGACCACTCTCAGCTCACACCAGGATTACAGAGCTGGGAAGAATGGTTGTTCCACTGTAGCAACAGGGACGAGAAACTCTCATCCCCAGCTTCAGCCTCCACCTCTGTCCTGCTACAGCTGCACAGAGTGAGTACCTCCAAACATTCTGCTTCTCCTCTGAGATTCAGGTTGCTGCAGTTCATCTTCTGTCCTGTCCCACCAGGACAGTGATCTGACACAGGGAAGGGCCAGACAAGAAGAATTCTGTTTGCATGAGGTTCCTCATCAAAAACAGACACCCACTGCACTCCCCATAAGAGTGAAAAGTTCAGGGCTGCAATAATCTGCCTTTAGAGGATGGGAGCTGCCAGGGAGTGATGAAGGACTCTGGCCAAACCACCAGCATTTGTTGTTCTGTAGGCCTCCCAACCTGCCCTGTCCTGGCTCACCCCAGCTGTGCAGGCAGAGGCAATCCTGAGCAGAACCTCTGCTCTCTGTCCTGTCCAAACTGACTCTTCACCTTCAGTGTGGCTGGGCTTGCACCTTCATTTACATTCATCTGTCCTCTTCCTCTTAGCCTGAGGGCATTTATTGAACAAGAGAAGATAATTTATACAATTACAAAAAGACTGTACATAGAAAGGCTACAGAACTGGCTGAATAACATGTAAAATAAAAGCCAAGGAATAACCAATAAAATTAGCACATTAAAATGCTGATATTTAGGCACAAGCACTTCACATTTCATGGGAACTCCTGTTTCTCTTCTTGTTGCTTAGGAGATAACATTCATAATCCAAAAGGATGTATTGTGCTTTGGTTTACATCCTCTAAATCTCCACTGGTTTTACAGAGCTTGTCCATGATGATCAAGAATTTGGTCACAAAAGTTGTTCTCCTCCCCCTCCCTATCGTCAAATACTTGCTTTCATGCCAACACATCTTGGTCTGATTAGTCCCCTTGATTACAGGCTAAAGTAAAAAGTCAGGTGTATAAGATTCCCATTATCCTTTATTCCACTGCTTCTAAGAACAGGTCAGATAGAGCTATTTCAGTGAAAATGTGAACAATCAACTTCTGTTTACCATTAACCTTCCGTTTTCTTTTCTTAAAATCAAATCAGGGCTTGGTAGGCAGTTATTTTCATACATGTCCCTTGATCAGTGGAACAATCTGTCAAAAGCCATCAAAGCCTCTATTAGGTTGAATTGCATTCAAAGTTAAGCTCTCCAATCATTTGAAGGACTGTGATGATTGCTTTTAATATAGTATACATTGATTTCTCTCTTGGAATAGCAACATAACTTTGAAACTAAGCATGTATGACTTGAGCATTTTGCTCTCCAGTATGTCTTGAGAAGCTTTGTTTCTTGTGGAAGATGAATGTCTACATTAAAAAAAAAAAAAAACAAATGCAGTGAAATCACCTCTTTATTGTCACAAGTTTTTAGCTTTTCCTAGTTCACTGTAACCCTCAAGGTGTAACACATGAAATACGAAGAAATTTTCCAGGGTCCCTTTCCTCAACAGCTTCACTGATTTATCTAATTGTACTGATATTGTAAAAGTGGCTCTTTATCTTAAAATATCAGGATTCTCTACACAGAGAAACTGAGGCAGAGGTCAAAAGTGCAGCTGGGATCTGAGTGCCAGCACTGGAATGTGTGTTATGTAACCCTCTGTCACTGGCATATCTCTACCACTGCCAGAAATCAGCTCAGCTTACAGAGTAAAGATGCTCTCATAGAACTTGTTGTCCTCCAAAGTTATATCTGAAAGTTGAGCTGGAATCTGTCCTATTCATGTCATATTTAGCACAATATTTAATTGCATAACACGCAATAATATATCTCATATAATAGAGACCTTTCTAAGGTTTGATTAAAACTTTCCAGTCACTCTTTTAGTTACATTCCAAGTCCCTGAGCTCTCAATGGGAAAGACAGATTTTATTGGAATTAAATGATTCCATGGAGAATATGCAGTGTATAATATGGTACAATCTGATACTACCCCCACTCGTCTAGATCTATTTTTAAGTATTTCCACTGCATGCCCCACAAGGTGCTACAGCTGCTGTATTAGGAAACTCTTAAGAAAATACCCTGTTGTTTGTGCTGTTTTTACCAAGGTGAAGGTGAGCTGCTGAAGCAAACTGGAATGCTGGTTATGCACCTGCTAGCACTTTGCTCTGGTACTTATTTGGTAGTCTGGTAGTACTTACTGTGTTACCAGCTATTTTGATGAACATCTTAATAAATTATTATCCAACATCAAAGAATTCCACAATTCTTTTATTGCTGTTCTTTCTCTTCTATTGACTGATGTCCCTTCTTTCCCTTTTGTCTCAGTATTAACAGCAATGTTATTAACAAGTTTTGTTCTTTGTTAGGCTGATGTGACCTTTAAGTGAGAAAACTTTAGAATTATGTATCAGATATTTCCTGAAGTACATTTATTTTCAAACCAATTTATTAGGTTATTTTGAAATTAGGTTATTTTGACTATTTTTTCATTTAGTACTGCTACTTTTTATTAAGACCTATTTATAGAACTCTGCAAGATATACAGTGATGTGTAAGTTTGTGTTATGCATTTACTAATTTACTGACATTTATCAAACAAACTGCTTAAAGAATCTGTCTGTCATTTGCCTTTCAGAAGGTGTTAGTTCTTGTTTTCAATACCTCATAGTTGCAGTGCATGGAATTTCAGGTGCATAGGTGACAAAATTTGTTTCTGTAAGCTCTCTATATGCCAAATAGAGAGAAACTTCATCAAAGCAGCACACTCAAAGATGCTGAGTCTACTCCTCACTGGCACGTTGCTCACAACCTGGGCTGTGTGTCAAGTCCAAGTGCAGTTATCCTCATCTGCCTATGCTGGCTAGTTAATAGTGGCAAATAGATAAAATAGATGCTGGAGGGTTTGTTTTTAGTCTTGAATTGATATAATTAAATACTGGTCATATTGCAAATCTTCTAGTAAGGAAGGCAGAATAATTTCTGTGCCTTTGGTAAGACTCATATCATAAATGAGTCTGACTGACTTCTACTCTCTGTAATAGTTTTTCTTTCAGCAAAAAATATGGCTCTGCTAGGTTCAGAACACATTCTTCAGGCAGAGCAGCCTTATGCTTCCCGTGTCTGACACAAGCTGTTACATTATGTGAGTGGTAGGAGCTCAGTGCCCACCACCACCCATCAGCCTGTTTGAGTGTATAAACTGTTTGTTCCATGTTTGCTGCAGTAAAGCTTGCGATTTAGAATGTGTGTAGTCATTATAACAAGGCAATGTCAAGGAAATGTGTCTTGTACATAGACTGAGAGGTAGTGAGGTTTGGGATGCCCATTGTTTCTAAAGAATTTCTTTTCACAGGTTTATATTCACCCACATCAGATTTTGTGAAGGGTTCTTTATGTCAGAGGAATAGTCATTAGGTGTCTCTTTCCCAGTGAAAGCTGTGTCCATGCTATCCCAGATTAGAGGGGAGAGCAAGGCAAGGGCTGGTACTGCAGATTGCCTGTGATGCTCTGGCAGGAGCCGCTGTGGAGATCAGCAGAGGGATTGATGTGCCCATGGCCATGTGGCTGAGGTGCTCTGCAGTGTCCTGTAATTCCTGGAGTTCCCTTAAGGCCAAAGGCTGTGTGTGCAAATTGTTCTGCATTAGTAGATTCCAGCCAAGAGGTGATGGAAACTTGAATAAAACCGGCCAGGATGGAATGGAGTCTCCAAGTAAAACAGTTGTCAGAGAGCATTATTAACACATGCTCCAGCTCAGAGTCAGCAAGGCATCCAAGAGATGAGAAATTTGATTTCTTAGCCTAGAACATTCTTTCCTTGGCTTTAGAAAAGGTTTAATTGAAAAGGCTTTTGAAAAGGTTTAATTAAAAGCTGTATGGAGACCCATTTGCAAAACCAGTGTTAGTCTGAAACATTTCTTACAATCCGTTGTGATATATCTTATATATGTCTAGAAACACCAAGATGAATGTCCCTGGGATCTAGAGTGCCTTGAGCTGTTCCTTTTCCCCCCTTTTTTTACTCTCAGAGCATACTTTTCTTTTCCTTAACTTTTCCTAAAAATAGGTAAAACACATGGCAGTGGTGACCTTTGAGAAAAAAAGAAGATGCAATAATCAGGGCCTTTGCTGGAGGGACACAAGCACAAGGAGACTCAAGAAGAACATTTTCTGTGGGGGTTCAGGTGCTCTTCCAGCATCTCCATTCAGGAGCAGCTGGTCTTAATTGAGGCAGAGACTAATCAGGATTCAGTGTTTGTTGAATTTTGAATTTTACCTTAATTCCATTCTTTCTGTAGGAAATCTGACTTGAGAACTTAAATTCTCCTTGAAGAGACAGACTTCTTGTCTTTTCACCATAAAGTCTCTTGCACCCTGTTACCTACGGTCATTACCCTGAAAATGGTGCAAATATCATAAGGTTACACACCCTGCTACAGCTGAAAGATACTCTTTTCATTTGGTGTGAGACTTCATTCCTGCTCTAAAAGGTCTCAAGTTATATTGCTGAAGCTGCAGTTGTGCAACTTATCTGTCAGCCAATGTCTGTATTTTGTGGTCATACAATCATTGTTCAAAGTGAGTTTTTGCTAAACATTTTTAAAAGTGTTAGGTTTTTTATTCCAAGATCATTTATATAAAAGAACCATCATCTCAAACCAGAAGAATCACACTGAGTTTGTAAATAGGTAAAAAGAAGTAAAGAAAGCTTCTGTCACTCTGGGTTCTTGCTTTTTCAGTGGATCCAGAGTATGATTTTAGAGTTTGTAACTGAATCAGCTTATCTGCTAAGACATATGTGCAAGTTTTCATCTAATCTATATGATGCCTTCTTTGCACAATTATGCTTCATTTAATTTCAGACATTTCATGGTCTGTATGAAACTTGCTGCATAATTATCACTAAGATTTTGGAACTAACAGCACTTCATTAATTAGGTTTCTGTTATCCTATTCCTAGTTGCATGTTAATTATTAGGGTGAAAATAAAGGGTGCTT
Source organism: Camarhynchus parvulus (assembly GCF_901933205.1). Taxonomy (NCBI): domain Eukaryota; kingdom Metazoa; phylum Chordata; class Aves; order Passeriformes; family Thraupidae; genus Camarhynchus; species Camarhynchus parvulus. The sequence continues at coordinate 10,534,642 of NC_044581.1, read as the reverse complement.
TTCATAAGGCTTCATATTTTCCATTTACAAGTATTCTGCTAACATCTAATAAACTTAGTGGCCTCTAAGAACAAGAGGAAGTGAAATCCTACTTAGCAAATTCATAGCTTTTCAATGTATCTCGTGGCTTTATGGTATGTCAAACTGTAGGAATGTAAAAGTGGTTTAAGGAGCTGTTGCTGGGTTCAACTAGCTGCAGAAACTTATAAGTTATTTTTGTTTCTCCTCTATTGCTGAACCTCTGGGGCCTAAGTCTGGGCTACTTGATAAAGCAGTCATTCAGGAACTTGAAACTATACAAGCTTTGATAGACTTAGAACAAGATCTTGTATTAAACATATATATTAAAAATAAAATTTCAAATCTGGAAATTGATTGTGGCTTGACCTGTATATACTGAAGAGCTCACTGTTCCTGACTTTCTTTGCTTTACTGATATTATTAGATCTGTTGTTCTTTTACCAGAACTCCCAGCTGATAGAAGAAAAATCAATGAAGAGCAAAGCATATTGGACAACAGCACTTTCATTAGAGTCAGGGCCACAACTGACTAACTAAGACTAAGTTATGACATTTCCACTTTTAAAGGTTGCAAATACTCATATTATGCATTTTCAGATATTCACAGGGGGCCAGAGTCAAATATGCATTAAGCAAGCTTGGAATAGAGCAGTTTTCAAAAAAAAAATTCAATATAACACACAGATTTTTTTTTGTACATGCCAATATGAGGATTATAAATCATAAGGAATTTCTCTCCAATGCTTTTTTAAAAAACATAGCAGAGATCCGAAGTCACACTTCCCAGCATTTTATATTTATCTGCATACCCTTAAATCCCCCCATTTCAATGGACTGCTGGACATAGTGATCTCCCAGGTGCCTATTGCAGTGTGCATTCAGCCCTTGCCTGGTACAGAGCAGGATGCACAGGGATCTCTGAGGATGCCTCCCCTCCACACAGCATTGCCTGAGCTAGCTCAGGATTGAGGATGCTCAGAGGTCTGCAGTTCAAACACACATCTGCCCAGCTAATGGGGTCAGAACATCTCCTTCCAATAATGGATTGGTTCTCTCTAGGGTAAAGTGCCTCTAAGAGAAATTGAGAGGAGATCCATCCTTAAATAAGATTTGATGCAGCCCAGGAGAATGACAATTACATCTTTTGCTAACACTGTTTCTAAGGCAAAGTCATGCCTTGTAGGAAACAGGATGATGGAGTACTTGGGGAGATTTTTGTAGTGTAATGACTGGTAGATAGGTCCATGCTATAGAAAAATTCTGTGAGAGAGAAAATTAAACTCATCTAAGGGGCTGTTCTGTTGCAGACAGTGAGAAGCATCCCGGTGTGGGTCATCCTAGTAAAGGCTGGGTTATTTTCTTCTTGGACTGGTGACAGGAGCAGATATTTTTATACAACAGATGAAAAACACAGGAGCCACTCCTGGGGTTGCAGTCCAGGGACCCAGCTGAGATGTAGAGTAAAAGAGGCACTCAGAAGGGGCTGCCCAAATCAAGTTAGAGCTGCAATTAGAATTGAGAATTCATCCATACCTGGATGGCTCTTTGCTGTGTCCCATGGCACAGGTCTCAGCTGAGGGGCTGAGGTAGGGCTGGGCAGGGGGGATTTCACTGAGCTGTGCCTACACCTGAACTTTCTCCCTCTCATGCTCCCACATATTATTTCCCCACACTGTGCAGGACTGTGCACACTCTAGCAGCAAACCTGCCCCAGAGTCACCAGCACAGGGAGGGCACTGTGGCTGGGCAGTGATCCTGTGGCAGGGACAGGGGATCCCAGCAGTCAGAGGGCATTAGAGCCACCACTGAGCTCATGTGTATCTGAACAAAAGCAGGGTGACTTTGTTTGCCCCTCTGATTCCCAGATCACTGATTCACAGAAAGGCATTTTCAACCATTATTCTTAAACTCAAATCCTGATTTTCATGGCAGGTCTGTGGCTGAAATATAAATTGTAGGTGGGGGCTGTAGCTGAGATTTTGCCTGTCTCTAACCACTTAATTTTCTATTTTGTAATTCCACAGCCCTCTGCACATGTCAGTTCTAGATGCAAGATGTAGCAGTAGGCTCTCCAGTCATTGATCCTGACTTAACTGATGTCAATCATCCATTTTGGACACTTGTATAATCCTCCTGGCCCAGACTCCTACATCAGCACTGGCTTGTCAGAAGTTCAAGTTGCATGGCAGCGCCTGAAGCCCTTCAGGAGTGTGGCTGCAGCCCCCTGCTCTCACCTTCCTGCTGTCACCCACTGTGGAGAGGGCACAGTTCTCCCTCTTACCCTCCTGTGGTCTCTTTCCCAGCTTTCTCACAGGTACTTGCACTCACTGCTGGCCTTGACCCAGTGATGAGGTCCCTTTCCTTGAGGGAGCATAACTCAGTGGTAGTGATGAGACTGGAATAGGTTGCCCAGAGAAGCTGGGAATGTCCCAGCTCTGGAAGTGTTTGAGGCCACTTTGGGTGGGATCTAGGGGAAGGTGTCCCTGCCCAGTGCAGGGGGTTGGAACATGTCTGAGGTGTCTTCCATTCTGTGATTTTGAGTCAGCTGCCTCTGCTCCCTGTGAGAGCTCTCCTGTGATTGCTGATGGCACTCAGCTCCCCTGCCTGCCCTCACCTGCTCTCTGTGGGACCTGCTGGCTTCACCTGCAGCTGTGTCCTGGCCTGTTTTCCCACTGGTATTTTCTATTTATTTGGCTCCAGCTCGTGGTTCTGGCAGCAGCAGGGTGCTGGGGCAGTGGTGGGGTGCCTGGGGAGGGGCAGGCAGGCCCTGTTGCTGGCACATCCCCTTTGCATCAGTGCAGCACTCAGCCAGCAGCAGGGGTGAAAGGACACGTCGACACCAAGGCAGTCTTTGTGAGATGGCTTGCCACAACGTGGCACATTGAACTGCAGATAATGTTTTATGCCTTTTTATTCCCCTTTGAGAACAAACATGTAGATCCTTGTTAGTGGTTAATAAACAGGAACAGAAAACTCTCTCCAGCTATACTTTCAAAAGTTTGCATCCTGTGGCCAGGGAGGGAGGTAAATGTACAGGCATCTAATGGAGCCATAAAATGGTTACAAAGAGCTGCATAAGCAACTGAATGTGTATGTGGCTCTTTACCCTTCAGAACCCCAAAAGAGAACAAAAAGGGGCTGATCTGGAAGTAGTTTCAGGCTGGGATTTCCATACCTGTGGAGTACCTGCCCTGCCTCTGCCCATCTGCCGGTGCACTTGTGTTGTAGCTCTGTAGCCTCCATCCTCTGTTCCCTGGGTGTTGCCAGGGGTAAACATCAGTGTTTGCTTGCCAGGGCAGCCTCTGACTGCCCCAGCCACCACCTGAGCAGTGGATGGGCTTTGTGAACACTGTGTCACTCTTTCCTAATTCTCATTTACTGTGTGTACCTTTCAGAGCCTCACGGGGCAAAAGATAAAGGAATACAAGTTCCTGTAGTGTAAATGAAAACCCCAGTGCTAAGGAGCAATCCTGACATGTACTGCAGGATTTTCTATTATTTAGAAACACTGTAAATCATTATTTTATGGAGAAGTAAAATATGTAAAAACATTTCTGCATAGTTCTTTTCTAAATCTAACACAGAAGCTTTTGCCCCATTTTTTAAAGCAACCATTTAATAAAGTCTGACACTTAGCAATGTTTTGAAATAATTTTTGCTGTTCTGCCAGCAGTTAGCTTTGCTGTGAATCTCTAAAGACAAATCCATCTACAGTGAATCTAGCAAAATTCAGCTCCGTGTTGTATGTCAGGGTTGAGGACTACTTGTCAGCTCTGGCACTGTCAGATTTTATCTTTAAATATGACAGGCAATTTGTTCAGGGAGCACTTCTGAATGACAAGATATAGTGGTGTTGTAAAACATGGCACCTGTGTGGTATGCCCTGCCTCTGTGGACATCAGAGGCTATTGTTTCCTTTGCTATTAGACAGCCACAGTCACACAATAAGGTGTGTAAAATGTTCACAGAAACCTTTTAAATAGAGTAGCAGGAAAGTAGATACCCTGCGGTCATTTAAGTCAGGCCATTTATCATTTTATCTTATAAAACACAGCATTGGCTAAAATGCGATGTAAAGAGAAAAGCAAACGCTCTGCTGAGCAGTGTCAGTGCAAGGCAAGGGTTTGAGCCAGGCTGTAATAAAAGAGGGTTATCTTTAAAGTGAAATGCAGTAGAAAAATTAGGATTTTAACTCCTTCCCAGTCAGACAGCTGGCAAGAGCCATGCAGAGGGCTGCTGTTGGCATATGGGATGAATTTGGTCCCACTGGATACGTAGGGATAGGATGGGTTTGGTAGTTAGAAACATGCAGAATATGTACAAACAGATCCCTCATTAGGAAGGACTTGGCACAGCTTAAATATACTTTTTTGTTTCTTATTATGAAAAGAAATTAAGTAATTTCTTTTTACCTTGGTGTAAACCACTACTTTAAAGGAAATTCTCTAGCTGAAGCAGAGTGGTAGCCTGTGCTGTTTCTTTTTTGGCAGACAAAACTATCTGTCATGTTCACTCTTAGTATGACTTCCCCATCTTCTGTAGAAGAAAATAATACTTTTATTTTTAAAGTGGCATAACTGTGTTCAGAAATTTATAAATTCTCCTCAGATATTTTCATCATTTTTTTCCTTTTTTACATACGAGGTTGAAATTTAAGAACCACTGGGAAAATGAGCATTCATCTTATCTAAGCAAAGATTTTTTTTATGATTAGCTCCATATTCTGAGATGGTTTCCATAATGAATGAATAACAAGAAGCATATCCAGAGGGTTAATCATTCCACCTGCCTTTGGTATTTATTTCATGTTAGCATGAACTGTCACTGGAGAAGTCTATCTCTTCTCATTGACTCTGGAGAGAGATGAGGTAACTTGCTTGTGTAACTTTCAGCTAAATTTGGCTGAGGAAAGTCATCTTTAGCCACCTAAATCCCTTGACTGTCTCCCTGACATAGCAGCCTAGATAGATCACAAAGGTGCTCTCAAGAATGTTTGCCTTCTTGTTCACCAACATTTGACCATCTCTGATACAGCTTCATAATGGAAGCTAATTCAAAGGGCTTTTAAAAACAAGGAGAAAGATTTTTTTTGTAATTAATAGTGATGGATGACTGGTATGGTCACACAGAGCAACATAAATCTTTGTGCCATGCCCAGTGCTAAAAAGCAGACAAACTCTAGCTCAGGGAACTCAGGTACTTAAGCTTAGGGAAGTCATACAGGGAAAGGGGTTTAGACCTCATGTCCATTAGGAGGGCAGATAAACACCCAGTGAAGTAATTTTGCCTGCCCATCATTGAATAATGTACTCTGAAAGGCTGCACTTCAGTTCCACCCTCCTCAAGCAAGTGGCTTGGCCAGCAGTTTAGAGAGAATGCAAAAGTCAGAAAGAAAAAACCCCTCAAACACCAATGAAGAGCTACAGACATCCAAATAACTGCCCCAAATCAGAATAACTGATAATAACTGCCCCAAATCAGAAGCAGCTGTGAGTAATTAGCAATTATCTGCTACTGGATTTTCATGAGAAATGAGATATAAAATACTTCATATATATTTCAAATGCTGTGTATTTACTGGGGTGTATGTTATAGAGCTGTATAAGAAGTACTAGCGTCAAGGAGTAAGGTCTTTTATTTAAAGGTCAAAATTGAAAATTTGGGATACAAGTGAACTGAACAGCAGTGAAAAAATACATAGACTTCTCACAAACTGTGTGCCAGTGTATAATCTTTTGCTGCTGCAGCAATTTCTTCTCTTAAATACTTTCATTTGAATATTGCTGTTACAGGAACCCTGAGATGTGCCAGGTAGGAAGGAGTAGTTAATCATTTTATGCACTCTACAAATGGTGAACATGCTTTATTAGTTTCTTCTATAGATAAAATTAAGTGATATCTCGGAAATGTCTGCAATAAAGTTATTTTGGGTTATTTTTTTGCTTTAGTAGTCTCTTCGTGTCCTCAAATTGCCTTTTCTAAGCCATGGACGTGGTTATCATGCAAGCTGGGCTTAGGTAGGAATCAAAATAATGGCATCAAATAGACAGGAACAGATTTCTTTATTATGGAAAATTGCAATTCATTGATGCACAAGAGGCCACCCCTCTGTAGGCCCAAACCACAGTGGACATGATTATCCACAGCTGGAGCTAGTCTGAGATGACAGGAAATGGGAGCACAGGTGCAAAAACTTCATTTATTTCCCAGCTGCCCAGGAGGATGGCTTGAGTCTGTGGCACAGAAGGGAGCTGGAAATGTGATGGGGAGGAACTCAAGGAGCCCTGAAGAAGCTGATGGACATGCCTGGAAGCAGGAAGGTAAGTGGGAGTGTTTCTCCATATTTTTGAGTTTAATATGGTGTTTTGCACAAAATCTTGCCTTTGGTAGAGTAAATAATTGAATGTGTTCTGTGATTAATAGAGGAATCAAATTCAGGTATGGACACTTTTCATCAGGACTCCTCCATCTGTAGGAACAAGGCTTTGTACCCTTGGTGGGGGAGCTCTGTTTACTCTGGTGCTTTTTAACTCTTTGTGCATAAGGCTGTTGAATTTATGGCCAGCTTTAATCAAATATGAAATAAAAATTCAAGTCTCAGCGACTGAAGTTCTGAAATTGTTTTGTGAAGTTGGGAATGAGGCAAAACGAGTGACAGACAGCAGTGTCCCTTCTGAGGAGGAGCCAGCAGCAAGTGCCCATCACTGTCCCTCTGCTTGGTCAGCCACAGCAAGGGTTGTGTCCTGTTAGAGGAAACACTAAATACCAGGGAGACAGCAGCACTGCTGTGGTGAGAGCATAGGGCCAGGATTTTGGTGACAAGAATTTGAATTTATGGGAAATTAGTCTTCATTAGTTCTGCTGTTCACACAAACTCTTTCTGGTAAACCTGAGAAAACCAAGGCTTTCTCTGTTTTACACTAATAAAACCAGGGTAATGTTATTTAAAATGCTTTGGCTGTACAACAGTTTCCTATAAGCTTCCAGCAATTATCCACAATGGATGCACATTCTTAACTCATGTTTGATTTTAATAGTCAGTGTGACACTGAGTAGAATTGGATTGGGCATTGAGCTTTTCAGTCCCAAACCACCAGTGCACTTGGGGGTACATTTAGATTTAAATTGCATGATTTTCAATTGGGAAAATGTGTAAGTGCTTTGCTAGATCCAAGCTATTGCTTGGTATCCCAGTTTTGTAACTTTTTGACCAGAGATTTTTCATAAGAATAAATCATTTCACATGGTTTCCTAAAGAAGTGTGTTTGCAATTGTGCTATGTGCTCAGACAAGGACTGATTTAAACCAAAATGAATTAATAACAGAATAAGTTTCTGGTGGTTTTATGGGAATGGAAGAGAGGCATTATTAATGCCTGTAAGGAAAAGGCTGGTTTGGGACCCTCAGTCCTACCAGAAATCAGCTCACCTACACAGGTGTGAAATTATGAGCCTGAACTCATAGCAAGTGGGAACTCATGGGCACTGTGGCTCAGCAAGCTACCTGTGGCTTTTACTGTGATAACTTTGATTTACTGTGATGTTTGAAGGCAAACACTGTATTCAAAACAACTGTTTCTCCCAAAATGAGGATCTTTTTCTTGCTAAGGGACATGTGTGGCAGGCTGCACATTAATGCAGACCTTAGCGTTATCCAGAAGTATCCTAGGAACCTCCTTGGCTCTGCAGATACTGAAGGCTCATGAAGCAGCTGGCCACAGCCCTCCTCCCCTCTTCACCTTCCTGAACAAAGGGAAACACTGCAAAGAAAGGTGACCCAGGCATGATAATGTGAGTGTTAGGATGAAGAACAAATAGCTTGTCAAACAGCAGTATTGTCTGAGGTAATCAAAGGGTCATGGACTTGGAGAGGGAAAGACTTCTAGGATTGAGTCCACCAGCGTCCCCACCACTGTCAAGCCCACCACTAACCCATGTCATTAGGTTCCACGTCCACACAGCTTTTCAGGGATGGTAATTCCCTCACTTCCCTGGATACCCTGTTTCTCTTATTCCTACAAAAAGTTGGCAATTACACTGCATCTTTATTTTATTTTGCTTTTTTAAAAAATCAACTGGATATCAATCTACAATCAATAAAGAAAGTTGCCTATGGGCAGTTCTACCTTCAAATCTACTCCATGGATCAGCTGCTGGTAATCTATACACAGTCAATAAGACACGTTTCGAAAGTGAGGTTTTTCTCCCAAAAGGCAAAGCTGCTCTAATTTACAGCTGGATATGAACTGGGTGAACAGTATACACCTGAAGTAAATGTAATTTCCAATTTACAAGAAACTCTGGTGAAAGATTAGATCTGATCTTCTCTCTATGCAAGTAATCTATGGATATTTATATAATGATAACTGGAGAGCACAAATTGCTTTGGTTTTTCCTTTTGGGTATCTTTTTCATTTGTTTGTTTAGCAAAACCTGCAGGGGAAACTCGAACAGCTATAATTACAGTCACAGTTACAAGTTGTGGGGTCTGTAGATAATAAGCTACAAGGCATTTTTATTGTGCTCTTTTATTATTATTTGGTTAAAGAATGCTTTTTTTTTCCCAAGACAATCCATCTGTATTTTGTAGGAAAGAGAATCAAAGCAATAGCTGTCAAATATCAGTGAGATAGCAGATTTACAAATTAATCCCATTGCTTTGTATTTCCACAAAGGTTGAAATCTATAATTGGTGCTAGAAACTGTAATTAACTTATTAGAAGCGCTCAGGCAGCTAGGTGTGCAAAATGGCAGCAGGTGTGTAATATCATTAGAAATACACTGTATTAAAAGCACCTCGGAGTTTTATCCCTTTAGTTTCATGCTACCAGCTGCCAATTTGATTGGTTAAGTAGTTTTGGGCCATGCAATACTCTTTCTTTTGGATTGATGTGTTTATTACTTTTTATGACAGGGGATCCCAAGGCAGATGTTCAATAAAGAAACAAGCTGCTACAGACCAGAGTAAAGAGATAGGTGGTGTAGATGCAGGAAATTGGGAAAGTTATCATATGCGCTAAGTTGTTATTGAAGATTTTGCTCCCAGCATTTGTAGCAGTTGTGTTATATGCTCTTCCACAGACAGTAATCTAACAGGGAATTATTGAAAGCCAAGTGCCAAGATTTCAAATTGCACTGTGTGATGTGGAGCTGCTACTGGAGCGGGGAGCTGGAGGTTTGAAATGATAAAGATGTGGCTGTGCCATTTTTAGGGGCTGTGTGAGAACAGTGAGAGCTGCTGGGCTCGTGCAGAGCCTTTTCTCACTGAGACACAGCTGAAGGTCTGATTTTCCTTTGTATCTTGTGCAGTCATTGGTGAAATCATTTACATTATTCCCATTATAGCCCCATTACAAAGGGAGTGAAAATTGTTACTGGGAAGGAATCTCGTTTCAGAATTTGAATAACAGGTGAGCAAATTATGGTTGCATAGACCTGGATCAACTAAAGCCAAATTCTGCTCTGTCTTCACCAGTAAAAATACACACTCATCATATTTAAGTGAATGGGAACATATAGATGGATATGTGGGCAAAACCAAAAAAAAGAAAGGCTTTTAATCCCTATAACTGTTTTCCACTTGGTTTGTTTTGCTTAGTGCTGTGGGGGAGAGAAAATACAAGTCTCATGGCTTTTGGAAACATCTGAACACTCCTGTATGGGAAAAGCAAATATTTTCTAGAGAGGCTTCTTGGCATAAACCATTTCTTTTGCAGTGTTTTAAGAGGAAGCAATAGACTGTGATTGACATAAAAATTTTCTCTTTAACTGATTTAGTATATTTTGCTGGTTTTGTGACTTTAATTTAATCTATTACAACCAGATATGAGAAAAGCTAATAATTCATGAGAGATGTTATTTTCTAATTAGGTTTTTATGAATGCCCCTAAAGCTTCTGCCCAGAAGTGGAAGCTGGCCAAAAAGATTTGAATTATATTGAGAGCAAACTGTTCTGCTCTGTCCATAATCTTTAATGTGCTGCTTTCCTTTGGTTTCTTGATGTATTAGCATCACCCCTAAAATATTTATTATTTCAAATAATATCTGTGTTTGGAAGGGATGAGTGTCTCATTGCTCCTTTCACCACCCCTGAGACCCTTGCTGTCCTACTCCTGCAATCTCCTCTTGGCTTCTGAGGCTCAGCTCTTCAAACTGCATGGGCACAAAGTGCTGCCCTTGCTCTTGCAGACAAGAGGGTGTGACCTGTGCCATCCCAAACCTCCCCACTCCTGTGTTTGTCAGTAGTCACTTGAAACCTCCCTTCTTTGCTCCTAAGGCTGTATCTTTCCATACCCTCTGCCTTTTCCTGCTGCTTGTGAATTACCAGGTGTGGCTACTGGGGAGAAAAAGGAGATGTGTAATGGGCTCTTGCTGTCTGTGGGGAGGAAAGTTGTTCAATTTGAGACAGTCCTGTGGTCTGCAGGACTTCTCATGGTCTGAAAGGGCAAATTTCCTGGGCTGAGCCAAGTATTTCAGGTCACATCTCTGCTATTCCGTCCTCTTCTAAGCTATTGAAGCCTTAAGGGGGGGGGGGGGAAAGAAGTTATCAAATTTAGGCTATTAGGCTATTTGTCAGACCAGTCTAACCAACAAATTCCAAATGCTGCTCTGGATTTCTGATGGTTGCAGTTCAGTTGGCAGGAGGCACAAAGTCAGGTCAGGGGAGGCTGAGGCTTTGTGGGATCAGCTGAGAGCAACGCCAGGGATGTGTTAAACCTGTGAGGCAGAAAAGAGAGACTGTGACGATGGAGTTGTGTTAGAGCAGGGGCTGAACATAAAACTCCAGAGTACCTTCAGTAACAGGATGTGTTTTGATGCACAAAGGCAGCAAAAGAGACAATGCAGACCTTGCGAGCTGAGGAACACGGGAAAGGGGAATCATGCTAAAAAGCAATATGAGCTGTTGTGGGAAGTGACGTTTTAAAAACAAACCACAGTGGTTGCTGCATTGTACAAACCTAATAAGACATAGTGAAAAATATTGGATTTATTTTTACAAGTTAAAAGTGACCTTGTTGGCCTTATGAATGGATTCACTTCTCACAGTACCTCTTAAGGGCATTAGGGTTATGACTAACTCATAAAAATAAATCCAATATTTTCCCCTTGGCCATGTCATATCCAATGCTGGAATTCAGCTGTGAGAACTGGTGGGGCTCCGACTTTCATTTAGTTTGACCTCCTATTATGAGAAGTAACTGGCTCTCAATCCTGGTGGGCTGCAGCATAGCTCCAGCATGGTTATATTGCGTGCAGAGTGGAGACAGAAAACATCCAAGAAGGCCTGGAAATAGAAGGTCGTGCAACACAACATGTAACTGTAAAGAACATGTGAAAGGAATGAGTGTTTCAAATACAGATAGGTTTTCTTCCTTTCTTGTTTTTCGTTTGACCAGCATGACAGATTGAGGCAGGACTGTCAGTTTAGTCCTACACTGAATATGGGGGAGGCAGAATCCAAGCTGGTGACTGTTGGAGTCAAAGGAACTTTTAAAAATCCAGTCAAGAAAATAACTAGATTTTAAAATGAGTTGAGAGCTTTAAAGGTGACAGACACGCCTATCTAGTATTTTTGATGGCACAAGGCCTCACCTGAGCAACAACCTAGTCCAAAGCAGTAGGAAAAAATAGTGCAAACTGTTTTCAGCACCCATGGATGTCTACAGGTACAAGTCTGAAGCTTTGTTGCTGCAGCTTAGTGGGTTCTGTCAATCATGGAGGCTTTGTTGTGGTTCCACACATCCAGGTGACTGCAGTGTGAGGTGGTCACTGTCACATACTGATGAGGAAATGTTCATTTTAAGTGCATAAGATGTGCTCTTTTTAGAACTCATGTATTCTGCTTATCTGCTCTGCCTGATAACCCTTCCCTTTCCTATAGGCTCAGATGAGCTCACCTTCCTTTTGGCTGAAGAACTATAAAAGGTCCAGTACATGCACCTGGATCTGGTCCTGGGTGACTAGCTCCATGTGGCCTTGCTGAGGATGGGGTTTGGACTAGGTGGCTCCAGCCCCAACCATTCAGTGATACCATCACCTTAAATCCAACCTGTGACAGCACAAACTTCTGTATAAGCTCCTTCACCCTGTCAAGAAATGTAGAGTGAGCAGAAAACCAGTCAATGACATAGGAGCTATGTCACTGAAGGTGCTGTGGGATTAACAAGAATGTTTTCCAGGTACAATTAATCAGGCTGAGCTAAAATAGAAGCAGAATGAGATCAAATATTTATTGCATTTGTACTGTCCTTGCAGGGGGAAGCACTTAGCTAGTGTAATTTGGATTAAGTATAAACTCAAGTGCAAAGAATATATAAATCCATTTATCTGTGTTTATCTGAAGGAGAGTTGGATTCCAGCTTTGGTTACTGCAAAGTTAATTTTGCCATTGTTCAGTGTTGCCTTTTGGCTCCACAAATTTTCTCCCAACAACTTGAGCAGCATGCTGAATTGTAACTGTAGAAAATCATGGATGACATGCATATGTTGTAGGCATTTTTGAGGTTGCAGGGCAAACAGTGAATATTCACACTTAAAATATTGAATTTAGGTTTATATGCCATGGAAATGTTGAGTACCTTCTTTGCTTTGTCTCCTCTGCCTCTGCTTTTCCCATGATTCTTTTATTACACTGAACAAGTTCTGTATCTGTAACATACAGAAGTTGACGTGTTCTCATATTGCATTTCCTTATTTTCTCTGAACAAGTTTCAATGAGTATTATTTTACCTGCATCATTTCGGTGTCCAAAGTATTCCCATAGTCAGATCAATCATGGGAAAATTTTCATTCCTTAGAAACACATGGGATCCAGGGATAGGGGGTTCCCCAAGTGTGTGAGTCCCAGCCCTGCCCTGCTGTGCTCTGCACAGCACATGAGCTGTTGGCTCTCCTGTGGAGCTGCCCCAGGCCAGGCAGCCCCTGCTCTGAGCATCGTGGCCACTGCTGCAGTGGCTACCACACACTGAAAAGGTGTGTTGGCAAGTAAGCCACAACCACAGGTTTAAGATTTTTTTTTATGAGACAGCTTTGTCAGGATTTAAAGGTGTTTCTTCCTAAACATGACAAATAAGCCTGCTGAAGCAGCTAATAACACTTATTTATATAAACTGGCACTGATGCTACCTTGTGTAAAATATGTTTAATTTTAGCCAATGCATATTTGAGTTATATTTTCCATAAATATTTGTGAATACATTATGATAAAATCTAAAAACTTGGCAACAGTTAAGAGAAGAGTTTGCGGATAAAAATCAACACTGCCTGCAGTATCCCAGGAGATCATATTGCTAGTGAAGTTTAAATTAGCTTTGCCCTAAAATCTAAGGCATTCCTGCAGCACACTTTAAAGCATCTTAAAGTGTGAAGGAGTTAAGCTAATTACTGTAGCATTTGAAGACAAGACATTTGTAAAATTAATAGGCCGAAGTCTGCAGTCTTTCATTCAGCAAAAATTCCTACTGCAATTGTGCATTTATTGTGGAAGAGCTGCACAACTCAGTCCTCTGTTTTAAAACTGTGACATCTTGACAGAATATAGTCCAAATACTGGGGGGGTCATGGGAGGTGTGTGATTTCTGGTTACACAATGAGAAAAGGAGGAACATGGACTGTTTAACTTCTAGCATCCCTTGATGTTATCTCCCTGTGATAGCAGAACCCTATCCCAATCCCAGCAGAGACTCTGCCTGGCAACATTTCCAATGAGCAGATTTGGTCTCCTCACCAGTTGCTGTGTTTGTCCTTTGCTGTCCCTGGGTCCATAGTGCGCAGCCTGTACAGATGAAAGTGATGCAACCCAATCAGAGCAGCCCTGTAAAACAAAGCATGTGGTGCTAAAGGCCCAAAGGCCACACTGGGGCTGTTTCAGGGAGCCTACTGTAAGTCAGCTCAGGGCTGTACCCATACCCCAAGTCTTTGCTGGTAGGTGAAGAACATCAGGTTTAGTTTCACCTGAGAAGATCCCAGTTCATTCTGTGGCTTTCTGCTGCAGACAGGAGGTGCTGATGATGAGGACAGTCACCCCAGCAGTGAGCTCCCCATATGTACTTACACACCAAGGCAGGAGTGTCCCAATGCACTAAGGGTACCTGCAGGGGCTCCCACTCACACTGGGTGCTGTGGCTGCCCTGCAGGGATTGGGATGTCCTCGCTCTGCAGGAATTGGCAGCATCACCTGCTGAAGAGGGTGGTGAGAGTCACAGGATCCCAGGCTCTGCTGCTTCTCCAAGGCAGGGGAATCTTCAGATGTGATGTCTGTGCCCTGCATGGAAGGAAGGCTGGTAGGGCCATTGCTGCAAGGTTTCTGTGTCTCCCTGCACACAGGAGAGGGGAGCAGAGTAGCTGTTGGGAGGACAGGAATGTTTATCAGGGAGACACAAAGTGTTTGGTTTGGGCATGAGCTCTGTTCAGCAGCTTTGCTCTTTCTCAGCCTTCAGTGTTCTCACACAGGGACATGGCTACAGAACACAGATGTATAGGAAGGGATTCAGTTAACAGTTTCCTTTGTGAGGTGTTAGAAGGATGCAATTCTCTGTTAAAGTATTTATAGGGCAAAGCACTAGTTCCCTGCAATTCACTGGTGCTATTCACTGTAAGAATCACTGAGCTCAGGCTTAGGAAGGTGAGTTGTTTCCTATTCAATTGATGTCAGTCTGTTCCTCTTATAAACCAGTCCAAGTCAGTAGTGCAATTACAGAGAAGACTGAAACAACTTCCATTGCCCCCTTAACAAGAAGTAGCCTTGTTCCTTCCAGGCTACTGAGACATTTCATCCACAATCGGTTTTTAACTGAAGATTTTTTACAAGGCATTCACAAATGTGAAAAAAGAATTGCACGTTATGTGAAAATTTTTCTAGCTGCATCTTGACATGATTTTCTGTTGGTTATTGAAGCTGCTGGCTAGAAATGGGTCAGTAGAACTGTAACAGACTTCTTGGTTATTGCTGTTTGACTGAAAGAGTCCAGACTTTGCTCACCTTAAAAAAAGCCTTGCTTTGATTTCCTGGCTGAGGTAGGACTCAGTTAATGAAAGTTAAGAGTTGGTTTGAGGGTGAGTAGCTGGACTGGGGGAGAGGGAGAGGATTGCTGCTTGAGAATTTACAGCGTGGTCTCTGTTGGAAAATGCTAAGGTATGTTTCACATTTTTGTCTAACTATAATTTTGTTACTGAGTGTTGGCCAGATGAAAAGAAACAGTGTACCAGATGTGGTTTATGCACACACACACATGTATATGTGCCTTTGATCTTTACAGAAAAATACTGTCCCTCCAGTAGATTCATTTTCAGATGAGTTTGCTTGTCTTTTTCCAATTCAAGGTTGTGGTCAACAACTGAAGTCAGGCTGGCAGAGATGGTAGTGAAAATTGGAAAGGCTCATGAGCAAAGTGTGATAATTACACCTTTTATAGCTGTCATCCACTGCAGTTCTGTTTCACTGGATGAGCAACTGTTAGTATTTCAACTCTTTCCAACTACTATTTGGAGAAATTTTTTAAAATCAAATTTTTCGAGTGTTCCTGAGCCTTTTGCCTTTTTTTTTTTTTGTAGTTCAGTGCAATATTCTAAATAAGTCTTTATTATTTTAAAAGACACACTAGAAATTGCTTATGCAGTAGCTATACAGCCTCATCAGCTTTTTGCAGGGCACCTTCTGTGCCTGCTCACTTAGAAGTTTATTGATTTGAACCACATTCTAAATCTGTCCTTTGCCTTTAAATCCTTTAGCATCTCTTGATGTACCATTGACATATGAGTCTTTTACCTTTTTTATTGTGTCTGCCCCATGTCTCAAGCACCTTTTTGGCGTGTAGTAGGAGCCTTCAAGCTTCTTACAGACAAGCAGCTAAATGAAGGTGTAACAGCAAAGCCTGGGACCTGGAGCCCTGGCAGGCTCCTCTGCTTGTGCCCAGCAGCTGCCCTTTCAGAGCAGGTTGCAGAGCTCTGTCTCCTTGACAGACTCCTGTGTGTCCTTTCTGAATTGCTTCTTCCCTCGGGCAGACTGAAGGAATATGCCTCAGATGACCGTGTTCAAGCAAATCTCACCCTTACATTTCACTTTAGTCAATTTAAATCTCACACTTTATGCTGTAGCCAAAGCCATTAGCCCATGTCATCCTTCACTGTAATGCAGATCTGCTCCTATCTCATTACAATGTGCACAGCTCTACCACAGGGTCTGATACACATATCCAGGGCTATACTGAATTATTAAGGGCTTCACTTAAACCAGCATGACTGGGGAAGTTTTGAAACTCTGTCTTTAATGTGACCTGCAAGGTTGAAGTTCTTGAGGTCTCCCTGAACAGCTGATGTCTTTAGTACACTCTGTGTGACACTTCAGATCTGTATAATTACATGGGTTCTGAAAGTGAAATATATATTCTGACTTTAGACAACTCTGGTGCTATTGTAGCTTGGCTGCAACAAAAAATCTAAAGACTTTTTCCTCTTATGTACATAAACAATGAAATCCTTAAATCTTCCTTGTCAGATGAAAGCCTGGGCATTCCATAATAATATTTTTCATGTGCTTACAGTAGGAATTATTTTGAGTGCTCAACTTTGACTTAGTAGGTCAAAGATGATATTCTTTTTATACAGATCTTTAATATAAGCAATATTCTCTTTCACCCCTGACTCATAATACAGCAGTTTTCCTTCAAAGCGTAAATTAAAGTGAAGCCACAAAAGGGTCATTAATGGACTTGGTAGAGTCAATACTGAGGGTATCATGTACTGCCTGTTTAATATTAAAAGTGAAATCAATGGAAGTATGGTCTTAATATATATGGGCTTTGTGAATGCCAGGAGAGAGCAGAAAGTTTAAACTTGGGAGTGTACAGAGAGATGAAACAGCTTGCAATGCAGCGTAATGTTGGGGTTCATTCCTGAAAACCCAGGAGAATGTATGGCTGCAGCTAAAGGTCAGAAACTATTAGTGAGGATTAGGATGGTGTCATGCACTGTATTTCGTATGTGGAATTTAAAAAAAAATGTAATGGAAGGAAAAGATTAGTAATTCCAGAGCCACCAGTTAAGCAGTAATATCCAAATCATTGGCTAATCTTTTCCTTCAAATTAATGAATAGAAAGGCCAGAATGCCAGAGCAAAATCCCCTGCAGAACATACTTCGTGAGGGCACTAAGACACACACTGTATAACTATTCTGCTTACAGTATGGAAGACGTTTAAAGGATCAATTAAAAGAGACTTAAAATGCAATTAAAGTGGAAATCACTTGGCAGCAAGGCATTAGCCATCTCCCCCATCAGCCCTGCATTAGTGAGCCTTTAGCAAGAGATTTGCTGGTGGATAACATATTTGTGAAGCATAATAGTAGGACTGAGCCCAGGCAACAGAGAGGAGGCTAAAGCCAAGCTGACCTCCAGGGAAAGGCCTGGGACTGCCTCTTGCTGTGCTGAGATGTAAATGGTGGCAGGTGATGGGAAAGAGAAGCAGTGTCTGAGAGATGGCTGCTGGAGGACAGAGGGCACAACCTGTGGGAGCTTTTTCATCCCTCTGATAAGTGGTGCTGCACCAGGGAGCCCATCTGTTTCTACAGCTGACAGTGCAGATTTCTTTTAACACCAGTCTCCCCTTCCTTGGGAGGAGGCAGGCAGCGTTGCCATGGCTTGGTTCTGTCCCAGGGATCCCTCAGCAGATGCACAGGGGAACAGCCAGGCAAGGAGGTGAATCCACCACTGGCCACTGTGTGATCAGCTCTGATCCTCAAAGTGCACTTTTGTATTGGCACAAGGGGATATTTCTGACGTACTTAAAGTTTGTGTATTGGAATCTGAGCCAGGGAGCCAGAAAACAGAAACCTCAGCAGAAGGAAAGAAGAGCTGCTTGTACTAAGAAAAAGCCCGTGGCAGAAAATATATGGTGTTTGCTTTTTTTATTTAAAGAACAAATCAGCAAGTAGTAGGTTTGTGTGTGTTAATCCAGTGAAAAGAAAAGAAGAACTTTCTTTGAAGTTAGAAATTGCAGCCACAGAACTGAGTTTAAGACCTGGAGACCTGATCCAGCCATGCTTCTTGCCTGCAGGAGGGACTGCTGGCACAGGGCCTTAGGCTAAATAATGTCTAATACTCTCATTAATATTAGGTGATGAATGCCACAAATGCAGCCACATCAGTAGGCGAGAAATGTCATTTTAAATATGTGCATGCTGCTTGGGCAATTAAAGATAAAGTGTGTATGTGCATGGGGGCTTTTGGATGCTCTGTGTTCAGAACCTCAGTCAGAAGTGTGGCTGTGCTGACTCAGCCCCATGTCAAATGTGTGTCTGAATAAAGTAGTTTGAAATGTCTGTAATGTGTGGCAGTGAGTCGTGACAACAACCTGCTTCCAGCCACCTCATGCCAGAGCTGATCCCAGGACAGGTACAGCTGAGCACACTTCCCCAGCCCTGGGTTATGGACTAACAAAGCCCTGGCTGCTGCTCTGGGTTTGGTGGAGGTGCCTGTGACAGGATTCCTGCAGAAACAGCCCAGCCACGAGCCCAAAGGCTGAGGGACTGGTCTGTGTTATTTACAAAAATACACCTTAGACAGGCAAGCCCGGGATTTGTGCACCTCCTTTCTCCCTGATATGTAGGTGTTAGTCACGTGCTACTGCTAATAATTTTCAGAAATGACCATTAATAATTTATTTTTCCTTTTCCACTGCTGATTGTTTCAGACACAACCTGAGTGTCTCTTAGCAAAATGGGGCTACCGATTTGCATAACTACAGCCATGATTCATTTTCAAATTTTAATAGTAGATAATTAGATTTTTTTTGTGGCAGGAAATACCTTAAGAGGAGGCAAATCAGAAGGTTGGCCATTTTATTTTAAGCCACATGGCATGGACAATAAAGAATAACTGAGTCATCCAGGCTTTATCTAAATGAAAGAAATGATGTGTTAATATCCCTTGTCTCACAATGCAGCAGAGCCCTAAAAGGCCACCAAACCAAAGCACTGCAGGCCTTGACTGGTGAAGCTTCTCCACAAAGTGTGGGGCTGACATTCCAATTTAGAAGCATCACATAAAATCTTAATCAGTGCAGCCAAATTAGCAGAGGGAAGCTTTTACACCATGTTCCTTGTTTACGCTTATCATTCTTAATAAATTCTAAATGCTTTTACAGGTGTGGAAATAGGCCTATTACCAAGATAATTTTCTTAATCATAGGCATCTTAGATTGAGATGTGACATTTGCCATAATTCCCTTGCTCTATCTCATAGCTTTCTGAAAGCTGTCTACATTTCCAACACCATCTCTTCTGTGGTAGAAGCGGTCTCCTGACTGATGTATGTCCAAATAAGCCTTTGAATACTTTTCCATATTGGCCTTGAAATAATTCAGATGTCAAATTACCTCTCTCCAGACTTCCTGACTCCACCAGGCCCCTTGAATATGTTTTTTAAAAAGTATTTAGAGGGAAAATATTAAATTTTTCTAAGCTGGGTCAGAGTTCATAGAATTTGCTAATAAAGAGGCAGGCAAGGAAGATATTTACTTGGGGAAGGCTTTGAGTATATTTTGTGTAACAGCTGCAGGTTGAGACAGCCTTTAGTTTGTGTTTCTGAGTTTGCATGCCTCCAAGCTTTTGGCATCTTCGCTTTTTTTTTCCTCCTGTTTTCCTTTCAAGACAAATAAGGAAACAATTTCAGTCTTTTCACACCAAGCCTTTTAGCATGGTCCACATATTCAAACCTCAGGCTGAACCACTTCTCAGTTTGACAAGAAATAGTCTCATTTTGCTCTCTTCAAGATGCCCTTACAGCTGAAATGCACTGAGAGCACAGAGCTGGGAGGGTCCCATCAGCCAGGTGTGCTACAGCCCACAGCACCTGAGCAGCTGTTCTGTGTAACATTTGTGTGATGGAGCTTATCAGGAGAAATGAATCCTGCTGTTGTTTTGGTCAGCAGAGTCAGCTGTGTCTCCCAAAGCTTTGGGATAGATTTTTGTTTAATGTTTGTCCTAATCACCCATTTGTCTCTCTCACTGGGCTTTGCTATAAATTCCCTGTAACTGCTCTGCCCAAGGACCAGATTGTAAAATTGTACTGCCCAGGGCCAAATTTTGACTTTCAGCAAAAAAAACCCAGGCATGTTTTGGGAGCACTTTGCAACAGTGATGGCAAATGGCCTCTGTCTTTTCCTGTGGAGGATTAGCACAGCAGCCCCTCAGCCACAGCTGCTGCCAGGGCTCTTTGTGGGGTGGCTTTGCATGTCCCCATCAACCGAGCAATGCGAGCTCAGGAGGGAGCAGGGGCTGACTGGCCTCCTCCTGTGTATTGAAAACTGCCTCGAGATAAAGGTGCAGGTGAAAAAGGCTTTTATCTCAAGATAAAAACCTTGCCACACTGGTCTCTCTGGATGGGTTCACTGTGGTCAGTTCCCATCTGAACCTGACACAGGCACAGGGCTTTTCTCCTGAAGAACAGAGCAGGGCTTCCCCTCATTGTTGCTCAGGAAGTTGTCTCAGGATGCTCTACTCTTTGGGGTTTTGTTGTTCTTAAGTGAGGAAAAGATGGTGAAACAAGTAAGTTTCACAAGGATGTTGTTCTCCAGCTCAGTGGTGTTTCTGCTGCCACCTTGCAAGTGGGCATGTAAGCCAGGGGGTAGCAAATGTAAATAAAATTCAAACTTGGTTTCATCTTGTCTGTGTTAAGATCATGACTATACAAATACTGTCAAATAAAACTATCAGAAGCCTAATTATTAGAATTAACTATTTCCAGAAAGATCAGCAAGGTTGCTAACTGATTAAATGTTTCAAGTTGGATAAGAAATTTTTAAGGTCCAAGACAGCGACATAGGACTGACTGATGACATACACACGTGGAAGTTGATGCCTGTATTTTTAATAAAATGAAAACAAAAAGCTATCTAGGGTTTATTTTCTTTAAGTAATGCACTAAGAATGCTAAACTGAAACAAAGGTAACATTAAGGTAATATGTGTGAAGTAGGGTAAAAGATTTTTTTTGCATTTTCCTGATTTTAGTAATCTGTAGTGTGGTTATACATGCATAAGGAAATATGCTTATTTGCTATCTCCATTACTAAATTTTGTGTCCTTATATTCAGGCCCTTTATGTAGTTTGCTCTCTGTGTTTTGCTCCTACCACTTGAAAAAGGACTTAATTGCAATTTATCACTATTAAGAAGGTGTTTGCTGCAAGCATGTGATATTTGTTGGGTGGCACAGAATTTGTTCAGAACCATTGACCTAAAATGCCCACAAGTATTGTTTCCTTTAAAGTATTAGCCTTATCTTACAGTGTAGACTCAAGCAATCTGAAAGGTAAATAATCAAAGAAAAGCTATTACCCAAGACTGCTTCCTGTTCTTTAAATCAAGTGTCTATGCAAGGCTAGAGATGCTGTAGGTAGTTTTAGAAACAAGCATGTGACAGCAGTTACACACTCTCAAAAATGTTTAAATTCAATGCTTATAATCAAAAAGTAATTATACACAGCATTGAAAAGAGACAGTTCAATGCATCTCAGAGATCAGTTACAACCAAAATCTGTGAACAGAAGGAGTGAGCTTGTATGAGTGTCACGCAAATCCCCACCAAATTACTATTCCCTTCGATTAACTTTCAGTGACCGTGTCTACGGGCTGCTTGGTTAATGGTCTTCTGTCAATACTGTAAAAATGCTAACCTGTCTTTACATCTAATCAATTTTGAAATGGCTCTTTACATAAATGGTCTATTCCTTTACTTCATTAAAAGAAAAAAAAAACAGAAGCAATCAAATAGGATTGAACTGAACAAGCATTTGTAAAAAAAGACAATAATTAATTTTAAGTCTGTATTTTGAAGTAGTTGTCCTTGAGTATTGTCTTCATCACCATTTTTTAAAGGGCATTGAAAATCAATGTTTCATTTTACTATCATCCATCTTTATATAGTAATAAATTAAGTGGAAAGTATTGATATTTTTGACTGAGCTTTTAAAATTTACATGCTAATGACAATTGTACCCTTGTGACTTTTTATTTCTGTTGCTGTTTACTGACACTGACTAGAGGGAAATTTCAGTCATCTGGGGACCATTTTTCCTCTGAAGGAATAAGACAGTGTCATCTCTCTGGTTTTATATAATGCTTGAGATCTTAACCATGCTATCTCTTGCTGGACTTCTTTTCAAAAAACAATGTGGGCAGCAAAAGCAGTTGAAATGCTTATCATGTCACTCAGTCTTTGTGTGTTCCAGCTACAGGGATGTACACTGCAAGCACAGCTAATGGACCCACAGGAAAACCAGGCTGTGTGGCAGGGAACTGAAAATAAAAATGCTGGTGACAAAGTTGAGATGCCTTCATGTGCCTTTGGAAATGCAGCTGGTCTTGGGAGAAACAGGACCCCTCTCCTGGCATGTGTTAGGATGGGGGATTGAGGAATATGAAGCTAGGCTTGTTGGTCAAATTTTACCCTTCCTGGCTGTTTTTTCTTTGTATGCCAGACTCATAAGCAATGTCTGGGTTGTATGATAGCCAAAACCCCCCTAAATCCAATTATAAGGGAAGGAAGCCTTTGTGGATTCTATGATCCTTTTAAAACTTATTATTTAGAGTATAGCTTATGAATAGAGCAGGAAGTTCAGAAGGGTTATTTTTAGCTATGTGTGAATACTTGAAAAAAATGGTTGTAATATTTCAAGTGAAAGCTGCAAGTGACTTTGGCAGTATTTGCTCCATCTTTGTTCACTTCCTGGGAACATTATGAGCTCTTGTCTGTGAATGAAAAATTTGCAGACAGAACTCATGATTGTAAATTAGTGGTGTCAAAGGTATGTGGTTGTCTAGTGCATTCCTTGCTAGCATGGGAATCTGCTAAGCCCATTCAGCAGGGAGAGAGGGAAAATGCTGCCTGACTCAGGTGAGGAGGTGCTGAGCACAAGTAGCTGATTGCCCAAAGGACACATATTCAAAGTAATAGTTGTGGTGAGAAACCTGACAGCCAAGCCCTGGCAGCAGTTTGCTGACACGATCCATTTGCTGAGTAATTCCAAACAGCAAATAGATACACGAGCTCCCACTCTATTTGTGGATAATTTGTCAACATGGAGCCACATTTTTGGTAACTAGTTCATTGCATGTATCTCACTAATAGTTATTTTCCATTGTTTATTCTCTACTAAATAAATTCTGTGACATTTCTTCTGCTAACCGCATGATTTGCTTAGGCAGGCAGGATTTATTTTCACTTTTGAATAGCTTCTAATTAATGTGATGAGTATCAATTTTTAGTTTATTGACTAAAATGTCCATTGCTGTGTTAGCTCTCCCTCTTAATAACATACAGGCAGAAAACAAACAACTTTGCACTGTATGATAAAACCAAATATTGACGGGGCAGCCTTGCTGGATTTTTTGAAAAGAAAATGCACCTTCTTCTGGATATAAGTAGATGTGTTCTTGTCCGTGTGTGCAAATACTGTACTGGAATATGTTAAGTGACTACAGAAGTTTAATGACAAATAGTATGCCAAAGGCCAGATTCTGAAATGCTTTTGCATGAATCTTATTCCAGAAATCTGTCTCACTGAAGTAAAAGGGTTTCCTGTGAGTAACTCATGAGGGGTCTGTAATTTGGGTAGGAAAGAGTCTCGGGAGCTCTCTTGTCCAACCTCCTGCTGAAAGCAGTCAGCTATGGGCTTTGAAGTGGTTATTCAGGGCTTTTTCTTGTCAGGTCTTTAAAACCTTTAAGGTTGGAGATTGTATAACCTCCCTGGGCAACCTGTACCTTGCTTGTTTCTCCTCATTTCCAGTCCTTATGCCACCTCTTGCCCACATTTTCCCACCATGTACCCCTGTGGCCTGGCTCTGGCTCCATCCCCTTGCTAGCCCCTCATGGGTTCTGGGTGCTGCTGTCTGGTCCCCCGAGGTCTTCTCTTCCTTGGGCCAGGTGAGTGCAGCCCCCAGGCCAGCCTTGCAGGGCAAGCATTCCATCCCCAGCTGTCTGCTGGACCTGCCCTCTATCCTGCCAGGGATATCCTTGGGCAGGGGGTGGGACAGGAGCAGGGGCCTGCTGTCCCTGCTGCTCTGGGCTGTGCCAAGCACCAGCAGCACCTGCTGAGCCCCCCAGTGCCACAGCAGCACCTCTGGCGCTGCTGGCTTGGCAGTGAGCTCCCTCCTCCTGCCAGGGCATGGCTGCAGGCTCCAGGGCAAAATCCCAAGTGGTTAATTCTGAGTCCTTCACAGTGCTGAGAAGCTCTCTGACTCTGTTGCCATTTCTCCCTCAGATGGGTGCTAAACCCTCTGGAAGAGAGCCCCTGGACAAGAGCTAAGTTGTGGTGTGTGCACAGCGATGGTTTGGTAGCTGCACTGTACTCATGCCAGGTTTTTTTTTTCCCTGTGAGCAAACAGTGGCTCAGTCATAAAGGCTAATTTTCACAGTAATATTGATTGCCTGCAACACGCTCAATTCCAGTTTAGATTCCGCAGGATAAAGATGCAGCAGCACTGATGTGTTTTTTCCCTCTGGAACTTGAAGGGTACTGGAAAAGACAAATACAAAAGAAATTGTGCACCAAGGTACAGACAAACCATATGTTAGCTGCAGCTCTCCCCAGGGCAAGGTGCTAAGTTTTGTTTACATTTTGCCAAGACAGCAATAAAATTGTTTGTTTACAGATGACAGGGAGAAGTGGGATGTCCTTAAAGGCAAGCTATGCACGGGGATGCAAACAGCACGCAGAGGCACAGCTTGGAGCACAGTGCAATTAATGCTCCCTTCCTGGACAGCCCTCAACCCCCTCCATTTTGAGGGGTTAGCCAATCCTGTGGGTCATTATGCAGGATTATAAAAATATTAGGGCTGATGAAAGTTTGCCTTCTCCAGTTTCCCAGTGAGCGATGTATTGCGCTATTAGATCCCAGTGCCCAGGATGTGCCTCGCAGCCCTGTCTGTGTGCAGAGGACAGAAAATATGAGAGTTGTGGAGAAGGACTCACTTTCATCAAAGTATCAGTTTCCAGGATAGTTTGGAAGCCCACAGCATTATTGTATTACACATTGCACAGAAGCGTGCCTTGTTCATTTTTTTTAGTGTTTTAGAAATAAAAGACTTTTCTTCCAAATTGCGCTGGGAGGCAAATTCTTCAACAGTGTAATAGAAAATGTTAGACAATATTCCTTACTGGAGCTATTGACATTCTTGGTAGTCGTGACACTTTGATTTTTCTCAAAACATATGGATCAAGCCTGAGTGTGTTATTGGACAGGAAGACCTGATGAAAGGCCTTCCTTTATCTTTCTTTGTATTTCTTTCCCCCTCTGTTTGTTCATGGCTTTCTCTCTGAATATAATCGCGGTTTTCTTATGCTGCCCAGGGAGTCGTTATTGCCTTACTAAATATTTTATAGTGCACAGTGCACCATACCTGCCAACTGGTTATTATTTGTTATATGAAAAAAATCAGGGGTAGCATCTGAAAAGGAGTGCGCTTTAAAATTTCACAACTACACACAGAATAATTTTAAGCCTTTAAATTGGATGTCAGGCTGGGTTTGTTTTTTGGCTCAGATTATTTTTTGTTTGCTTGAAAAAGATCTGTATAGTTTTTGGGAGGCTCCCTTCTCTTTCTGGTATGTGTGCCTCTCTGATTCCAAGCACTTGTTTCCTCACAGTTTCACTTCCTATTTGTTCAAAAGGGAAAAGTTCAAAGCCACTCTGGCAGCTGAGGGAAAAGCTTGCTGAATACTAACCCTCAAGTGTCTGTCTTGTCCTGACCTTGAGAAAGTAGCAGTAAACTGTTCCATTGCAAACACCACATGTGTGTTTTGTTAGACCAGGTTAGGAGGGGTCAGAGCTCACCTGAGGCTTGGACTGCAGATTTAGACTGCTTTTCAGCAGCGTAATGTATTTTTAAAAAGGGACATTCTCGCCTTTGTATGGGCCTAATATAGGCTCTGTTTAAAAACCTGTCAAAATCCCAAGCACACACTCCATAAAATATAAATAAGTACTTACTGTTTGCAGATGTTGCTTGTTTTTCATAATGTTTGTATTTGAAGTCCCGAATCCCCGCTTCCTGTCAGAGCTAGCCCTGTTGCTTTAGTCCATTTATTTCTGAAGGAGCGGGAAGAACTTCAAAATGCAATTTCTCAATGAAGACACTTTCTGTCAGACCTGTCAGCATTCGCAGCACAATTACCTTTTTTCAGACCAAGGCTAGCATTTATGGCTTTGACTGCATGCACAACCTCTCTTTCCCCCAGCTCAGCTAAAGCAGTTGCTGTGTTTTAAAAGACTCCCACTTGCCATAAATTGTGCCTTTAGGTTCTTTCAAAGCAACAGGATAACTTAGCAGACCTTTCTCCTATTTGCATGTTTTAATTCCTTTGATAATGGATACGAAGTATTTTGTGGGGAGCAATTCTGTCCTGGGAAAAGGGATAGATCAGATTTTTTCATGTGCAATCTATCAAGCATCTCCCTTGGTAAGGTGAGCTCTGTCGAGCCATTTCTCAAAAGCAGAGAAAAAAGACAGGGGAAAAAGAATTGTTTCAGAAACACAGTGACCAGCTTGCCTCCAAAGAAAAACAGCATTTCCTGACCTACTATCTGTCTGAAGAGAAGGTATAGATCATTTTTAGGGGACCATCAAACTTAGTCCCAAGAGAATTTTCTCAGATTTGGGTTGAGCTTCTCTTCTACCCATATCATAAGAAATAGTGGGTTTGGTAGTTAACTTACCTGGGATTATTTAGGGTATTATTTGGGTTATTTCTCATACCAAAAAATTGAATCATCTGGGTAGAGGACTTCAAAAGTTCTTCTTATGCTCAAATCTTTTTGTGTAGGGGTGTGTTTTCCCTGTGTGATGGGCTAATTTGAGCAGCAGACAGGTAATTCCTGGGCATCCCACTGCTTAGCCCTCCTCCAGAACCCCATGGCACTAGGATTTTGTTTTATTTGTAATGTGTATTCCCCCCTTCAGTGAGGAAACCTTACCTTCATCTCCCTGCTTTAGCCACCATTTTTTTTCTATTAAGTTCCTTTCTCTAAGTGCCTCCTCTCCTGGGTTAACCTCTCCTCTAGCAGGAGGCTCTTTAGTGTGCAATGCCACCACACTGCTGGCAAGGAGAGGGGGAGAAGAAAAGCCTCTCCTTTGTATTACAAATTCAAAGGGTCATTATTCCATCATTCCCTATGGACAAATGTGTGAAGATTATTGTGGGAAGTTAGTATTTATTCTGAAGCCCTAATATGATCCTCTTGAACATTTTAATAATGCATTCTCTGGGGTCCATGCTGCAAGTGTTTAAAAGGAAGCAATATGTGTTAGTGCTGGATGGCTGCTGCTTTGCTGGAATAGTCTAAGTTGCGGGGTTGCTTTTGATCAGTCCCTGCTTGAAAAAAAAAAGGAGCAGAAGTCCCTTTGCCCCCTTCCTCGCCAGCCTAGAGTTCTTTTATCAGTTACATTGATCTAGAAGCAAGAACAAGGCCACAGTATTGTATGTCCACATTTGTTACACTGATTTACGAGTTTCTTAATTCTAAGACCCTTACCTTATCAATGGCCTCAGGAAGTGCTAAATCCCTGATATTAAGCAGAGAAAGCAAACGTTTAGCATCAAAATAGGTGCTTTTTTTTTTTTCTTGGGGACAAATACAGGATAAATACAGTGCTCATTTGCAATTTGCTGCTTTTGCTGGAATTTTAAAGCTTCCCTAATATGTGTTGTTTCTGTAGAGTCTGATTATAAACATATGTGTGGGACAATGCACATGCATGCTCGGATCAGGTCAGTGGAGTTTTCTTCATCTTTAAAGCTCAAAAACCATAAATCAAGATGAAAATACTCCAGCCAGGAGCTTTACCAATTGATACAATTTTAAAATAGGCCGCTGCTAAGGCTTGGGGGAAAGCTGACATGATGACTTTTATAATAGCAGAACGTTTAAGGTTATAGAAATAAAAGGAAGAGGATGAAATCAGTCGCGTTGATCTTAGCCTGCAGGCTCTCTCAGCTAACTCGAAGCTCCAGCAATTATTTCTGCTCTGGCTTTTCCCCCTTTTTTTCAGCAGTCTGTTTGAAATGAAGCAGAACCAGGCATGGCAAGCTTATCAGTGTCGTTAGCTGACAGGGAGCACATCACACCTGCTTTTACTTGCTAGTTTTTCAGGCACTTTATGCCACAGAAGAATGTTGATTTTGTTCTTATAATGTGTAAAGATTCATTTATTTCACCTTTTGAACTTGACAGAGCCACTCCGTTTTGATGGGAGTTTGTTTTCAACCTGCCATTTGGAAAACCCTGGCAATTACTGGACTGTGGCCCAAGGCTGCCTTGATGAAATATAGAGATGATCAAACCCAACAGACTGTGGGTCTGGCCCAGCTAAAGCACCCAGCCCACTGAAGGCCTGTGGGACCAAGGCTGGGGCTCAGATGTGCCAGTGTCACCCTGGTCATGGTACAGCTGTTCCCATGGACTCTCACCAGAGCACCAGGACACAGCCAGGGCTTGGAACCCTGCTGGACACGTGGAAGAGCCCTGGGTAGAAGTGATAGCAAAGACAGGGCCAGGAAGCTTCTCTTCATACTTGTCACCTTTGAGAGCTTTAAGTCTTACCTCAGTTTTCTAATTTCTCCTTAGAGAAAACCTGGAGGGTTACAGTTGTTGCCTGATGTGTAGTAATTTTAGCAGCTCCTGCCCAGCTTGCTATGGAATCGTGCAAGATTAGGAGGATCATAATCCACAATAAGAGGTCTAACCCATCTTTTCCAAAAACCCGTTCCCATCTGTGGTACAGATAGGTCATTCTTTCTGTGCTTTGCAGTCAGGCCCATCTAATCACACTGCTCAAGGAGCAAAGGAATTCATTCACCCAAAGGGTCCCATTACAAGATATTCTGTCATCTCCATTTTAAACCTGTGAAAGCCTCATTTTGAGTGCCACTGCCAAATGTGATAACAGGAGTCTTGCACTGCTGAAGAGAGCTCAAGTATCTGGGATCAGTGCTATGTAATTGTTCTTACACAGACCTACTTTCAGTGGCACAATGATGCTTGCAGGATTTGAGCTTGTAGCATTGAAAGCAGTGGGATCCTCTCTGCTGACTTTTAATGAGAACAGCTCAGACCTTCACTAAAGCTGGCACTCAGGCAAAAGATTTCAAATGTTTCTTGCAGCTATTGTTTTCTAGCCAAACAACCTACTAGTGACAATTTTGTAACTATCAAATACTTGCAGATAACTGGCTAATAGACAGATATGCCATGTCTAAATTCCAGGTGCTCTTTTAAAGCTGGTACCATGTCAGAGCTCTCCTTTCCAGATGCAGGCAGTCAGGTTCTGAATATATCCATCCTTTCTGATGTGGTCCCTTTACATTTGGCCATTGGGAGTGCATCTCATTGAAGAAATTCAGAATAAATCTGGACTGTGTGCCTATAATGTGAACATACCCAATCACAGTCTCCAAATGGTGAGAAATAAAATCCAGAGAAAGTGCTGGATGTAGAAGCATTTCTGGTGATTGTTTGCTTAGAGAACAGTTAAATATTTATATCCATATTACATCATTTGGTGTGCCTGAGATGGCATCCTTGGCACAATATAAGCTATTTTAATAAATTCCTGTGTTCAAATCTAAATTACGCAACAAAGTGCTCGGATTGTTTACAGGAGTGAGGGAACTGATCAAGGGCTGGACTGTGCCATGAGCTGGCAGCTCTGTGCTGCCCTTGGAGCAGACAGGGAGGAGCCTGGCTCCCTAAATCACCTTTCCCTCCCTCTACCCCTCTACGATAGCCCCTATCAGAAGGTATGTTCTGCATAGCCCCTGTGGGCTATAGGGGAAAGAGGGAGAAGCCTGAGGCTGTAGAAACCCTTGCACACTCCCAGCTTCACTACACGGGGCATAATGCCCATCCTCCTGGGCAAGGACGGAGAGAAAAGGAAGGGCTGAAACTTTTAAATTGAGCTAAGTTTGTGGAACCCAAGAAAATATTGCTGGGAATGACTTCAGGGAGGGCTGTAATCTGTGTGGGCAGGATTTGGCTCTTTGTCTTAATTTGAGTGTCTGTGACTCCTCCTAGTGCTTATTTTCCTGAGTCCAGTGATAAATATCTCAAAGGACTGTATGATAGACGTGCAGCAGAAACAATTTAAGTGCTGCTTATAGTGTCATGAAACAAAACCAAATTCTCTGCCAGCTGCTTCCTTTATCAGCTCTTCTGGGAAGATTTTCCTGTGTTTTGAAACACATGGCTGTTTCTTAAAGTGCCAAACAAGGGTTTTTAATGAACCTGGATAATTTGCTGGTTTATTTGGTTAATTTTTGGGATCAAAATCATATTAAAAAACCCAACCCTAAAAATATTTATTTTAGCAGGTGATAATTCAGCAGTATTATCATTCAGCAGTATTATTACTGTACAGCTGTATTACTTACTACATTCTTTTTCTGTTTGTAAGGTATTTTAATCTGAAACAGTTAATCCAGGAATGTCTGAAATTGCACCATTAAAGATGTGTTTACAGATGAAATGAAGTTTGAAAATGGGAATTCCAAGGTTGCTTATTTTCTGGACCTTTTCCCATCCTCCTTAAAGAATGCCTTGTGAAAAGGACTGGGTTGAAAATGCACAATGTTTATTCCCTCCTTTCCCCACCATTTACAAGCATTCAGATTTTCTGGACTATGTATAAGAGATAAAGAGACTGTAAATATGCTGGAAAGCTTTATAAGTCTGCTACCATTCCACAATCAGCTGTAACTGTCCAGCATAATATGTTACACACAGGCATAAAATATGCTCCTATGTGCCTTTATAGATGATGTCTTGATGAATATTTATTATATGTCATTATTGCAAAGCGTTCCTGCAAGAGCATCTGATTGACAATTAGTTTATTGCTGTTTTGTATCATTTTTGCTTTGGCAGAGCCTTAAAAACTGACAAGCATTTTATTATCTATATTTGGCTTCAGAAAATTTGTTGATAATG
The DNA here is from genome assembly GCF_901933205.1 of Camarhynchus parvulus. Lineage (NCBI taxonomy): Eukaryota > Metazoa > Chordata > Aves > Passeriformes > Thraupidae > Camarhynchus > Camarhynchus parvulus. Next base: position 10,503,644 of record NC_044581.1, on the reverse strand, counting down.
TATATATTAAAAAAAAAATACCCAAAGCAAAGTAATCTTTGTTTGACCCTAGGTTATGTTTTGTGGTATCCTAATACCACCTCCATTATTCTCTTTAGTTTAAACTAATGGGCTGATATTATGCTGGGCAACTTTAATTAGGGTGTCTATTGCTTAGTAGGCAGCATTTTTGCTTTCAGGCAAGTATGACATGTTGTACAGTAGAGACTTAATTCCTGTTTAGGGAGAAACCATAATACATCTCAGTTGCCAAGTGCATCGTAAGCAACCACTCTTAGAGAAAAAAAAAAAACTTAAAATGTATTCTCTCCTAAGATACAAAACACCCATAATCCCATTAATGTAAATGAGTGATTACATGTGTGCATATCACTGGGAGAATACATTGTCAGGAGATGCCAGAATTTTAGATGAGATAGAAATAGCTCATGGTTTATCATTTAATGAAGAACCCAAATATTCCTGAGAAGAAAGTTCTGTGTTACCGTCAAGGCTGAATCTCTGGATTTTTATTTTTATTGTCTCATTAGAGTTATAGGAGAAATAATCTCTAAGGCTCTATTTCTATATTAATAATTTTTTATCTTCAGCTTTCCTTTCATAGCTTTTTAGATTTGCCTTGCAAATTCAAGCTCACATTTACTGGAGATGACTTTAATGAAAGGTGAATTTGTTAGATGACATTGTGGGTGCATACATATTTCTGGAGATATTTTGTTGAAATGTTGCAGTCCCTAGGACACATCATACAATTCAATATCAGTGTTACTGACATATCTGTGAAAACAATCACAAAGATAAAGAAGGTGCTCCATCATGTGTTCATTTCCATCAAATTAATAATACATGAAGTTCACATAGTACAAAATGTCAATTATTTATTTTTTTGTATATGCAAGAAACAAAAAGAACTCTTCAGGAAGAATTTTTGTTGTCAGAAAAAGAATATGAATTTAAAAGATCAATGGTAATTGTTCCATTTTAAAATAAAAATTATTATTTTTGCAATTCAGGAGAAGATGCTATAAAAATGTTTGTTTACACTATATTCTGTGGGACATTTTGTGAAAGCAGACAGAGATTTATGCTTTAGTCCTTTCAGAATATGCATTATAAAAAATTAAGATATACACTGCCATATTCCTAACCTTCTGCATGAAAGGAATAAGGATGGAATATTTCAGTTAAAACAAACTGTGATTTTTAAGTTATAGTAAGACATTAAGACTGGGAAAACTCAGGTGAAAAAAAAAATCCACTGTAAACATAATGAAGTTATTGATTTTAATTTTCTGCCTTTCCCATTGAAGAATGAAGCATCTGTGCAGGGTAGCTGAAACAGAAAAGTGAAGGAATTGGAAATCTAGAGCAGATCTAGTGGGGGGGGAGGGTTCAATAGCTTTAAGATAAATAATTTTTTTTTTTTCATATGCTTGAATGGGGAACACAAAAAGACCGAACAGCAGCATTAACTTAGTTGTGTTTCCACAAGTATGCATGCTTGGACATATTTCTCATTGGTGTTCAAGTATATATATGCCAGTCAGTTTAGATCATTTAGCAAATGGATGTTATTCTGAAAATCCAGACTCCTTTTCCTGTTCACAAATGAAAACAACCACACAAAAGCTCACTCCTAGGGAAGGCTGGGGGTTAAGTGTAGATTGAGTCACCCTGCCCTGGATTCTTATCTGATCCTAATCTCACAAGTTATTTAGTATCTTTATGCCAGTAAAAGAACAAATAATTTCTTGCCTATAAATAGATTTGTTGGAAAGTTGGTTGTACTGAAGAGGTCATTATTTCCTACAATGAAGTCTTCAGCAAAATCATATTTTTCTTTGGTAGCTCTGTTGCCAAAATTATTATATGAAAAATGTTGACTAAACCAGTTTCTTTTGCATTGTATTATGATATTCTGTGGAAGCTTAGCATTCTGTGAAATTGAAAATAATTTTTTTTTTATAATATTGAAAAGTTTCAGTTCTGGTACAATAAAATCTAAGAAGGAATTTAAGCCAGAAGTCAAAGCAAAATGTCTGAGCTGCAATGCAGACATATGAACATCAAGGAACTGGAAATTCTGTGGTGTTTTTTCCCATTTTTCACTGTGTTTCTGACCTAAATAGCAATTTGCTTTATCTCTGTGCTTTTGTCTTCTATCTGTACAACAGTGCTGTGAAGATTAATCCATTAGTGATTGTAAAGGGCTCGTATTAGTAGTGGTGGTGTAGTCATGATAGTCTCAGAATAAAAGTGAGGCAAGATACTTAGGGAAGATTCAGTATCTCTTATTAGTTATAGGCATTACAGACATTAGAGTTCTATTAGACATACTTGTGGAGGAACAGATAAAAAGTGGGTGTGCAAGCCCAGTGTTCAGGTCTGAAATACAAGCAGCAACCTTGGTGTATTCAGATGAGATGTTCTGGAACTCACACAGCTCTCCTCTATCTACAGCCCCTGTCGGCCTTGTGGGGCCAGGGCTGCTGAGAAAAGCTGTGGGGATGCAGAGCATTGCTGCTGCCAGAGCTTTCAGAACCTCGGGGTAATGGTCCTGGTGGCTGAGAAGCAAGAAAAAGGCAGTGGGCAGCAGGTTGGTGTCTTGTGCCACAAATTCCCGTGGGAGTGAGAAGTTAGACCCACTTGCTAAGGACAGTCAGTGGAAAATGTTGCTCCTCTAAGGTCACATTTGCAAGCTTTTCTATCCTATGTGTTTGGACAAGAAATAGTCTCCAGTCAGATCATCAGATAATTTACACCTTTTCAGCTGAAGAGTTCTAATTTGAAATGGTTTTTCAAAAATGAAGTTACAATTCTCACGCAATTCCCTCCCTCCAGAAGTTCAAGTACAAGAACAATAAACATTACAAGACCCTTGATAAAATGTTAACATTTGCAATATTAGCTTAGTCTCTTTGTTTGCAAATGTGGTCTGGCCTGGCTGTTCAGGGCAGGTGCCTGCTCTGGATGCTGAGCTTTGGGGAAGGTGATGGCAGAGCAGCCCATCTCCCCCAGGCTCAGCAAGGATACAGCCAGGGGAGGATGGGAAGGCAGCTGTGACCTGGAGCAGGCCTGCTGGCACAGGGGGAGGGCAGCAGCAAGCTCAGGTGGTCCTGTTTCTGTCCAGGATTTCCTGGAGTGAGATATGTGCTCATGTGCAGTGCAGATGCTCTGTGCATTTGCAGCAAATCCCTGGCACAGCAGAACTCCAGCAGGTGCCCTCTGCTCGTGCTGGACACTTGGTCCATACTTGCTCAGGAGCCACTGGTTTGGCATTTCTGCCTGTCCATCAGTCTGGGAGTAGTTACTGATGTCTGGGTTGCCAGAAATCCCAGAACCAGAGTGTTTCCATTCAGCCCAGGTGAAATTTCCAGGGTGAAAAAAAGGACAAGTCCCCAGCAATGCTATTGTAGCCCGACAGAAAAACTTCTAACACCTGAAAAATGTTCACACTTTTTAACATTTTTAGTTTTATGGAGGTAACCCATCTCCTCAATGAATTTTGCAAATATAATCTCCTATGTGAAAGAATAGCGACTTTTTAGTCTGAAGTAAGCAGGTAGAGCAATTGTATTAATGCATTATCTGCTGCCAAGGCACAGTGTGCCAGGCACTGGTGCATGCTCCACTCTAAGCATAGCTCCACCAGTGGTCTGGGGTTTCTCACTTGTGAAATTGTACTTTCTACACACCCCCTCCAAAAAAAAAAAAAGAAAATTCCTGTAATTTTGAGAGGATCTTTTCCATCCAGACTGAATGGGTCCTTCTGTAATACCACTAAATTGCCTCTGAGTGTCTCTACAGTTCATCTCCTTCTAGGAGCAGCCAAGCAGGAATAATGCAAGAAAAATGAGTCACTGAGATTTATTGGTGTCAACTTTGGTTTTGTATTCATAACATCTTTTACTGTTATTTTTAAAGATATTGCAGATTGAAACAAGGGAGGATCAAGTGTCCAAGTTGTGTTTAAAGGAAGTAAATCTTTAAGAAATTACTGTGAAACAGATGTTAAATAAATGATTTTGAGTTCAGACCTGTGACAGAGCAGTGTACCTAGAGAGACTCTTTAATAGCAAAACTTAAAGTGATTTAGACCTATGGCTGATGAAGGGAAATCAGACTTTTTTATTGTTATAACTAGATAATGCAGTGATTTAACATGCAAGTAGAAAAATGGGTTGTTGAGTCTCCCACATTATTTTAAGCCAACAATCACTTATTTTAAGAGAGCATCCTAGTATCTGTCAGGTTAAGAGGTTCATTAAGGATTTCAGGTGAAATTTCAGTGACTTTTGGTTATGCATGACACTGAGATGGGTGTGTTGGTAAGAGTGGGTAGAGCTGGGAATTGTAGGTATCTTTATCAGAGTGGAAATCAGACTTTGATAACAAGTGTCCTGAGCAGATAGTAAGAGCTTGCTATGTGGCTGTTAATGAGGCTTTGATATGCACAATTTCTATACAAAAACACTATTGTGCACACATGTAATTTGTACAAGTGACCTATACATGTGATTGCTCAGTAACTCATAATTGAATAAATATCCTGACGAATAACCAAACCCTTTTTCACAGGGGAAAAACCCAAGCACATTAAGTAGACAAGGCAGACTAGGTTTTATCTCAGAGCTGCACAGGTTCTTGTTCTTTCTGCTCCATAATGCTTACATCCCCATGCATGTAAGGGTTTACAGCTTTGAGACTGAAGCCTTCTTGGTCATTCTTATTCAGACAAGTTTTTCAAGAAGACATTTCATGACCAGGTTTCTTCAGGACAGTTCAGTTACATTGTGAGCCTTACAGCTGAGCTGCCCATTCACAGGCACAGCAGAAAATCTTTTGTTTAAAGAGGCAACTGAAGTATTAACAAAATGGAATTTCTTTCTATTGAGAGATTTTGTTGCTGCTGTATTACATATTGACTCACCTTTGTGTCATAAGTTGTATGCAAAGATCACTATGGAGAGAAATGAAAGCTGAATTTGTGCTCTTTGGTCTGATGTTTACAGTAGAAATATTTCCCAACCTCAAACGTGAAGCCTCTCATGAAGGTGAGGAACAATTGATGCATTCAGTCAAACCTGGAGAGTGTAGACACTTGTGTTGTTACAGCTCCATGAATAGTGTTATGGAACAGAGGGAAATACAAACATTTACCTTTTGCATGGTAACAACACTGGCTACAGTATATACAAAAAAGGAGGGAAAAAGACATAGCTTGTCTCGCTCTGATGATGAAGGTTCAGGATTTTAGTGTTATACAGCAGAATAGCAAATAATTTTTAAATAAAACACCACCTATTCATTTCCTCTCTAGGAGACTTTTATACCCTTCAGTGAGGGAAGTAATTTGGCCTGTAGTGTATAAAAAGACATCTTGTTCTGTTCTCTTTGAAAGAGCTCTTATGCTCATTGTTTGAGGCAGCTATATGTTCCTTCCCCTGAAAATAAGTATTATGCATTGATAGTAAGTTTGACGAGGTTAGACTCATGCTAATAGTTTTACATAATTGTCATAATAACAATATGGCTGAAGAAAGTGGTATGTTAGAGTCCTAGGCCTTAGGGGAAAACAAAACCATTTTCTATCCTGCACCTTGTACATCACTGCATCTATAAGAACTTTGGGGGAGTTCTCAATGATTTCTGATCACACGTCTGTCTTGGCAATGGTCTCGCTGTCCTCAGCTTTGGCTATTTTACCTGGAGAAGAGGAGCCTGAGACCAGCAAGGGGGCTCTGCAGCAGGCTTTTCACAGGCACAGCTTGAATAGTTGTCCACCTTGCTGCTGAGGTGTGCCTGTGTGTTTTCTGTGGCTGGTAGAGTCCTCCATCCTGGTCCTCTCCATCTCTGCTACTGAGGGACATCTGGGCAAAGCCCTCCTTGCCCTGGGAAGTGCTCCCTGCCTACCTTAGACTGAAGAAATGACCTGGGACATAGGGACTTGCAGAGCCTGGGCAAACTTCAGCATGGATCTGTTGGAAGTATCAAATGACAGCACAGCAGAAATGGGTAATGTTGTAATACAGAGTGCATGTGAGCCTCCCAAAGGTAGCTGCGTGTGCAGGAGCAATAGCCCACGCGCATCCTCTGCCGCGCTTTGCGCAATGGAACCAACCTGTGGGAGATTGCAAATGACCAATCTCTTACTCACCTGCCCTGTCACACAGAGGTGCTGTGTGTGCTTATGGGTTGTGCAATGCAGGTACAAAACACTGTGACTCAAGCATGGAATTGAAAAGGAGGAAAGTGAATTGAGAGCATCTGCTGGGTGATAACTGCTTGTACGTGCCTACTGGAAAAGGCTTCCCTGTGTTTTCAGAAGCCAACAGCTGCTGATCCACTCTGCTTAAAATCTGTGCTAAGTGTTTCTGAGGCAGATTTGTACCGAGCACTGAACTTCACCTTCTAGTTGAAAACTATTCTTTAAATTGTACTTGTGTGGGAAACCTTCCTGTGTGCAAACCCTGGCATGCAAATCCATGAGCAGTACTTGCATCAGGCTGGATGCTCAACCCCTCAAAATGCACATGTGACCCAATGGCCCTGTCCTGCACAGGGCAGGGAAGGACCCTTCTGTTCCAGCTTGAATGGTTGTTGAAAGCAATGGGAAATGTAATGGATAAGGGGCTTGGCACTTAAAAAGAGGTGGCCTAGTTTGTGCACACAATGGCAGTCATCCAAATATTAAGCAAACATGTCAGAGATAAAATTTGCAAGACACAAATTGTAACATTGGAGAAATGTATTGTACAATGTGGAAAAAAATTCAGACAGACTAAAAAAATGTGTGCCATAATAATTTATATTCTACTACATTATGATGCAATCTATCTTTTTCTAAAAATGCAAAAAAAAATCATACAAAATAAATCTGCTGAAGAAATTAACTACTTGTCAAATTTCAGGTTTGAAACACAAATCATTTGATTACAAAAGAGCACTTCAATCCACTGATGTATGTTATTTGCTTTGCCTTTGCGTAATTTAAGAACCCAATTGACATGTCTTAATTTGGTATTTTATGAAATTCCCTCCAGGGCCAAACCCTTTCTTTCCAGATTTCCTCCAATTACAAATTTATCTATGGAAAGTTCTAAGCTCTTAACATAGGTTTAACAGTAGCAATACAAATATTTTACTATAGAGATCCCATTCCCTTTAATTTTTCCCCCTTTCATTACATTGCGAGGACAGAGAGAAAGCATGAGCTTCCCCATATAGAATTTTAAAGAAGCAAAGATGGAGCCATGTCAGCTGAGATGTTGCTGAGGACTGAGACACTGGGAAATCTCAGGGCAAAAATGTGCCACAGCTGTTTTAAAAAGGTGCTTTAAACCCATACATTTTAAGTTTTGATTTTATTCCTCAGATTTCCCCTTTTGATCTGAGCAGAAGGGGACTAGGCAGGAGCAACCGACAATAATTGTGTGATTCTATGAAAAAATAGAGTGATTTTATTTGTTAGCAGTATTGTGACTGTAATGGGATATTCTTAATTATTTGGGCTTTGAAAAATGAGTTCTGGAGCAGTGGGTCTATCTGAACAGAGACAGAAAGAAAATCCCAAAACTGAGACTTAGGAATGAGTGAGACTTTTACCAAGTTACCTGCAACTGGCTCTGCTTTTGCCTTGCTTCATCATTTAATGTGTGTGCACCATCCTACTTAGCTGAAATTAGTATGCAAGAAAAGATGCATCAAAGTCAGCAATTAAAGTGACTTCATCTAACTTGTTGAGACAGTTGAGTGGCTGTGTTTGATTTTGCTTAGGAAATCATTAGCACCTTAACAGAAGGCAGGAAACTTTGATCAAGATGTGATAGATGCGGATCAATATAATGTGTAAAGATTTTATTTGGCTCTGGTATTGACACCTGCTAAAAGAACTGGCTATGGACAGTTCTCTTGGAAAGTTTGTAAAATTGTTCGATGCTGGCCTAGTGTTTTACGTGGGGAATGACAAAACCAGAACTTGTGTTACAATTTATATTACTTACTACTTTTTATTCCTGCAAAGACTGTTTATCTGTATTTCAAGGGGTTATTCCTGAATAGGTACATAGCCTGTTCCAGTCAGTGAGGTATTCCAATGGGGTTAGCTGACCAGACACACTTGGCATAGGAATATGGAAACAGCCAGCTTGTGAAACTGGGGACACAGCTGGGCTGAGCCAGCTGTGCCATCCTGTGTGAGCTGAGCGGGGTGAGGAGGATCAGGAGCTTCACCCACACATACTCTTGCCTTACTAAAGCTCACTGTCTGTCATATCTCCTGGCACAAGGGTGCCCATTTCTCAGTTGTACTTTGTCAGGATTATCTGCTTTAATTTAACTTTATTTTCCTAAATCAGTGACTCAGAGCAGAGATGGGAGCAGCCAGTGGGCTCAGTGGAGGTGAGCAGTACAGGGGAACCCCCAGGCTTCTTTGAGACCATCTGTAATTAGCCTGGAGGGAATAAGCAGAAATTTTCTTCCTTTCAGGCTTCCTTTCTTCCTTTCTCTGTGCTGGTCTGTTTTGGGGTGCAGAGGGTGCAGCCCTGGGTGTAAACCTGTGCTCAGCAGTGTTGAGCCCAGCCACCTGCGTGCAGCCAGATGTGTCTTCTAGCTTTGCACACTCAGCTTTGCTTTCATCCCCTGATGGAGCTGCTTGTGCACATATTTTGATGGATTTAAAGGGATTTAGCTCTGTGTAGTGTGGTAGTTGCACCTTCCATCACAGAAATGTTGTAGGCTAGGTTCACATCTTCATTGTCCTTTAGCTTTCTCTTCTCTGAAGGTGTGAGTGGTTTGGAAAGGTCCTACAGCACTATCTTATTCCTCAAATCACAGACTGGAGACCTTACTTATGTGGTATTCCCATAAGAAAATGCTGAGAGTGTTTATTCACGTTGAGGGTGACAAAGGAAATTTTCTCTTTTAAATGCACTTTAGAATTTTTAGGACTTTTGAGAAGGGACAGGGGACTCTTGACTTCCTTGCCATTTTGTCCTGTCTGTATTGCTTTAAGCTGCTCTCTTTTATCAGGATCCTGTTAATGTAGTTCCCTGGCTGTGCTGGATCTGTACAGCATTTCCTTTGGAAGACAGGCATTTGCAATTCTTTATTTAAGTTAAAGATACGGTCACGTAAGAGTGTTTAGTGTTCTCAGGGGAAGGAGAGCTTAAACAGAAGGTTGATTTATGTGAATAATCAGGTTGGCATGAATAATTATGGTATTTAATAGAAGAGAAACTTTAAACACCTTAGCAAATGTGTCACTGTGTGAAGTTATACAGCAGTTTGATGACTTGTTCAGGTCTGAATTTATGTTGGACTCGGCTCTGCGGAGCATTGCAAGGGAGTGAAATTCCAGGCTGGCTGCAGTCAGCAGGAATTGAAGACAGCAGTGCTTGGCTCAGTACTACTCACATCTCTTTCTGCATTTAGCCCTTCCCACCATGTGAAGATAATACTATTTACTGAAGTGGATAATGCAATGGTTACTTAACCTTTACAATGTGCTTCTAGGATGAATATTCCTGCTTTGCCAACTTCTATGAGTTTCTCTGTGTCTTATGATAGATGAAGTTTGTTGGACCCCAGCTTTAAGATTTCATTTAAAATACACACAAAAATTTGTAGCCTACCTGGTTATGGAGAAAATTCCAAAATAATTTCAGTGTAACAGAGTTACCATTGGAGAAAAGGGAACAAGATTCAGGCTGATTTTATTTTTTCAGAACTATCTATGGCAATGATTAAAGGGGGGATAGTAGTGTTGACATCAACAAAACCCAGATACTGCAATGAGTATTGCTTAGTATAGGAAATCCATATATCCATATACTTAAAGACTAGCCAGTACCTATTTTGAAAGCATGCTCAAAGGAGCCAGGAAGTTCAATAATCCAGTAAGCCTGACACCTTGGAGAGGCTAGGGATGGGCTGAATCCCTTTTCCCTAGTAACTAAAGGAGGGCTTAGACGCATGCATACTGCATCTTTTCAGAGAATATCATAGCTCAGCTATGATGTGAGCAGGCTGACCCCTGAAGAGGGGATAACATCCACACCTCCTGCAGGAGGGAGGGTAGCACATCCCCTCCTGCAGCCCAGAACAGGAGGGCTTTCAAAGCAACAAAGGAGAAAACTGCATTACTCCAAATCCAATGCCCTAATAATGAGTTTACTGGCACTTGAAGTGAGAATAGCCCCATCACTTTTAAATCTGTGTGTTTTGGCTTTTCAGCCTGAGTAAGATCCAAGTCTCAGATGGAATGAGTTCAAGAATGAAAGAAGACCAGAAGTACATGAATAGCACACACGCACACAAACCCAGTTTTTCTCCAGTTCCTGGTTCATATCCTTTGAAGTATTCTACTTTTCCTCCCTTCCTCAAAAAAGCACTGGGGACAGAAAAAGAGCAATAAAATATATCCAAATAACCCCTCACAGCTACAAATTATAAATATTTCATATTTTGAGTTATTTCTGTTTCATGTGTTCGCAAATAGCATTTAATTTCTTCCTCTCTTCCCTGCCTCTAGCTTTAATTAAGTCTCATCCCTTGCCTGTCAAACCTTGATGCCCCCTTTGTAACAGCTTGCTTCCAGGTGAGTTTTCCTGGGCTAATTCAGCCCTTGCTCTGTGTTTTCAGAGATTCATGGTAAGACTCTCTCTGTAGCCCAGCTCTGACCAAGTGATTAGCAAGGAATTTCCAATTCGTGCTTCTCCCTGACTCACAAAATTGAGCTGGTACAGAATAAAGCAAAATAAATAAGAAGCAAGCCAAACAATTCAGAAGAGGGATCTCAGTTTGTCTTGAGCGTCATCTGCCTCATATCTGCTATGAAAATGGTAGGTCTAAATTCCAGCTTTAATGTGCAGACTGCCCACACACTGGATTTTATTTCTCTGCACACATCTGTCATTTGGCAACAGATTCATCTCAAGTGCTGAGCTCTCTCCTTGAGCTGGAGCTGCATGTGCTCAGTGTCTCCCCAGCTGGTTGGTGCTGTTGTGGCCCAGGGTCCCTCCAGCTACTTTGCTCTCTCTGGAAAATTTCTATTCTTGTTTGTGGAGGGACTTTGGATTTGCAGTGCTTTGAATGATGATCCAAATCAATAATCAGTACTCATCTCAGGGTATTAATTTAATTATCTGTCAGAAGTCATTTAATAAAATGACAACTGAATTTCTGCCCTGTATATTCTGCAGTGGAGAGCCAAATTTTTCTAATTTAGTGGCTTCTCCCATTCATGTGCAATCTCCATGGAATGTCTTTGGGGTCAGGTCCTCGATGGTGTCAGTGTTCTCAGAGGCAGGACAGATGTAACTCTACATATGAAATACAGAGCTTTGAACTACAGCAAGACAGACACTTCCACAGGGGAAAATTGCTATACATAGAAATACAGGATTTTGCACTGTAATTTTAATTGTACTCCATTTCAAGGCTTTCTGTAATCCTAGGTGGGCAGCCCTGTTTCATTTGCTTGTACCCAGTCTGCTCGCTGTGCTGCAGCATACAGGTGCTGCACACCCTCCTCCTGCTCTCTTACAAACTTATTTAATACATATCAGCCAATTCAGACCTATTAAAGGAATATCCACTTTGTGGTCTCACAGGTGTGTGAGGAGAGTGGGGGTAGGAGGGGAGAACATAGACAGGATGGAAATTGTTAACTAAATTCCTTTTCTCTTCTGGCTCCATATGTTTCAATCAGCTGGGGTCCAATAGTGCCTCATGTTCAGAGCCCATATTGGTCATAGTCTCCTCTGAAAAAATTAATGTCACAAGTGACTATTGGGGGTAAAAGCTGATAGGAAAAGCTGACTGGTATCTTCTCCATGCTTTGTTTTTTCATGCCTCCACGGGTGTTGCTATATGTAAGAGTCTAGTGAAGTGAACATAACTTTTGCTCAATTTTTTTTTTCTCAAATACAGTTTTACTCTGTTTTACAACTCATGTTCTAAACAGGCCTGTCCAGGGTGAAAAAGTGTGTAGATTTGGACCAAAAAGGGAGCAATCCATGATGGGCTGACGTGAAGGTTTTTAGAAGTGGTGTTATTAATATGCCTTGCTGTTTCATATTGTGTGTCATGTGCTATGTAACACGTTAAGACTTCTCAGTATCTTTTCTTTGAAACCCCCCAATATTTTTCCTGATTAGGAGCTGATGCTCTTCATCACAAGCTCTTTGTACCTCTAATAAAGCCTGCTTTCTCCCAGGCAATCTTGAGGCATGCTGGGACCATGCAGACGGCTGTGTCCTCTCACTCCAGTGCTGGCCTATGACCTTACAAGTAGGGTCAGTCAACATGCTACAAAGCTTTCCTTGCCATTTATCAAATAACAAAGCAAACCAAATTACATAGTTTCTATAGCAGGCCACTACAGTATGTAAACTGCAGAGAGGGCTTACACTGCTGGCTCATTCTGAGGTGCCGACAACATGAAAGGCCCTTTCGTTCCAGTGCCCAGAGCCTGTATTTGCCTATCTCACCTATTACCAGGAAACAAAGGGGCTGCAGAGGTTGAGCAAGCAAATGGAAAATGAAAATGGGAGAAAAAACAACTGCCTGTCTTCGAAGAAATGTTTGTCTAAAATGTATGCAGACGTGTCTCGGGCAGTTTATAGGTGCTGAGGGCCCCTTTCTCTGCCTGAGAGCTGCTCTCCCTCTGCTGTAATAGAGTCAAAGAAAGGTTGAGGCAATGTCTCCTTTAACTGTATAATGTATTTATCCTCCCAACTGGTGAAATGCTCAATAGCTGTCACGATTAATCAATTGTATTAGTATTTCATCTCAGCCAGTCCCAGTCATGCGTATCACTACAGATGTATTTTCTCAGATGTGCAGCAGCATTGCCAGTGCTGCCAAAATCAGCTTTCCTAGTTTTGGAGCAGAGAGAACATATCATCACATGAAATTTGTCATTATTCAGAAGGTATACTCAAAGCTGTGAATGCATTAAGCTGTGGAGAGACCTCACCTTCAAAATCTATCTGCTTCACTGGGAGAAGCTACTGTTCCTGGATATGGATTTGCATTCCCTGTCCACTCTCAGGCTTTACTGCCTTTGCTGGTCTGCCAGGGAGCTTAGTTCATGTCAGGTGAGCATGGCTGGATGGGCATAGACCAATCATGCAAATGGTGTAAACAAGTCCTCTTCATTTTTTCTGAGCTCTATGAACTGTCTGTATCCTCCACAAGGGAAGTGGTCACAGGCATTTAAGGTTTGTCATCTGCCTGCTAATGGAGCTGCACTCGGAAGGAAAGGTGTGCTCACAGTCCAGGACCTAGCTGATTGCTGACTTTTGTGAAGGATAAACTTATTTGACAAATGGTGGTAAAGACATTGCTCCCCCTCTGCTCAGCAGTGGTGAGGCCAGGTCTGCATGATGTGGGTACAGAAATGGTGGTACAGGAGAGATGGGTGTGAGTGAGCACAGAAAAAGGCTGAAAAGGTGATTAAAGGTTTGGAACACTTATGGTATGAGGAGAGGCTGAGAGGGCTGGGATTTTCCAGTCTTGAGAAGAGAAGGCTCAAGGAGGCCTCATACTTGTGAACAAACACTTGATGGCAGGGGAGTAAAGAAGGACAGCCAGGATCTTCACAGCAGTGCCCAGTGAAAGGAGTGGAGATAAGGGACATAGACTGAAAGGAGTTCTGTTTAAAAGTAAGATCTGTTTTACCATAAGGATGACTGAACACTGGGACAAGTTTCCCAGGGAGGTTGTGGAGTCTTCACCCTTGGAGATGTTCAGAACTTGACACAGTCCTGCACACCCTTCTGCAGCTCAGCCTGCTCAAGTGGGCGTGGGTAGAGATGATTTACAGAGGTCTCTCCCCACTTCACCTGCTCTGGGTGATGCTGTAGTTTAGTGCCCTACAGTGAGCATGGAAGCCCCTCTGAATCTGAATTTCAGAGCTGCTGAAGAGCTTCCAAGGATGGAAGGGATGGAATGTACACTTTGAGAAGGAGCTAATATGTATTGGCATGAGGATATCTGCATACATCCACAGAGAAACTTTTCCAACATTTTTTTTTTTGAATCAGCAAAACAGTTGTTTTAATGAAAGGAGCTTATCTAGGCAGAAAGTAGGAAAGAGAAGCAAGGGATGAGTGCAGTGAGTTGAATGGTGATTGCACAAGAGTTGGCAAATGCAACTATTTCCAAATATAATGGCATTAAGTGTTCATTGTGAAATTAGATCAGCTTTTTAAGAGCTGCAGGGTGAAAAAACACAGTATTCAGCTAATTAGACAAAGTAAAAAGATAATGTTAAATTCTTTTCCTTCAAAAAGTATTTGTCTGCACTACCATGAATTTTAAAATAGAACTGCTAGAGATGGCAGTGTTATCAAGTGATCTGCCATTAAAGGAATTATAATTCAGGTCTTTTTAATTCCCTATTGTGGAAATCTTTAAATTAGAATATATCTAAACTGTACAAATCTGTAGTTCTCCTAGAACAATGCTGACACAGTTCTCTGATGTTCATTAAAAATTTTTATGCCTTGATTTCTATATAATGGAACATGAAGAAATTTAACTACATTTACTGGGTTTTGTGCCCAGTCCAGCTAAGTACTAAAGCATCTGCCCAACTTTCAACATGTAAGTAGTTTAATCAAAGTTGGTAAGACTACTGACATGCTTAAATGTACGGAAGCTGTAGTTGCCATTCTTCATTTTAAGTGTCGTGAGTCAAAGGCTATCACTCTCAAGAATACAAGGCACAGAATCACAGAATATGCTGAGCTGGGAAGGATCCACAAAGATCATTGGGTCCAGCTCCTGGCCCTGCTCAGGACACCCCAGGGGTCACACCCTGTGCCTGAGTGCCTTGGCCAAACACATCTTGAACTCTCCCAGGCCTGGGGCTGTGACCACTGCCCTGGGGAGCTGTTCCAGCACCCAACTGCCCTCTGAGGGAAGAACTTTTTCCTAAGTCATGAAGTTAAGCATCAAATGTATATCATGTTGAGACTATTAGAGCTGAAATCAAATGAATTTCCTTTTGATAACTTACATCTGTACATTTAAAACCACATTACTCTTGTATGTGTTTATTGGCAGTTAAAAGTGCTTTGCTCAGAAACTTTGAGGTTCTTTAATAGACTCTAGCAGCAAGAAAGCTTGGTGATCAAGCTCCTTGAAAAGTAAAATTTTAAAAATCCTATTTATCAGAGACAAAATTGTTCTGTGCTTTCAATAGATACTTTATAATCTTTCATTAACAAAACAATTTGACCATTGTTTTTTTCCTTTACTCAAGGAATATAACACTAACTACTGTAGCACAAATAATGTTACTAAGTATATATTTCCATTCTGTTTGACTTTTAACTTTTTTTTTTTTTTTTTTTTTTTTTTTTTTTTGTTGCTAAAGCTCTTTGAGATTGAAAAGGTTGGTGCAGAATTGGGGCATAATTTGAAGCAGGCATTTGGTTAGTATTGGAAGTTTATTGTCTAGGGGGATTTTTTGAGTTTGGATGAGATTTGCTGTCCTTCTCCTAAAGATACCATGTATCTAAATTACTTATTTTGCTCCTCTTATCTCAGATACAAAAAAAATTAATGATGCACTTATTCTTAAGCATGTGCTTACATATACCCTTGTGTAAGGATGTGATGTGTATGGTGTAGCTTGCTGAATTAAGGGCCAGAAGCACAGAGTAATTTGAGTATAAAATGCACTTGTCTGTCCCTGGGGGCCATGGGCATGCTTTTCATAGTTAGTATAATATTTCCATTATTTGCTGCAAACACAGCCACCACAAAACAAATCTGAAAATAACTCCACAGCTCGTGCCCCTTGTCTGTGTTTGCATGTCATTATTAATGGGGAGGCCACGAGCTGCTCCTCTGAGAGCTGTGAGCAGGGCAGGGCTCAGCCTTGGCACAAACCTTGTCCTGGTCGGGGTCACCCCATGCTCAGGGCTCTGGAGAAGGTGCCCAACTCTCTCACAAGCTGTGTACCATAAGGAGCTACTAAGATGTGTTGGCTCAGATAATTAAAAATATATTTTCAAGCAATAATTCTGAGGTCACACACTGCCATTCAAATATCTGATTTCATATAAATTGAACAGTGTGTCGCTGTTCCTTACAAATACGTTCTCTCTTAAGAATTTTATCTTATTGCTTTTATTTGGGCCATATCTGGAGAATATTGTGCCTGGCATGGAAGTTAGTTACTAGATTACTGGAACTCTTTTTCTGAGTTGTAAGGGATTTTCTCAGCCTGTCTCAAATTAACGAAGTGTACTTGAAAGAAACTTGCAGTTCTTTGTCTGCAGATGGAAAGGCTCCCACAGGCTTCTGTAGAAGCTGGTCTGGGTGTAGAGATGAAAAAGGGTCTTAATGCTGGTGAAACCTTGCATATATGAAAAACATGGAAGAGCTCTGTAAATGATCTGCCCAGTGCAGTCCTGAATAAATTAGTCCAAGCATAAGTAACATTACCAGTGAACAACAGCTAAAGCAAATTTTTTGTCAATAGTTCTGTATTATTTTGTAACTCAGAACAACTGCACACTAATTTTGTAATGTGTTTACATATTAGATTAAAAAAGTGGTTGAAGATAAAGCTTTCCTTATGGTTTTTTTTTTCTGTTTTTCAAATAATCTATGATGGAATGATAAAGTATTTTCTGAAGGAAAAACCCAAACTGTGTCTTGGGCAAATGGTACTTGCTTTGGGACTGCTCTCATTGTTATTAAAATAGCAAGTAGTTACAATCAGTGGTCCATGAAGTTTCAGTTGGAAACAAAAGAAATCATAAGAATTTGCCTGTTTACTAAAGCTAGATTCTCTCCAACTAGAAATTGTTTCTGCTAGTGTGAGAACAACATAATGTAAATTTGCACAGTGTGTAAATAACACTTCATTAAGTTCCTTTTTCCTTTTGAAAGTGTCTTTTCTTGAACAGAAGGGCAAATTCTGCCAAGTGGAACTGCTTTCACCTTTGCATGATAGAGATGTAATTGAAAGTAGCCCTAGGTGTTCTTCTTGTGCTAGTTATTTAAGGTATTTGTACAAGAATAAAAACCATTGAGATGAAACCTCACATATCTGGAGTTAGTCTGTCTGCAGTAAGGATAATATTGATTGCTATGGCAGAAAACTCTGAAGCCAGGTCACCTTCCAGCCATTGATTGTCTTCTTTCAGACTGCCAATGATGGCTCTGTTAATTGCATTGCTGAACTTAGCAATTTCTTACATTTTTCTTATTTTACCTCCATCCATTTTCCTAAAATGATTGAAATGTACTAGTCAGAAAAACCTTGAAATAGAAGCTAGAGGAGTTTTAAAGAAAAATTATTTTTGAATGCTAATCAACAACGTTAAATAAAATCACTGTCTTTCCATTGGTAGGCCAAATTTGAGAAAAGAAAACCAGGAAGGAAGGTACTGGGCTGCTAGGGAAAGATTCCTGGAACCCAGCAAAAAAAACAAGAGCTGATCTGCAGTCCCATGTTGAATGTTTTAATCTGTCAGTTTATTTCATTTGAAGTAGGGCTTGCTGACATTTATCTGTCTTTATTGCAAAGGTATTTACATGCTTGCACCTATTTTAGCTGGTTTTCTTCACGTGTATGTGTGTGTGTAGCTCTACACACTTAAAATGGATAGCATGGTCTGTGATTGAAAGATGATGTTTGTTCAGTTCCATAAATAATTATAAAGGAAAAGACTTTACATTCTTTCACAGTTTGCAACAAAACTGCTTTACTGACAGAAGATGTGGCTGGGGTTCTTACAATCTGATACTAGCCAAATTTTGTTGGTGTTCCTTTAAAATTCATATTAAAGAGTAGGTCTATCTAGAATCTCCAGTCTTGGATCCTGTAAAGGGTTTTAGGTAGGGTTATCAGAGTTGATTGAGCATAAGTGTCAGCATGGAGAATGGCTTTCTAAAGAAGGGTGATGAAGGTCTCCCATAGCTTTCCTCAAGGTTTGTGCAAACCCACTGGCCAGCTATCCAAGGATTTGTGTCCTATCATCAAACCCTTCTCATCAATTACAACTGCAACAAGGAAAGGAAAGGGTAACTCAACTGTTTTCAGCAATTTAGCCTATGAATCCACAAAACCTCCACAAACACAGCTGTGGATTGTGTGTATGGGCAGCACTGCAGAGCAGAAACCTTTCCTCAAAGTGAGAGACTGTCATGGAGTTCTCAAGAAGAAAAAGCTGGAACAAAGCAAGGCTCCAAGAGACACCTTGGAAAATATTTTTTTTAAGTCTTTTGCCATCCTTAATCCTGATGTTGGCAGTTTATATCCCCAAATCAAGATGTTTCTCTGGGTCAGTGCTTTTAAAGCCTGAACAAGCCTCTGATAACCAGTTTATAGCCACTTTCTGTTAACCTTCTCCAGCTCACCTGTGGTGCTGCACGGCCCTAAAGTGAGCATTGCATCCCCAAGCAGACCTGGAAATTACACCTTTATCTTTTTTCCTCTTTCGAACTCTCAGCTGATTTCAGATGTGATAAAAGCTGGTTCCAAAACTAAACAAGTGCTATTAATTGGCAGCAACATTGACAAAGTGTCTCATTTGAAAATATCAAGACATTTACGGTTCCATGCAGCAAAATAAAATCACAAGTTTATTTAGGTATTGGGTTTATTGAATTAGGTGCAATAAAACACTGGTGTTACTTTTTACTCAATTTCCTAATTTAGGAGAATTTGACATACATTTTTCATACGAATGTATTTATATGTTCATTTGATTCTTAATAAGGAGGATAAAAAAATATTAATTTTTCTTTTATATGAGCTCTTATATAGAGGTCAGGCAAGATTTCAAAGAGGTTGCTATGCTAGTAGCGTAAGCCCAGACACCTTACACATGTCAGAAAAAGAACATCTGTAAATGCTGTTACGGGGCAGATGTGCCATGAGGTTTCAAAGGCTTGGAGAGGCATGTGGAAGCTGCCTCGGATAATACACAGCTGAAAAATTAAGAGTTTCTGGTATAAGGCTCTTTTAAAAGGCTTTTTTTTTTTTTTATTGACACATGTGGAGAAAGTACAGTTAAAGAGCTGATAATTTGGGTTGTTGCAGTACCAGTTCCAATACTCAGTGTGAAAGGCCATCACCCCTTTAAATGGCTTGAAATGGAATACATTCCATAAATATAGTGGAAAAGAAAAAGTTCTCCTCATTCCTTCCTTTGCCTAGGTGAAATATTCCTTAGGGAAATTTGTCCAGTGAGACTGCTTTCCAGGCTGGTGCTACACAACAGCTATGCTTGGTATATTCACTTCTTTTCCATTGTCTTTTCTACATTGATCATAAACCAAATGTAAGTCCCTTTGTATCCACCCCTCCTACAGACTGCTGCAGCTTTGCTGTGGTGCCTTGTTCAGGAACAGCAACAGCTGCCCAAGTGTCACAATTTGCCTATTCCTTCAAATCATACATTCTACATAGAAACTTTGGGTTTTTTTGACATAGGATTTATTAAATAAAAATGAGCATGGTAGTATTGTTATCTGAGAAGATCAGATGTGTCATGTAAGCTGTAGAGTCAGGCACCTGCATCCATCAAATATTTAAGAAAACATCTTGGGATAAAATGTAGCACATTTCTTTAATTTTAAAATCTCTTCCCACAGTACAAAAGCCATCCTCATAGATACTTAGTTTCTAAAGGAAAGAAGACTTAAAATTATATTTGATAATCAAATTTCTCCACCTCTATCCTTGCTCTTTAAATCTATATTTTAAAATAAGCAAGAATACTTTTCCCCAAACTTCAGTCAATATTTTAACTTTATAAGATGTTTTTTTTCAACACAACTCAAGCACCTTCTATATTGCTTGAATTTTTTACAGCCAACAATTTTGTATATGGGTAAAGTACTAAAGTGCTGTTCTAGTGTTACATATAGTGCTCTATGGAAACATAAATTCAGAATTAACATCACGCTGAAGAGTATCTGAAGACATCTTAAGATATTTCCCAAATTACTTTAGTATCTAGTAGCCAGACAGAAACAAAAATCACACACATTGCAAGATGCAATGAACCTTTCTAGCAAAAATAATAAATGGAGATATTTGCTAAGGTAGTAGCTTGACACAGGAGACTGCAAAAGAGATTAGATGGGGGGAGCATATTCGACAGTCCTGTTCAATAACATCTAGCTTCTAATTGCAGCCAGTTAGGAAAAAGTAAAAGATCCAGCTCTGTTTCATCTGATTTTGTAAATGAACCAAAAATGGTGCATGATTTTGATATAGAAGGACATCTGTAAATGACAAGAGCTTTACTGAAGTATTTCATTTCAGTAGCAGTAAAAAGAGCCTACTGCTCAAACCATTAAGTGGCTAAAAATCTAGCATTCTTTTGGAAGACTTTGCAAGTTTGCATTAAGCATGCTTTCAGTTGTCAGGCTCCTGTTGTGACATATTGTTTGAGTCAGACTTCATCAATCTACAAAGCATTACTTGAGGTCTGATGGCATGTGCCTACACCCAATATACTGTGTACAAATGGAAGTGATACAGGATTCTGTAATTACTACATTTCTTTTTAACCCATAAATATTTGGTGCACTAAATTTCTGCCCTGAATTTTTCAGAAAGCAATTAGTTGGTTGCTTTATCTGCACAAAGTAGTTAAAATATTGTGGTATTGATGATTTTTCATGTGCAGATGTTTTGATTTTAGCACATCTGTGTGCAATAAATCTATTTTCTGTGTAGAAATGGTATTTTATTATATGATTTAGCATGGAATGCTGAATAAATAATTTAAATTGAAATTCTTTCTTTGGGAGCACACCAGAATTATTTGCAATAGCTGATCATACCACATATATCCTTCTTTGCACATAAATATATTAGCCAATGCTTTAAAAAAGCACCAGTTTTGCTAATATTACTTTGCACACAGCTGGATAAACGTAAAAAATGGTTTTATGTGTAGTCTGCCTGGATTTTAGTTGTTTCTTATGTTTCTCTCATTATAGATGTGCTAGCCTGGCAGATTGGGTTTGCAGCTAGAATGCGGTGTTGGCTGTAAGGAATAGAAATGAGTGCATGGAGGGAAGAGTGGAAATGTTGGCTTCCTTCTGTCTGTCTTCTGTTAGTCATCTGTGAGCCAGGGCAGAGTTCTGCAAATGCACAGTAAAGCCTCCTGTACTACAAACCCCATGTAAATTAGCCACTAAGGACAAATTCTGTACACAGAGAGTGGGGTGAGCAGTGTAGGCACCCAGCCCTGGCAGAAGGCTTGGCTACAACCCATAGCCTGAGAGTTCAGCTATGACTGACCCAGACTGGGTTTTGATCAGTTTTTCACTGTAATCATAAGCACCAAATGCAGTGAGGCTGAATCATTGGGCCAAGGCAAGGCTGCAGGATGTGGGAGCAGCACAGGAAGGCGCCGTGTCCATTCCTCTGTAGGGCTCACAGGGCAGAAGCTTTGGAGAGCAGAACTTCTGCAACCTTCTTGCTTCTGCTCTCAGAGGCATTACCCAAGGTGCTAAAGCAGCTGCATGAGGGGCCCTCCTTCAGCTGCAAAATGAGTCTGTTATCTACTTTCCCCTGCTGAAAAGGTAACTGCACTTTCTGGTGAGGAATTGCTTGTAGCAATGGATCCAAGTAAAAGGAGACACTTCTCCTCTGACAGCCCTTGGAAGTGCTGTCTGTAGGAAGGCAGGGTGGGCAAAGAGTGAGTATTTTTCTTTCTTCGGTTGTGGAGTTTCCATTTTAAATAGCTAAATGGACAATGTAGGTTTTTTCTACATATATGTATATACACGCACACATATATATGTGTATATCTATACACACATATATATGTGTGTGTATGCACATATATATATATATGGTCTGTGGACAATAAACTGCTTCCTGTCCCTATGACTGTCCTGCATGCAGTTACATAACTCTTGTGCAGGATTTTTTAAAATTTGGTTTTGTTGTTCTGTTGTCAGGTCCTACAGTCTCAGCAGTCAGCTAGCTTACTTTATTGCCAAGCAGAACACGTTTATATGGCTATGGATAGTTCACAGACTTTGTCACTTGCTTCTCCTACTAGTCCATCCAAAATGAGGAATTTTGGGCAATAGTGCAAAGGTTTTCTGTCCTTGTCTGTTTGTCCATGAGGAGTCATTATTGGTTGTCTACATACATAAATATATGCATGTATATAAGCAAATACATTCAGAGCTGAAGCAAATCTGCTCAGAGCTGTTTGCTGGGTGTTTATTTCTGCTGATGCCAGGGGTCAGGTGTTTTATAAAATATTTTCTACATAGTGCCTCTGTCCTGGTGCAGCCATGTTGAGCATATATATTGCAAATATCTATTTTTAGACACTATTTCAATTTTTTAAGTAATGCCCTAAATCCTTGTAAACTGATCTCTGATAACATATTCAGTAGTAACCTTAGGCAACAAATTATTTTTTAAAGCTATCTCTGGTTTAAAGTAAAAACATGTGCTGCTTTCCAAGTTTGTGGTGTTACCTTGTGCTCCTGACTTGTGTGGAGTGACACAAGCACTCTGACTTTTATTCTGTGTGCCATGAGTCTGTGTGTCTGTCCTGCCTAGCCCAAAATGTGCTCTCTGTGACTCTGATCTCTTCCTCAGCTGAGCCCAGTGAAACACAAGTGACATCTGTAGTCACTGTGGCCAGTGCAGCACATTCCAGGGCCAGGGCACAGAAACCTTTGGTACCAGTCTGGCTGCCAGCATCGAAGGCTGGGGTTTTGTGGCATTTGGTTGTTTTGGAGTTGGGTTTTTTGGTTGGGTTTTTGGTTTTTTCATTCTATCTCTTGTTTTTAACCCTGTGATGAGTCTGGGACTGGGCAACAGAAACTGGGAGCACAAGTTTAGGAGCCTCCACATGTTACTCAGTAATGTGTGGGCTGGTACCAGGGGAGTCTTGTAATCTCAGACATAGAAGGAAACTTCCTGGGTTTGTAGAATATTGCATTTGCACAAGAGAAACTTTAAACTGTTTTAGGAGAAATACAATGGTCTAGTAGGTGAGGAGCAAGGTAAGGCAGTATTCTTGGTTTCTAGCCCTGGCTCTGCCAGCTGCTGGCTGTGTGACCTTGGGTGAAAGACTTATTCTCTCGGTGTCTCAGTTTACACATTAGTGGAATGAGAGTAATGATACTTACCTATCTCACTGGGGCTTTTTGAGGCTTAATTAATTGATGTTTGTAAATCACTTTGCGATCCTCTAGTGAAAGTTAGAGATCTGCCAAGTATTTATCCTCTTAGTTTTTTTTCCTCTTGCTTGTCTGCACTCATCCATCTAATATCTAAAAGCATGCTCACAGCTAGCAACAGATACTAGCCAAATTGCTCTTAACAGGAGATGTATGGAAACTTTTACAAAATTACTTTTGCGAATTACCATGCTTTTTGAAGTACCACGTGCAGGGATGTAATGAAAAACTGTGTAGACAAGTGTCTGTGCTACTCACTGAACTGACTGGGTTGTGATTTCTTTTGTAATATCTTTCAGCAGTCCCAAACATATAGAACTGTTTTGAATTTCAGATGTGCCTTTCTTTTAACTGATTACACTTTGGAAAATTCTTTGGCGGTCCTAAAACTTTTTCTTATGTTTTTGATATCATGTAGACTTGGCAGTAATTGGGATGTATGTCTTTTCCTCTAGGATGGCAGAGGAAATACAGGTTCATTATTATTGCCTATTTGCAGTTTCCTCTCAGTTTGGGAGGAGCTTGCAGACTGTGTCTTTCAAGAGGTTTAGGGTGGGCAGACTCTTCAAGTGCCATAAAGCCTTGTGGAAGTACAGGGCTGCATCCTTATGCATACAACTTTGCCATAAATTCAAGTCTTCATTTGCTTTGAAACTGCAAAGGAACTACATTCTGTCCTGGGGAGTGCAACTGAAAATGCAAATGTGAGGAAGCAAAACCCCTCCCCACCCAAAATTGCCTTTTCAGAAGCAGGAAACTTTTTCCACTGCTGCTCTAAGTGGGTTGTGCTGTGCCTGGAGACCTGGCAGAGTGCAGGTCTGAGCACATGGCAGGAGGTTATCCCTGGCTATGAGAAGATACTGCTCAGAGTGGTGGAACTGGGCATCAGAAAGTACAGCTGAGTAGTCTTCGAGGAATCTGAATACAAGACATTGCAATAAGATGGGAAGGGATCCAATTTAAACATAAAGAACTCAGACATCATATTTCTTGTAGATATCGGTGTTAAGAGAGGAGGTAATTCTAGAAATACTGTGCCTGTCTAACAAAAGAAAGTGTGTGTGTCACTGCATTATGTTAATGATGTGCATTCCTTTATGGAGGTATAAGGACAGGCTCTGGCAGGTCCCTCCATGCCAGTGAAGAACTCCCACCTAATTGATTAGTCACTTCCTGGGGAGGACAGAAGGGATTGTCTCTGCTCAGGAGGTGTTCATTTCCTGCGTTGGACCTGCACCTTTGTGCATCCAAGACAAATTTCAGTACTTTGCAAAGTGAAAGGCATTGTGTGTGCATTCGTGTTTGCACACAAAGTCCTGTTAAATACTACATAAAACAGCCCACAAAGAGACCTCAAAAAGGGCGTCCCAAAGTATCCAGTGGCAATGTTTTACATCAAATTTGATTGTCAGGAAAAGTCTGTGAGGGAAGAGCAAGGATAAGATTATACAGCGCATTAGGCTTAGACATAAATAGACCATGAACTATTACATGAATAAGAGAGGCCTTCTCTTGAGGTTTTCCTTTTCCCCAAGTATTTCTGCATCTCAATACTCTGCTCACAGACATCTATTGTGGGGGCATCTGAGCTCAAGGACCTGACTGCAGGACCAACACCCAGCCTTGGCCAGGGTGAGTCAGGTACTCAGCAAAAGTCTCTTGCTACCCTATCTGGCCCAGTATCTGGTCAGAACATATTAAAAATAAACACTCTCTGAGAAATGGAACTGGATTTTTATCTGTTGAAATTTATGAAGCAAACTGCAAATGTGTGGGTGTGCCTGCTTCTCCAAAGAGCACTGCTTAAATGACTGTTTGCAAAGTTGGATAGCTATCAGGAATTCATTTGGAAGCAGGTTTAAAATACAATTACCTTGCTGTGCAAAAGGCACCATAATACCTTTGATGCTTCCTTATTGGCAATGATTGCAGGGGAAGCAGTGAAATTATAAAATAAATCTGCAGGCCAACTTAGAGCGTTTATTTAAAAGAGGACATTCAGCTCCAGTTCCAAAATCAGTTGCAATATACACCACTGAAGTGCTTGAGCTATAATTAGTGAGGTCCTAAATGAGATAAGCATGGCAATTTAATTATCAGATAACTTTAAGATGTGCTTAAAAGGATTCCAACTTGATAAGAATTGTGATAATGTTTTCTACTCAGGGAAAATATCAACATCTAAATATTTAATACAGTCACAGGAAATTTAAATGAAGTAAATTTTCAGAGAAAAATGAGGTGAAACGCTTCCTACAGCAATGTGGTTGAGACAGGGTTTCCCTTTAATTTTTGATGAGTATTTGTTCTTCCGAGGGTTACATAAGCGATATCACAAATTCCAAGCCCTCTTTTTCCCTTCCTCCTGTGGTACAACTAAAGGCACATTTAGCTTGCATGTTAATTCAGAAATGTGCCTGATAGCTCTACTTAACTAAACTGCCCTGCAACTTTGTGATGGGAACTAATCTTGAGCTGAGCATCCTCTCTTCGTTTTGCTCATGAAATCCAGCCACACTTTATATAAGAATGCAGAGAAGAAAGACAAATGGTTTATCCTCTAAGCTACCCAGCATCCTGTTCCTGATATTTCAGTAACATATGCTAACATATGCTTTCCTCAAAAACTTCAAAAACATGATTTTAGCAGCAATGAAAATAGTACTATACATCGAATTCAACTTTAAACCTCATAGTTTACCTCTAATACCATTACCTCATGTATAGAAGAAAATGTAAATCTAAAATATGCTGGTGATTATAACCTTTCTTCCTGACAGACACTGCAATATAAATGCACATAAATTGAATTTCTTCTTTAAAGAAATTTGAATACCTTTGGAGCATTTTAGCAAATCATCTCCAGCCCTTATGGCACAACTTCAATGGACTGTGGAAAAGTGCTCTCCCTATGGCATGACTCCTGCAATAGAAGGACATAGCAAGGCAGAGAAATGCCAAGAAAAATAGAATGTACTCCATTGATATTCAAAATTTATTTTATTAAACTTGCACAAAAGACCGAAAAAAATGGAAGCTGGTTTTATTAGAAAAGGCATTCAAATATTAACTCTGTGGGTGCCATTTGCCTTGCTTGTCTGGAAAAAATAGGAATTGAAGATAAATAGTTTGACTTTGCTCCCTAGAAGAGCTTTTTTGATTCTTTGTGTTAACCATTAAATCAGAAACTGTGAGAGTGTGTAAGTCGTGAGTAAGAGATTCTGATGCATCAGATGAGAATTCTTTAGAGGGATTCTCCCTTGGGGGAGAAATTAGTGTATTTGAGCAATTTTGTACTAATTAGTAAATATGCCAATTGGTGGATAACAGCCATATTTCAGAATTCTATTTCTAGGGGAACATATGGCAGCGTTCCTGAATACCATCAGCTGTCAGTGTTTATCTTAGAATACGGATGGGATATGAAGATGCCAAAAAAAGTATTTTTCAGAGCAGCAAATACTAATATTTCCATAATATGTTGGAAGGATAAACTAACTGAAGGTTCATAAGTGTTTGGTTGAGTGGAGAATGGCCAAGTTTGCTCTAAATTGGTTGGATCACTTTCCTGTTAATCCAAACAAGGCAGGTGTTTACTTTAGCAAGGTGAGGTGTTTCAGCCTATTACAGATTTTTACCTCTGTCTGCATAGTGCAATGTGTATAACTTACGGTAATCTTGGGGATTGAAAGAACTGCTCATTGATGTAGTCTCACCACATGATATATCTTAAGATGATCTACTGCCAGGTAAATTCATGGGTTAGGATAGTTACCTCAATGGTGAAATATTGCCCTTAGCCTTTGGCTCCACATACAGTGCAGACTTTCCGACTTCAGAAAATTAGAAATTGGTGAATGCTGCAACTTGTCAATAAATGTGAAGTGTGTGTGTGTGTGTGTCAACACTGTCAGACTGCCCCAGTCTGCCATTACAGGTAATGTTCTGGATTGTTTTCATTCCTCCTATCACCACTTATTTTCAGAACTTTAGAACTTATGTGTAAACATTTCCTTGTAACAAAGATCTAGGATGTGACAGAAGATAAAAAACTTTTTTCTTTTTATTTAACCAAACCTTTTTTACACAAGGTTTATGAGTAGAAAGATATTTGTATTCTGAATCAATAACTTTTTATAGGAAAATTATGAATAAGGGCTTCATTTAGTCATTTTTCTGAGTGAGAGTGTGTAGGAATCTGAGATTTATATGAAGTGGTGCAGGACAACCCTGATGTTCCTTTACAATCTTTTTCCATTTATGCAGAATCTTATTTTTCATTATAAAATATGTCACCTCTTCATTTTTCCATTTTAGTTAGAAAAGAGGGTGGGTAAAAATGTCAAAGGTCCTCCACAGCTTAGGGCCAGATGAGAGTTAAGACTCTAAATGTCATTTAAAACCTGGACATTAGTATCATTCCCAGTAAAGCAACAAAGGCACTGAAGAGCCTGAGTCTCACTGAGAGTCACTGGGATTTAGAATCCTATAGACTACAATTAAAGATTAAAATAGTCAATTAAATTGTTCTTCAAATGCACTTAGACATTTTCCTGCTCTTACAGACACCTGACCACATTTGGGAATCTGGCCCTGAGTCATGTCTGGTTGCCCTGTGCTGAAAATGTGAGCTGCCAAGCCAGCTGGAGCAAGGCATCGTCTATGCTAGCAATTTAAAGTAAAGCTTGTTGGAGCTTTTGATGTGGCTATTTAAATTTACATTAAATCCCCATCAGGACTGTAGCAAGGATGGGAGGAGATCTAATGCAAACACTTCAAGCCAATGCTCTGCTTCAGTTGCTGCAAAGAAATTGCTGGTGGGGACTCAGCAGTAGAGCTGCTCTAACAGTGAGCCTTCAGCCAGGCAGGGAAATGCACTGCAAGGGATGGAACCATGTTTCATCATTGTGCAGTCCTGCAGTGGCCAGGAGAGCAGGGATCAGGGATGCTCAGGGCTGAGAGCTGCTTGTGATGCCAGGACCATAAAAGAAACTAGCAGAGAATTTGGCTGGACAGACCCTGCCTGGAAGGTTTTCTTGGTTTCCTGATCCTTCTGTGTCAGTCTGTGGTAGAAACTAAATGCATCCAACTGATGAAATTCCATAGTCTGTGGCCCAATGATTGTTTTATTGATAAAGTGGAGCAGCTGTTGCAGGGCCAGGGGGACAAGAAGCTTTCAGAGCTCCAGGGCTGCCTCACAAGGAAAGCACAGCCAGGCAGGAGTGCTTCTGGAAAGAAATTCATGGTGTTTGGAAACACAGACTAGAAAATGTCTGAAATGGCTACTTTTATTCCTCTGACAGGTATAAAAAAACATAGAATATAAAACTAGAATGTAGTGTAATACAGGGCTGGAAATTTTCTTGCCTTTATCATGACACTTATGTAGATCTATCTCCTGCATTCAAAGGATGGAGAATCCTTTGGTTGGGAAATGTATAGCCCATACAACGCCAAGAAAAGCTAGATAATGTTGAAGTAGATATCTTCAAAAAAAAAAAAGAAATTAATATAAAATGATCTCTAAATTTGTAATCTTTAGGTCTTGTGATTTTTTAGGAAAGCTTCTAATTTTGGGACCCAGGTCATGATATGTGAATGTTTGGGGTTGGTGATGTAAGGAAAATAGACATTTGAGCATCTGTCAATTCTCACATTTGAAAGATCAGCTCCTCTTGGAAAGAACACTTGTTCTCTGACAGTACTGACATATTGATTCGACTGCTGTGTCTTTGGCAGCCTCTTGTTTCTTTTGGAAATCTGAAATATGTTTAAAAAATAAACCCAAAATCTTCCCTTTCCCTGACCCCTGTAAAGAAGGTCATCTGAACATAATGTCTAATCACAACTACAGGCTGTGAAACTGGGGGTTGCAATAGAAATGCCAACAAAATTTCAACTGTGCCATAATACAATAGTTATGTAAATGCAGTACATAATGCACTTAATATGCTAATCTCTGAACATCAGGAAGCAAAATCTTTCTGGAGCAGAACTCAACTATGGCATTGCAGCCTTTTGCTTTCAGAAAAAAAGTGAATCAGCTGCAGAGCCTGTAAGGGTGAGCTGGTTCTTCTGGTTAGCCCTAGCATTTCTAGGAGAATGAACAGCACTTCTTAATCTTCACTTCAACCACTAGCTGCTTTTTTTAATGGTATGTCTTGCCATTTGGGCTTGAATCTGCCATGTTTTTGATGATTTATTTTTGTTTGACAATAATGTAAAACAGAAACCATCTGATGCTAGGTTTTAGCTCCATTAGCTGGGAACCACAAACCTATGCCATGTCACTTTTTCTTTTTACAGTGCTGTTTCAAACTTACTGGCATAATTGGTCGATCTTTTTCTTTGTCTGGATTAAATGATGGTTTTGGCTGGAGTTTCAAACCAGGATGCCAAATTTTCTTACTCTTATGACTCCCATCTCTGTGTTGCACAGGACTAACTCTATAATATTCAAATGGCTCATTTGTAAACACACAATTATGTACACAAAGAGTGCTTCTTAATGTTTCCCCATTTTGGCTCTGCTGTTACACTAGTGATGGCTGCTGGCATGCAGACCAGCTAATTTGTGCCATGCCAGCATTCTGAAATCTGAATTAAATTGAGCCTGGATAATGTACAAATACTGCAACCTAATGCTTTTTAAGAGTCAGTCCCTGAAGAACATACATACAGATGGGTTTCTGTTCCATACGTGTGCCTGTGCACGCACCTCTTGTGCCAATATGTGGATTTTAGGGAGGACCCAGTTAGCATGGATGTTGGCACATTATTCCTGGAGTGCTTCTTCCATTACGTAATGGGGCTGCCTAGACATAACCAAAACAGCCCTCGTCAGGCTTGTTGGACAAAGGGATCACAGCCAGCCCTCACCCTCTGCTGGAGGTGCTACAGGGAGACGGAAGAACAGCCTGGTGTGTGCAGTGGTTCCATGTCCCACCCACGGGGCCACAGCAAGGTGGAGCCATGGAAAGATGCCTTGCTGGAGCCCAGGAACCAGAGCAGGCTGGGGAGTCAGGGGCCACACACAGGACTGGAGCTGTGCTCTACAAATGCAGGTTTGCAAACATGCACCTTGTGGCTGCAATAACCAGTTTGCTTATCTTTGAAAACAGAGAGACAATTTCAATTTGTGAAAATTTCTTACTAAGTTATTTCTTACCTTGACTTAGGTGGTTTCTCATTATCTACCTTAATAAAGTGGTAGAACTTTTTTGAAGGACAGTCACAGTTTTCCCCATGTGAAGCTCAATGTACGTTCTCAGCAGCCACATACCAGGTCAAAGCCCAGAGAATGAAGCACTAACAAGTCACAGTGGCTCAGCAAGGGTTTCTCGTGTAAGTAAAGTGTCTTCAGCCCACCAGAGGATGTCATGCAAGAGAAACACTTTGTCTTTTCAGAAGTAAATTTGTGGTGTTTAACAGTCCCAGGTGTTTCAGGCTGGCTTCCTTCAAAACACAGGAGACAGCATAGGTATGGTTCTGTCCAGGTAATGTTTGTTCATGGTTTTTGGATCTATGCACTTGAACATTTTCTGTAGCAATGAAAGAAAGTAGGAAAATAAAAGACCTGAGTGTGCAGCCGAAACAGAAGGAAATTGCACTGTGAAAAACCTTTTTCATGTTTTAAACCTTTTCTTCACATCTGTAGGCTGCTGGGATGTGCAAATCATAAACAAATAGCTGCTTCTTTGAAAAATAATAGGATGAATGGAAGATATGGAGGGGATGCAGAATCAAGAAGACCTGCTTAATTTTAAACTTGAGAGGTGTCTGAAGAGTTTTTAGTGGGGGAGGCACTGGAGGAGGTTGTTGTCACCATGAGCCAGGGGAGAGGAAGGCCACTGCTGGTGCTCTGTGGACAGCCTGGAAAGCTGGTTCACTTTGTGCAGGACTGCAGATTTTGGCTAATTCACAAAGCAAAAAGTTAAATCAAAAGGAAATACCATTTCCTCAACTACAAGGTATTAATATCCTGTTCGATTTAATTTCTGCCTTTTGTTATTGTGAACCCTTTAATATGCAATGTCGGCTTGGCAAGGATTTTCCAGCAGTATCAAAAGAGAATTTACCCCGATGTATTGTCACAGGAATTGCTGCAGCTCTCAATAACAGAAGAAGAAGCAGCCATGGAATTGGCTGCTGCCAGGAGAATAAATCCCCTTGAGCAAAGTATTGCCCAAAGTCCCCAGGAGCCCAATAATAATTTCTGAGACAAATTAATATAATCAGGATGCTTTAAGTTCCTCATAGTGTGGATATAGCTCAGGTATGAGGCTGACCAACAGGAGCACAGGGAGGGGAAGAGCTGGGCTGGGCACTGGTGGTTCCAGGCTGCAAAGCCCTCCTGGAACCTGTGCTGAGATAACTTGGCCTGGGACAAGGAGGCACAGCTGCTGTGCAAGGAGCCTGCCCATGCCATGCATAAACACATTCCTCTGTGCTGGGAGGTGAGGCAGCTCTGTGCTGGAGAGCCAGAAGTGCTCTGTGCAAATCTCTCATGCTCTTATTTCAAAGATAAATATTCTCCTTGTCCCACATATATTGATTTTTCTGATTAAAGAAAAAGGGCATTTTCACAAATATACTTCCTGCCTTTAAAATATAGTAAAACTCAAGTTAAATTGCCCAGCACTTTTTCATGATACATTACTGTTACTGTGCGTTTGCTCCTGCTCAGATGAACCACAGATGGAATTTGCCTACTCTCAGTCTTAGGTTAGTCATAAAAGAACCAAAAAGATTTTTTAAACTGAGACTTGAAAACTGAGCTGAGTTCTCTTCTGTAGTTTTTAGATTCTGAGTTTTGGGTTGTTGCTCGTTTGTTTGCAAGACCATATAAGCCTGCAGGAATTGCTGCCTTCTCAGCAACGCCCATCAAGACAAATGATAAAGCAAAGAATCTCAGTGCTTATTAACATTAATTTAATGAACACTTTCTAAATTGTTCTCCCAGTGCTGAAAAATGGGAAAAAATAATATAAACTGAGAATAGGATATGTTGATAATTCTTATCTAGCTCACAAATCCATTTGGCTCAGGTATGAGATTCTTTCCATTTGAATCCTGGAGAATTAACTGAATCAATATTCCATGAAAGACTCTTTCTCCCCCACACACTTTATTAAGATATTGCCCCACAGTGGCCCTTTTTCCTTATATCATTAAAATGCTTCCTTTGGAATTATCTCAATTCCAGAGATGACCTGTGGCCTCAAGTCACCAATTAATGACTTCAGCAATACCTTATTGCCACTGAGCAGCAGCTGAGATATGATGTACCTTTATTCCTTACTAAGATACACAGCCTGGGTATTTAGTGTTGACTGAACAGCAGGACTGTCTTCCATTCAACCTCCACCCCTGTTTTGAAAGAAAAAAATTAATTATCTGGGCTGTGTCATCACCAAACCATTTTAGTATCTGTTATCGTTTCCCTGCAATGAGTTTGCAGGATGTTGCAAAATATGAAGATGTGGTTTACAGTGCTCCAGTTTCATGCTGTATGTGAATAGTGTTATACAAGTCATGTGGCAGCTCAGACATGTGTTTTGAGGTTTTTGGTGTGTCACTCAAGGCCCTTGGCCCTGTGTCCTTTGTATGTCTGGATGATGAATTTTATACTGGCAGAATATGCTGTTTGTGGAAAATAGATTTTTGTGTGGAGGAGCTGCCAACATATTTCCTGAGACTGACATCAAAGTACAGCAAATGTTGTCAGGGAAGCCTTGTTCTAAAAGGCATGGGTTTGTGCATTAGTGTCTGTGGGAACCTGTGTATGTATTCAGGGCTTTTCTCATATTTAATAATAATAAACTCCCAGACATATGTATCTGTAACTCATCTCTCTCTGCCCCATCTGCAGCCATCACCTTAGGATCTTTTATCTCAAGCTAATGACAGTTGTACCTTCAGCAGTAACAGTCCCTGACAAAATCCTGGAGTTGGCCAGCAAGACACAAACCAGAACTCCTAGAAATATCTAATATTCATCTGACTTATGGCATTATCATCACAGAAATTGTTCATTTTAAATTCTGTTTGGCATCTCTGAGACCTTAAGATCATCTGACAGGATCAGGTTCAGTGTGAGCATCCTCTTAATTCCAAAACCATCCAGCTTTCAGTCAGTTTCACGTTTTAAACCTCAAAATAAATATACAACCTCACTGATTCTCACTTGTCATGCGACTGTGTGGAAGCTTGTTTAATTGCTTTGTGCAATTAGATATTGTTATATATAAATACTGAAGATAAAAGAGAGAAATTTGCATAAAAGGCACTCTGTGCTGAAAAAAAATAACTATTTTGCTTCAATATTTTATCATTTGAAAATATAAATTGTAGGGGCCTTTTTACACTAGTGGCTTTAGAAAGTATAAAATCAATGCCTTCTCTATTTCTGACTTTCATTAGCCTAAGAGTAGGAGAGTAAAACATTTGAAAATACGTACAAGTTATTTTTGTCTGTGGGCTGTTGAGAAAGCTTTGCTTTGCTTTTGCCCAGAGACATGGGAAACAGTGATGGATAGTCAGAGTGGGCAGCCCATCTCTTTTATTCCCACTGTGCTCTATAATTTGTAATCTTTATTGTCTCTGAAGCCCAGTCTGAGGCATTCCAGAGCCTCGGTGCCGCGTGCAGCAAGGTCCAGTCCTCAGCACTCTGAGCTGGGAGGCAAAAGTCCTGGTGCCAGAGGTCAGGGACTGAGGGGAGCTGAGCCCAGAGATCAGCCCTCTGTGGTCTGGAGCCTGTGCAGAGCTCTGCACCAAAAGAAATGGAGTATAAAACCCTGCCAAGGCAAACGAAAGCCTCCTGCTTTCCCTTGGCACTGGTAGGATGTGCTGCACAGGCAGCGATCAAACTCTTCTCCTTGAGACCATGCAGCCCTTCCATTGCTCTGCTTTCCCAGCAGCCAGGTATTTATAATGATGTTTTCCATACCTGAGATATGTGGCTGAAAATTTAAGTGACTTGTTAGTGATGTTTCTCAGCTTTTGGATCCTGCATAAATAATACATTGATAATGGTTTGTTATTTTGCTTTGGTTTCCTTTCAAGCATTGTCAAACTCTAGTTCTAAAGTACACTAAAAGGAAGAAGGATTATTTTGCAGTCAGGTGTTGCTCTGTTAGAGAGAGGTAACAGGAGAAACGAGCTTCAACAGATAGGCAGGCAGTTGTCTTGATCGTACATAGGTTTTAACTTGTGAAAAGACAAAAATAGTCTTCATGCCAGAGATGTCTAAAATCTCACTGAGTTGTCATCTCAATAAACTATCAGTCAGGACCTTTGTCATTCTGTTACGGTCTGTCATGTGGCTTTATTCACCTCTCCCTGCACGTTATTGCAGGGGAAGTCAAGAAAGTCCTAGGTGTCTTTTTTAAAATTTTATTTTATTTCCACAGAGCCT
Source organism: Camarhynchus parvulus (assembly GCF_901933205.1). Lineage (NCBI taxonomy): Eukaryota > Metazoa > Chordata > Aves > Passeriformes > Thraupidae > Camarhynchus > Camarhynchus parvulus. The sequence goes on along the minus strand of NC_044581.1, from coordinate 10,469,032 downwards.
TAATCTGTTTTACATCTGTATGTGACTGCAGAAAGGCAAGAAAGGGTGAAAATTGATCAATTCACAGAAAAGCAGTTGGAGAGGTCCTTAGTACTATTGAAATAACTCCTGTCCTACCCTGACAGATCTCAGCGCTACAGCTTCAAAACCACCAGCAATCCTACAGAGTGCTGTTTAAGTGAAGTGCTGGTATTCCCTCTCGGTACATTTCTGAAACTATACATATGTAGGTTTGCTAGAAATATTTAGGAGAAACAGCTGGACATTACAAGAAAGCTGTCTTTTATACTTAATCTTTTTTATATGACCCAGTTTATATTTATAGCATATTTTCCTTCAGCTTTCCTCCTCCTAGCCCCCATCTCCTTAATCTTCTGTGTCTTACATTTGTGTCTCAGCATACTTTCAAATGAGGGGTCAGAGAAGATTGAGCAGTTTTGTCAGTGCTGAGGGCCTGATTCTGCATTCCTGATTGATGTCAGGAGTGAAATAATCAAAACTATCAGGAGGCCCCCAGTGCTGCTTGGATGAGGAATCAGTCTGGCATCACTGCTCTGGGAGAAACCCCGTGTTCTCCCACCCTGCCATTTTATACTTGCTTTTACAGAGATAAGGTATGAAGACTTGTGGCTGCCTCATTTGTATCCGCAAATGTGTTTGCAACCATCTTCAAATTACCCCTTCTGCAGCATTCCTGAAGGCCTGCTATGAATAGCCTCCTTCAGGATAAAGTTACAAGCACAACAGGGTCCAACAGAACATCAGTGAAATGCCACGTTACCTCTGAGTCACTTAACTGGGCTCAGAGCAGATAAACAAATATCCCCAAAGTCACTGCTGTTATTAGATCATTGTCAGGCCAGTGCATGGAGAATATGGAGAGTCCTAGGAGGGCTTTTTTCCCTTATTCTCTGTTTAAATATATGGGGCTGAGCAGTTGATTCTAGATTTGGACTGAACTGAACCTTTCAATAACTTATATTTTAATCAAAATCAGACGTGTGTGTGTAGCTTTCTGCAACCTGCCCAGAGGACTTTTCTTTAGGGTATTTTGAAATAATAACACCTAGTGGGTGATGTGGTGCCTTCTGACATTCTGAGACAATATTTATCTTCATTACATCAAAATTATGTCATCATTGCTGTGCTCTAAACATTATAAATTCATCAAGTAATAGTTTGCAACAGGAAAGCTGTTAGAAGTATCAAGACTATAAGGATAATAATGTCCATTTTTTTTGAAAAAAAATGTGCACAATAAAAACAAATATCTTGTCTAACCCACCTTCGTTAGAATTCAGTTTCCATCAGTCCCTGAAATTAGTTTTCTTATGAAGAATGGGCTGAAGAAAGTTGTTAGCCAAGCCTAAGAACTTAAATTTTCATATTTCCTTGAGTATGAAAATTGCATCACTATCTTCTGTGATGGCCATAGCCATACATGTGTGACATGATGAGATAAAACAAATTGCCTTTTGCCAAAGCAGCCTTTTCAAATGGGGCTGACCTAACCCCACCAAGCCAAGGGTCAGCATCTGCAGTTACTGTTTGCCTTTCACTGTGGTGCAGAAAGTCTGGAGCTTCCTGAGGGGAAGGCCCCCAGCCCAGCTGGCTGGGACTCACCAGTCACAAGCCTGCAGCTTAATTAGCAAGTTTCTAGTCCAAAGCAGTCTGAAGAGCAGATCAGTGTGATATGCTGTCTTTTGGTTCTCTGGGTTAGAAGAAGAAAGTGTATTTTCCTGGAGAATGCGTTACATAGCTCAGTTTATGACAATCCAACCTGACAATATTGAAGACATGAATGTGGGGTTGTTATCCCAGCAGGAGAATCAGGAGTACAGAGATTGCTTCTGCTCCAGTGCTCAGTACCAAAGATGGATTCAGTAAGAGCCAAGAGCAGCATAATATTTTAGCAGTCCTGGAGAAGGAGCTCTGCATGTGAAGGTTAGCCCATGTACTGCTTCTTTCTTCAGTGTTTTCTCCTTTCAGCCAGTACTGGCTTGTGAGGGTGTGCTTTAAGCCAGCTGTTCTCCATCCAGATTCCAGCCTCCCTCATGCACTCAGAGATCTGGAAGACAGTGCTGGCTGTGCAGGACGAAAAGGATATTTCTTGGCCCAGAACTACTGGGCTATTAGTCCATATCATTGCATGGAGACCCCTGGTGATGGCAAGGGACAAATGGACTGGACAGTAGCTAGCAGGTTAGAAAAACTGGAACTGGCCAGTAGCTAGGCACGTGCTTGGCGTGGGATGCAGGTTTCCTGATGATGGACCAGGCTACCTTGGTCACACAGTTTGTGTTCTTGCCTTCACAACCTGCTGTTCCAAATCAAATAGATTTTCCCCCTTCTTTTCTGGCATAAATAAATCATACAATTAGAAGAAAAATCAAGCTGCGTGTAAGTTTCCTTGAGCCAACCAAGTAAAAAAAATCTGACAGAGAAGACACATCTCTTTGCTTTTCGTTTTTAAAAGTAGAAGGACTTTCCCCTCGCAATTACATTTAATCCACTGGCCTTTGGCTTTTCAACACACAAAACTGGTGATGGATCTATCTTAAGATGAGAAAATATTTCTTTAGGTACCTTTGCCTGCTGATGTCAAAGCACACCACAGCAGGCTCTGTATGGCTGTGCAGAAGTTTCCCTAGAGAATTCCTCTGCCACAAACCTGCCCTGCAGCTGTGCAGCATACAGGAGTGGGGTGGAGATGTGTATTCCTGCTCTAAGAGGAAAAAGTCTCTGTACTACAGGTTGTGAATGCAAAGGTGAGATTTGGAAGGATTGGTGCTGGAATAGTCTGTTCTTTGACATCTCTAACTGGCCTAGGACAAGAGAAGGCCAGCCTGGCCCCTTTGAAGCTCTCTGTCAAGGGAATGCCTTCTGGAGCTCTCTGCTTGACACTTATCCTCCTAGACTGGGTGGTGGCATGTGTGCCACAAGTTAGCTCTGGGATAACTTATAGCTTGTGTCTAAGACACTATTAGATTTAGAAAACAGAATCATTTCCCAAAGCCCAGGGGGAGCAGAAGGGGAAGCAAAAGGGAATGGTTCTTTAAAAGTCTTATGTTTCTCTTTGGAAGAAAATTACCATCATCTATCTTTCCTTTCTTGCAAGCTCCTGGAACCTACTAGTAGTGCCCTGCTGCTGGATTTTCAGGCTTCTATTTTGCTGAAGAATATCTCTCTGATGCAGGTGCCAGTGTCATTTATCAGAGGATGATGTCAACATTCCTGTGTCATACATGACAAATGACAGCAGAAAGGAGTGCCCCTTGAATTCTCTTACTTTCACTAGGCTCTTTCCTTTCTCCAGTTAAATGACATTTTACTTCCTACAGTGTTTCAGTTTAGACTTGGGCTGCCTCTGGAGAGCGTGCGTTCAAATTGACTCAGAATGAGTGATTAGTACCAGGCCCTGAGCTCCAAATTCACTATTAGTGTAATACAGTTGCATGGCAATGGACATAAACTTTGTTTTCATGCTTTTGAGGGAAATTCTGCCATGTCTTGCACCTCAGAAAATGCCAGAGAGCTTTTCTGATGTTCCCCAGCAGCAGAGCTGGCTGGATATGAGAGCATCTGCCTCATCCTGCTTCTAATGCTTTTAAAGAGATGAAAGATTTTGAGTTGGTGAAAACTACCATATTCAGAAGAGTTTGCTTTGCAAAACATTTACCTGTTAATGTACTAGGGGGCACTTGGCTCCAGAAATCCATGCCTTGGCCATGTTCTGTATGAGGGCCTGATTTGAAAGGTCATTCAAAAATTAATTGGGTCGGCATCCAGTGGCACAATAGTAAGTGGAGCAAAGCAAAATAAAATCTTGGGAAGTAAACAGGCAAGACAGAGCACATATGCTGCTTCTAATCCTCTTTTTCTGCTGCTTCTTTCTATTTTTCTTGCTGGAAGAAGGGATTTGGACTCTTCTCTCTTAAGCCATGCATGTACAAAAAGGACTTTATTTTTAACTCATGTTAAAATCCTTTCTTGGACTAGGCAGCAACAGTTTTAACATGTTAGCTGAGTGTGACAACCCAGAGGGGGGAGCTTAGGGTTTATTTTGACCAGTAAATGCCTGTTAGAACTGCTGCTGCTTTTACTAAGGCTTGTTAAAATATCAGTATGGACAACATGTGTTTTGAAAACCACACACCTGTACTCCTAATGACAGCAAGGCCTTGGGGGAGGAAGTGATTCACAGAACTGCTGCTCCCTCTACTTTCCACCCACTCAACATTTCTTTATAGTGTATTTTCCTGTGTTCAAACACGCACAGGTCTGCCAACCCTCTGATTTTTCTGGTACCAGTCCTTGAAGCTAACCAGCAGCATGGCTTCCCTCTGCTCAGCACCCAGGGAAAGGGTTGGATTTTCAGAACAGCTCAGTACTCAGCAGCAGCAGCCAGGGCACAGTTTGACATTCCCTTAAATCTTCCCAAAAAAGAAACTTTTTCCCATCCTGCTGTTTCCTCCCACTGCAATAGTGCAAACATTAACACAGATAAACAAGGAGTTATTTAGAGAAACTAATCCAACTGAAGAGGACCACAAATAACTTGATTTTTCACTAGTACTGCCATTTAGTTGTTGTATTTCACACCTTCCATCTAAAATCAATAGAAACAGCAAAGCTGCTTGTGGACTTTGAGAAGTTTCTGGGTCCTTTCTTGGAACAGAACAGAGTTCTATTTTTTAAATTCAAATACAGACATTTCAAACAATGCTCCTGAAAGGACAGGCTTGTTCCCAATGTCAGAGGGAGATAGGATAGTGACAGCAGTCACTTAAATGAACATAATTCATTATGGTCTGGATTTAAAATTTATGGCCAAGTTTGGATTAGAAAAAAAAAAACCTTATAGTGACTTTAAAAAACCCTGTAGTGACTTTAATGGGACAATGATATCTGCATGGTGATTTTACTGAAAAAACAGATGGAACTACCTAAGCAGAGCATAGTTCCTGGGACAAACTGGGAGTAGAGCAGCCCTTCCTGGTATTACTGGTGAGAGTAGAAGGGATCACTCACTCATTGATGCAGAAGTGACTCAGATGTTTTCATATATTTATATTTTTATAGGTTTCTTCAGAAGGAATGGATTTAGCAACATACCTCTCCTTTCTTTTCAATATGGAAACAGAACTTTTTTTTCCTGTACACTTCTAGTGTTTCCCCAAAGCAGGGGTCTGTTAGCTCCAGGCTCCAGCAGTCCCACGGGCTGTGATCTTATCTTAGGCTGCCAAAGATCATTATGCACATCACTGTCATGCTGCTGTGGTGTTGGTGGAGCTTTTTTCTTTCCTTCCGTTTCATTTTATTTGTTTTTTACAGAGGTAAAAAAAAGGTAGTAGGATTTTTCTAGCCCCTAAACATGTAACCCAAGACAAAAGGCCTCAATTTCTCTCACTCTTCCCTTCCACCTCTGCCAGCTGAAGTACTCTTTTTCACAGGATGAATTGCTGATATTCCTACTTGCACAAACTAAGTCTTCTAGTCTGTAACTGTCTTAACTCAGACAGTATCAACATTAATATTCCTAATGGTAAAGCTTTTATTTTGGTTTCTATTCCATAGCCTAAAATATATTTCTCATTCTCTAGTTACTGAAATATATCCAATGTGCCCAGCAGGTAACTTCTAGGAGTCACATTAGGTCAAACTTGCTTTAAAAAAAGGAGAAAGGGCAAAAGCTGGAAAGAATAAAAAATACGAGTTTCTTATATCCTGCAGTCTTGACTTTGTTCTGTATTTCTGAGTGGGTTTTTTTGGGCTGCAGTAACAAAGCCTGTTTATCAAAACTGTTACAAGTTTTCTTTGCTATTTTATGTGGCTCAAAAGTGACCCAGAATGTTTTTCCTAGTGATTTTATGGTATGTATCCTCTACCTAGGTTCATCTTGGTAGCTTTCACAAAGTTCCCAGGACACCAAAACTCTTGTGCTGAAGGAGGCACAGGGTAATGCTGGTGGAGACTGAGGTGATAGTGAGGATGTGGCCAGATCATCCTCCAGTTTGCAGGATGAATACCAAAGTTCTGCAAACCTAAAGGCACTGGGCAAGTACCTGCCTTGTAGAACAGGCAGAACCCTGGAGGTGTGAGGTGCTAGAACTGCTCAGGGGGACCTCAGTTTTGCACTGGGGCTGTAATGAGCCCACAACTACATCCCAACGTAGTCCTGGAATACCACTTTTAGCAGTTCTTTCAGACTTACCTCATCCCACAGCTGAAGACCTGAATCACCTGGAGGGTTTTCCAGCAGCACAGTCCTGGTGCCAGACATGAAGTGTTTCAGCCCAGGAGCTGTACATAATCTTCTCATCAATGCCACAGGTGGGCCATTCCCATGGAGGTTGGGATTGGCTTTCTCACCTTGCTCCTTGTATAACACCTCTGCTGAGGCCATGCCTGAGCTTGTCCTCCTGCTAAGGCAAGGCTGCGAGAGGGATTCAGCCAAGTCAGCTTCTGAGGCAATCCAGAGGAGGAGGCACAGAAATCAGCATGCTAAGGAGAATTTAGGGGGTGCTGAAGGGAGCCCTGCTGGAGTTGTGCCCTTCTTGGGTGACTGTGTGCCTAATAGAGATCCTAAGCCAGAGCAGGATTTAAATCTCCCAAGCTTGAGGCCCAAAGTGGCAGAGCAGTGTTGATGTTCCATGGCAAACAGCCACAAGAAGAGGCAGAAATATGTCCAGTCTTGGATAAGATACACTGATCATTCAAGTGCTTTTCTGGGGTGGGTGAGGTGTGAATTTGAACCCTTTCAGCCAAGCAGATGCCACATCTTGAGAGTGCCTTAACTAGCAGTTGTGCTTTATTCTAGTGTGAATATACTTTGTTCTTTTCCTTTGTGAAAAACACAGGAGTGAAAGACAAAGAATGGCTCCCCTTAATTTAGCCTGGATTGTTGATACAATTTGCTTTGGCTCTCCAGACTGAGTTTGTGTTTTTCATCTCACAATATTGAAAAAACCCTATTATTGAATGTAAATTAAACTGCTAGCAGTGAACAGAAAAGACCACAGAGGTCTATTTTCTCACCTGTAGCTTCACTAAGGCACGACTGCCTCTCTAACCCCTAACTTATAGCTAAAATCCATGATGATATATTGTAGGTGTGGTTGTGCAGATGCTGGTATATCTCCTAGGATAGAATGAGGCTGGGAATGTCAGTACCATCCACTCCTCACCACTGTTTTATTATTTTCAGAAGTTCCTAGAGGATTCATCTGAGATCAGGGCCTCAGCATGTCAGACAAAAAGGTAAATAGAGGTTGGCTCCTTGTATGAAGAACTTGTGCTCTAAAGAAGCAAGACAGGCAAAAGTAAGAGGAGAAACAGAGCAGTGGAATGATTTATCTGGGGTCACGGGGCGGGTCAGTGGCAGAGCTCAGAGCAGAGTCTGTGTCTCTTGGTTCCTGCCAAGACATCACGTAGAACATGTCCACACAAAGGAATGTTTCAGATGTACACGTGGAAATTGCAGCAGTTCACTAGTATTGGAAATATTTCCATTTAGAACAAGGCTGTTAAAGATTAACCTCCTTTTCTGCTGTCATTCAATTCCTGCCTCAGTATCTTTGAAAACCTTGTACAACCCACCAGCTCTTCACGTTGAGGCTTTCCTGTGCTTGTTAATGATACCAGGGCTTCCACAGGGTAGCAACCTCTTATGATGGCAACCTTTCATTTCCCACATCTTCAGTGAGACGACAGACAATGGGAGGAAGTCAGATACATTTAAATTATACTTTGTTTTAACAGCACTGAGACATTTAACTTGTCAGCAATCCAATTATTAATCAGATTAATGGACTTTAATAAATCCACTGCATCCTTAGGACAATTGCCTGGTTAATATTTCATGCATACCGAATAGGGTTTCTCCTGAGATATGAGAATTCCAATATAAAGCTAAAACTGAGAAGTAATCCTTAGCTTACTGTGCTACCACACCTTGCATGCAAGAATGCTGATCATTGCCTGTGTAGGAGCATCATTTAATTATATTTTCTCACTTCTGAGCTTAATGCTACTGAAGGAACTCTACCAGCATTTAATTAAAGACTAAATACAGTCAGTCTTTCTAGCTGGTACCCACTTAGAAATACATTTGATACTTAGACATCAAAAAGGAGACTGGAGGTAACAGCATTAGAGAAGGTTTTGTAAGAGAATGGGAATCTAATTTGTATCTGGAAATTAAATTTATATTTGAGATTTTAAAAAACCATTTAAGAGATATTGAACCCCCATCTGGGTTAGAAAGTAATGGAAATAAGTCATCCAGTTAGGTCTTTAGCTTTCTATGGGAAAGGATTTTTTAAAAATAATTTTTAAAGTTTTAGATTTATATTTTAGATTTAGATTTTAGTCCAAGGTGCTTTCAGCCAATAAAACATATCGCAGTGAAACAAACACAACTCATACTGCAGCATTTTCATGCTAGCCTCATACACAACTTCACATTTCTAGTTGAACAGTGCTATATTCTACGTGCAGAATTTAATTCTGATATTCTACTTTATAAACTGAACTTTGTAAAATTTAATTTTTCAAAAGGAACCTGAGAAAAAAATAACATTGAGCTCTGACTCCTAAAAAGAAGGCAGGTCCAATGCAAGTCATATGAAAGCAAGTAAAGAATTGATTCATTTCAGTTAATTTTAGATCAGGTCTGAAGATCAGTGTGCTCAGAATAGAACACCACAGAAGTCACCAGTGTCAATGTCATGGTGGCATTTTCCCCTTGAGTGGGGATCATGAACAAACAAAATTAACAGAGGCTTTAATATTGATTTAAGAAGGTGCAGGCAGGGGCTCTAAGGACTGCTTAATGTTAAGCACAGGCATAAGTGCTCTCCAGAAGATTTATTTATTTTTTTTTTTTTTTACATCAGACAGTATGTAAGTCAAAGGGGAAAGCATATTTGTATCTGTGCGGAAACGAACTTCTTCAATAATAAAAGCAAAGGCTGTGAAATGTCTAGTTGGTGTGAAACTCCTGAAGTGAAGCAAATAATAGGGGTTATATTTGTGACCTTTTTAGAGGTTAAATTAAGCTTAATTATAACCTGGTTTTCACTTCAGCATTGTAGCATGAAAGCTGCTTATACACTTTTATGCACTTGTCTTCTGTAATTCATGTGGTCGGGTTTGTTACCTAGAGTATGGGCCTGCTTTCCTGCTGGGGGAAGGCTCATGGGGGCTTTTAGAGCAGAAATAATAAATAACTGACTTCTCTTAAGGAGCCATTAAACTTTTTCCATGTTCCATGAAGTAAACAGGTATTGTACCCAGAAATGTAAAGTCTCTGTCAAGTTTGTGTGTGTGTGTGTCTTTAATTATGGTATATATTTCCTCTGGCATGATTTATTAGTTTCCTTTGTAGTTCTGTCACAGAGTTTACTTGCCATTTCAATCTGAGGTAGCCATTACATTTCATTTTTTTCCCCCTTCTCCTGGTAAGAAGTAAATCTGTACTATTTGCTGATTTGTTTATTACTGTCTGGAAACTTAACCCTGCTCAAAGTCAGAGATTTTAACTATGTCAGATCATCTTAAAGCCACTCTACCATGGCTACATGGGTGACGTTATATGTGCGCAGAGAAATTCACCTCAACTGCTACAAATGAGCCCTTTAGTAATACCCAGAAGTCATAACGTGTGCGACATAATGAACCCTCCTAGATTACAGCCCACACTAATTAGCTCAGTTATTGCTGCATTCCAGTCCCTGGAACAATTTGCTAGAGCAGTAGTTACCTGTGATGAGCAGGCAGAGAGCCCTTCCCCTGCCCCGCGCACGGGCTGTGCTCCAGGGCCAGCAGCTCCTTCCTGCTGCCTCCCCAGCCATACCTGCCCTGCCAGGGGGCAGTTTGTGTCACCTCAAAAGTGCAGTGGTCCCCACGGGAAAGGACAGTGGCCCTGTGGAATGAAACATTTATGTTTTCCTGGTTTTATTGCCATTTACGTTTATTCTGCAGCTACTTCTCCACGTTGTAACTTTTGTCTCTTCATTGAGTCTTTAATTCCTTTTTAACAGTCCAGAGACTATTTTTTCTTAGTAGTATTTATTTATTTAATTCACATAAGGGACGATATTTACTCTTTCTCCTAGTCTTTGTACTCTCTCCTGCTGGTGCAGAAAAGAAAAAAATAACTAAGCTGGGACAATGTTTCAGCCCAAAAAGCCCATCAATCTTGCTGGGGAGAAGCTGTGCTGGACTCTGTGCCTAAGCAAACTACTGTCAGTAATCTTATTGAGGACAGATGTCAACCATTTATATATTTAGATGTGGGTTGGTTAACTTGCTTTTTCACTGTGGTGATTGGTACAAATCTATGAATAGTACAAACTGTTTTGTTAATTAGTTTATATTGCTGAATTGGGAAGGGAAGCAGAGAAATGTGGGTGTTTTTCCCAAATAGATTCTACCAAGAAAAAACTTTTAAAAAGCCCAGTGCAAATTATGAGAAATGCTACACGCATGTTTTGAAATATAGCTAAAATGCCAGTGATGAGAACTGTGGCAACATGTTGCACTCAGTTTTTCCTTTGCTTGCTTTTACCAGACATTTCTCTAAATGTCAGGTCCTGTGTTCTGTGCTGAAACTGTTTGATGTTGACCTCCCTCTCACTGTAGGCGCAGAGGATGAACGTGAAGCAGAACCAGGGTGGTTTCAGCACTTGGATCAGGGGCATTAGGAATGCTGGTCCATGGAGCTGCTCCAGAGGCACTGAATGGACCCTCTGCCATGGGACACCCCCCTGAAATTGTCTGGGCTGGGAATTGCCTTGTTATGTTCTGAAACACCTCTCTGCCTTCCACAGGGCCATGATCCTGACTCGTGCTGCTCTGCCAGGTACCTGGGGCTCAAACCAACTACCCTGGGAGCAGAACAATCAGCCAGAAACATCTGATCATGGAGGGGCTCAACTCCCAGCCAGGCACTGCCATGGGGAAGAGACCCCAACAGAAATCCTCAGTCACTGTCACAGGTGTGACCAGTGCCATTCAAAATTGAAATGTTCTTCAGCAATGGTCCCACTTTCTGGAAAATTCCAAACAGGCTTGATTCTTGCTTTGGGCTCTTTTGCTCTTGCCTCATGTACACATATCTGTGTGATGGAAGGGCTGTAATTCAAACTCAGTAATTCATTGCTTTGTCATGGGACAGGAGCCCCACGAGCTGTGAGCTGCTGGCATCTGCCTGGCAAAATTACTGAGACTCTGCTGCCCCCAAAGCCTGCCCCACAAAGTTATCTGGCATTCCCCTGCACCCACCCATCTCCCAACTGCAGGTTTCTGTGCCTGCCTTCTTCCCTACAGCAGGGAATACAAGGTGCTCATTTTGCCTTGGGAATGTATTTTGCACAGAGAACACATCTTTTTCTCCTCTTTCTTGTCATGAGATACCTTTCACTCTTCTGTAGGCATTTCTCTTTTTTTTGTAATTTTATTTCTAAACTTAATGACACCTTGTCACTCTTTGCTCAACATATTGAGTGCCTCTGGAGAGGAAGGGGTAGCAGGCCCATAAAGAATTTTTAATTTTTTTAAAATATATTTACCTCCTGAAACTCCTGCTAGTTTTTTCAGTCCATCCCATGGCCAAACTCTAAACATTTTGTTGAACAGAAAGCTCCTTGCTTTTAAACATTTGACTACAGGGAGGTGTGTTCTTGTTACCAGAAGAGGTCAGGAATCCCCGTAGACAATTTAATCATGATCTTAGGATTTTGTTCAAAATTTACTCTGCAAGCAACTGTGGCTTCACTTTTGTCTTTTTGATTTGTAGGGGGAAATAGCTCTACCTTGACACAGGAACTGTTTTGCTGGGCAAACACTGCTGACTGTTATGTCCAAGCAGCCAAAGCAAGATCATTGAACAGGTATGTTTCATTTTTCCAATAGTTGTTGTAAAATAACTAGCCAAGAACCTGCAATACTTAATGAGCCTGACAGACAGGGAAAGGTCAAAAACAAGCAGGAGACCTGTTCTAACTCATTCCTCCTGGACTTATAACTTGTTTCTTAGACCAAACAGTACTTTTCTTTTATTAAACACACAAAAAAAAAAATAGGAGGGAAAAAAAAAAAGGAATTAGGAGATGACAGGCTGAAACTGCCTACTTTCCTTTCAGTGTCAGAAGACATAAATAGTTTAGGTTTGCAGTGGTTTCTGATTGAATATCCTTTTGAAGTAATGATAGCTATAATTTAAAGCAACAGTTACCATATTTTCTTCTTTTGTGACATTCTTTGATGCCCTAAGTATAAATCTGCTTAAAATAGCTATAGCCATGCCTGGGTATACTACCAGGATTTTTGGAGGTTCTGCCTCTAATTGCCATCATATGTACCTAATATCACAAACATAACTGCCTAATGACAATGTTGCTGCAAATACTTTCCTGACATAAGAAGAAAGGTAAATTGAAAGGTACACATTAAGTTTAAATTGTTTGCTAAGACTAAAACTTTTGCAAAGAAATTAGTTTTAATTAGCATAAATACTGTTCCAGGGCTGCTTGGCCCCAGACATGTATTCAGCAGTTAAGGGGTATTATATTATGTTCTAATACAGCATCAGAAAATTGCTGCCTTTCAGGGGCAATTACAAAAATATTTTGGTATAAAATCCAAACTTTGTTGTTGCCTCACACAAGTATGTATATACTCAATCAAGTAGATTAGTTTTCCCCAAAACATTAGATGCAACTTTAAAGAAATATATGCAATTTGGGGATAAATGGAGGTTTGTTGGCATCTGTTAATTTTGTTAAATCTTTCTCTATCTGTTAGTCTGTTAAACAATTCCTAGTTTCCATTCTGCTGTAGTTAGAAGAAAAGTTGAGCCTCTGAATATATTCACTTTAAGAACGTCTCACTTTTATCCTGGTGTATTGTATAAAATAATGGAAAAACACAGTGTATTAAAAATCAAATGTTTTAATTAACTTATCTGGTATTTTCTGTTTTAATAATAAGCCTTTAATTATTTGAATGAATTTCCACATTTATTTTTCGGCATCAGGAAATAAAAATTATTTTAATAAAATTTAAAAAAGAAAGCCAACAAAAACCAAACCAAAACAAAAACCCCCAAACCAACAAATGAAAACAAAACAAACAAAAAAGCAAACTACAGAGGCACCTCTTTGGGGACCAAGCAAGGATTACCAGATCAAAGAGTACTTACAGGGCTGGAAAGGGAGCTGGACAGATGGTAAAAGGGAACAGGACAGATGAGATAACTTATGATAATGTTGTAAGAACCATCAAGGTGGGTGTCACAGCCAACTGCAGTTTTTGCAGTTTGTTGTTGAGTATACTTTCTCTGGTTCTGTGTTCTTCCTTGCAGCCAGGACCACCAAACCCTGCCTCATTTGGTAGGACTTACTCTGCATTTTTATCACCTGATGCTGTCTCCTAATTACATGGAGTTCAGATCTGTGATAGCTCTGCTGACTTCCAAAGTAAATGTATAACTTTATAAACGAGGTAGGCTGGAAGCACAAGTGATCTTGCTGCAGCAGCAGGATACTTCTTGGCAAGGGCCAGTTCCTTTGACTTCCTTGATAGCTAAAATACAAGACAATTTGCAGTGGTGTCACTGTAATTCTCACAAGTGCTCCAGATCTCCAGTGCCTCTCAGCCTCATTTATAGGAGAGTAAAGCAGAATGACACTCCAGGGTGATTTGGAAGTGTAATGAGTAATTGTCATGCACGGCAGTGGAGGAGTTGGGCTTGCACTTCTGGAGTATAAAATTACTGATAAGCCGTTCTCCCTTTTCCCAGCTCTCAGATGGAACTGAGATATGGAGGGATGAGGTTTCAGCTTTGTGGCTCTGTTCCTGGACTCTGGCCTTTCACAGTATGCAAACTCATGATCTTGCCACTCAGGGAGTTGATTTCTTCAGAAGTTCTTCAGAGATTCAAAGTGCAGATAGGATAGTGCACCAAGTCCTGCACCTGAGCTGATTGCAGGCACATTCAGATCAGTGGATGGGAAAGTCTCTAATGTCTTTGTTTGCTTCCAAAAGGCATTTTCCTCAATCTGGTGTAATGAGTCAAGAACTGATTTTAGTGTTTGGACGAGAAATCCTTCATCCAACTCTTAAAACTGCATTTGAAGAGACTCAGCCATCATCCCTGCCCAACAGCAGGGTAAGGTAAGTGTCAGCTTTGAGATTACAGGAATCATTGGGCAGGTTTTGCTGTCTCCAGGCACCTTCTGGATCTATCTTGAGAAGGCAGTGGAGAGAACTGTGACAGCCAAGACTTCATGTTAAAGACAATCTGGCAGTCTAAGTGTGATCTGAGGGTCACTGATGACCCTGCACAGCACCAGTAAATAATTCAGGCTGCCCATCTGTGAAGGAGAGAACTGAGTAGCACTTAAAGAAACAACAAGGTTGTGATGCTAATGGGAAAGCCTTTCTGCATGGGAAAACAGAGGAGTCAAGAAGACCACTTCATTAATCTCTTGTATAAATTACATTTTACAGCACACATTTCTAATGCCTAAGCATGAGATCCTAGAATGACAAAATTACGGTGGCAAATTTACAATTTATCAGTATCAGTCCAAATCCAATACAGCATGTCCTAAAGGAATATATCAAAACCAGTTATGTGACTGCAGTAAAACTGAGTATTTTGATACCAGAAACAGGAATACATGGAACTGCTGGGAATCACTGATGACTCTGTGTACCCTCTCCCTCTAAAGAGATAGTTAATTCTTCTTTAAGTAGATAGAATAGATTGAGAAACTTGTGCAGTTTTGGGGAGGCAGTTGTGCCTGTGCAGATGCAGTGCTCTGTGCCATGTTTGCTGCAGTGGCCATGACTGCAGCTGTCATGCTAGCAGAAGTTTGTTTATCTCTTTATGGTCACAACTGGAAACAAATGTTCTCAAATTCTACATGCTAAAGAAAAAACACTTGTGATTTTCATGGTTAAAATCTGTGGGCAATAAAAAGAGAGGCAGAAAGAGAAGTACTGTGAGAGTCTAGCAGAAGCCTGTGCCTGGGTTAACTGCTAATCCATGCCCAGGAGCCCCCAGCCCAGGGAGACACAGCCCTGCCCTTTTTTGTTCAGGAAACGTTTCTCAGCTGTTATTGCAGAGGCTGGATGGTGATTTTGTTGAAGGCAACGGGAAGAGTATCTTCAATGGATCAGAATCTGGCCTTATTTCTGCTGCAGGCTAAATGGGAAATTATCCTTTTTTTTTTTCCTTCATATTCCTGAAAGTACTCAAACCAGCATTGTATGAGTTTCCTCCTTATTTCCTTTTGTTCCTATTCAAACATCTGTCTGAAGTAGTGCATTACATACTAATTTGGTCAGAGCTCTTTTTTTTGTTTGTATGGTTGGGTGTGATTACAGTCTTACACTCCATTTTCATTAATTTGCTTCATTTATTTGCTTTTGATCTTTTATTGAGCCTTACAGTATCTGTGTGTGTGAGAGTGAGCATGTGTACGTGCATGTAAACAGGGAACATTTCTGCATGTGTTTGTCTTTGGACAAAACCTCTCTCTCAGTGAGCTGGCAGCAGGCTCTTGGGTTACATCTGGTGCTTGTCCATGGCCATGCCTCTCCTCACAGCAGCATCCCACCCCAACAGGGCACTCCCACCGTGCCCCTGCTCACCCACCTGCCTTTGCCCTTGCCCTGTGAGCAGCAGGGTGAGAATGAGCCCAGCCAGGTGTTCCCGGGGGACACCAAACCCCTCCTTGGAGCAGAGCTGCCCTGTGCTGCTCTGGGATGCTCTGGGAAGAGGCTGCTGGCTGGCTTTCCACACTGGCACTTGTTCTGAGTTTCTGCAGCTCAAACATTTCCTGCAATGCTCTCTTAGCAGGCTTCAGTCTACAGGAAGGACTATAAATATATGGATTACAAACTGAAATAAACACACACATTTCAGGGTCATTGCTGGCAGTGTCCAGCACTGATCTGTGATTCTTGCAGGCTCCTGCTGAGCACCATCCAGGACACAGGGACACACATTCAGCTCAGAAGTGCCTTGCTTGTCTTCTGCAGAGGGACACATCTCTTTGCTTCTCTTGCTTTGGGTTGTTCTCACTCCTGATAGCATAAGCATGGTGATAGGGCAGTGTCAGAGGATTCCTTTCACCCTTCCTTTCTTTCCCTATCCCTCCTATCACAGAGTGTGTTGATACATGTATTTTGCCCTGATCATTTCCTGTAAAGTTGGAGGGTAAAGCTCTCCATCACATGTCATCGTTGTCTATAATTACTGTTCTGTCATTGTCCTGGAGAGGAGCTGCTTGTGTCACCCATCATCAGCTTTCTTCTCATCTTTTTGAAGCTTCACTTTCTCTCCTAGGTACCCAGGAACAGACTGATGATAGACTCTGTGATGTTTTTTGATCTTTCCCCTCATACCCTTGGATCTTACTCACCAATCTTCCTTGCCTTTCTGTCATTGCTAATAAATTTTCATTCTGTTAATGTTATCTGTATGTTAATATCCCTACAGGAAAGGATACCAAAGTAGGAAATACTAATTCCAGAGACAAGAGATTTTACTTTGGTTTGGTCAGTGTGCAGATTTTTAGCAGTGGTAGATCATGCAAGTCTTCTAGGTATGCATCCTCCCTCAAAAGCCACATTTAATGGGCAGTTACATGGAATGGCAAAGGAAATGTTCTTAATTAGTAAAACCTTGTGTTTCTAAAATGATTTTTTTTGTCCCATGCTTGCTCTATCAAGCTGTGGTCAATAAGATCTGGCCCTGCCATTGTTCTTGTTTCTCAGGCAATGTGTTTTAATAGTCCCTGTTATTCCTTTTTCTTGACATATTTTATATAAATATTATAAGAATATGTTTGATTTGTACCATCTCATCTAGAACCTTTTAAAATTCCTTCTTGAACTAAAAGCATACCAATGCTTGAAGAAAAATAAGCACAGTACCCTTATCACTCTGGTACTGTTTTCTTCTAAAATATCTCCCATTTGGAAGTCTTTACTGTAATAACTGGGATATGAGCACAAAGGCTGGATTTTTCCCAAATAAGAAAGCTTTAAGCTGTAACTTCTTAGTACAAAAGCTTCTTTTTTTTCTGTTAAATTATATGTATGGGCAGGACCTCCTATGCACAACTATGTGGTGAGCACTCCATTTTGCAGTATCAGCTGAAAAGTACATCTTCTGTACCATTTATATCAATGTCACTGATAGAAACAAAACTTGCTTTACTTTAGAGAGTGAGCCAAAGGTATCTAGTCAGAAATACATGCACAAAATGTGTGGTTGCTTTTTACTTTCAGGATCATTGCCCTCTGATCTCACTCACCTCTTTAATGCTGTGCAGGAACACAAACCCTGGATTACAGTCTGGGCAAAACCACTGGTTGGGTGTGAAGGAATCAATAGATTCCCCACACAAATGAGAACATGCAGGTTCTTTCAATCCATGATACTGCCAACTGCAGACTCAGAGTATTTCCTTTCTTTTTCCCCTTTCTGCATATTTACACCCATATTAAGAAGAGTGAATCCATCTTGTTCTTCAAAAGAAAAAGCTTCTCCTATAACGTGTCACTAACTTCTACAGCTGATATATTTCAGAAGAAATTTCAGTGGGATTTGGATGCCTAACTGCTCTAAATTCCTTTGGAAATCCCAGTCTCATAGTCCTATATGGTGGTGTAAAAACTGCCTTCTGTAAAAACATTTTGTTTATCATCTCTCTCCTAGGCCAGCTGGGACACAGCATCTCAAGCAAAACAGAAATCACATTTCCAGCTTCCCCTGCTCACAAAAGGATATGTTTCATGCCCCAGCAGCACTGGTGCCTGCTGGCTCTGGGAGAAGGAACCTGATGATCACACCACTGCTGGGGTCAGTAGTATGCTACACTGCCTACATTTTCTTTTGAACTCTCAAAAATGTGTTTTGCCTTCCCGTTGGCAGTATTCCTAAAACACTGGTGAGGCTGCAAATACTAAGCTCTTTATGGTTCCAGTCTATATCAGTTAGGTGGGTTTTTCTGTGAGTTTCCCATGAAATTTTTGTAAAGGGTGTGTAAGAAATGCTTGATCAAATGAAGAAAATAGCAACTGATACATTTGTTTTTCAGCATATACGTGCACAGTTTAATTTAGCACAGAGAAGCAATCAAGTATTGTTATGGTAAAACACTTCCTTTCATCTAGAGTTATATGTGATCCCATAATAAATCCAAATGTGCCTGATTGTGTTTTTAGAAATTGAAATTTTAAATTAACAGCGTGGCTAGTACTGAGTTCCACACTCTGCCATTATCTCAGTAAATTTGAGTTTGTGTAACATGAGTATTCAGAAGCAAAACCTGCATGAAATCTTCCAATTGTGAATGCCTTTTCCTTATAAGAATTTGCAGTGATTCTCTGGAAACTTGCTAAGTCCCCAGGGGGATAAGAATTCACAGATCTAACTAACCCTGAGGGTCATGTTATCACACAGATTAACTATTCTCAAGCAATTTCTGAAATGCATTAGGCAGTTAAGGCTTTCTATCAACATTAGTAATGTGTACTTTCTTTTTCTACCTTTTTGTCCTTAAATATATTTATTAGGTCCCTGACACTCAGGGGCCCTCCTTTCTCTTATTAATCAGCCTCTCACATGTCCCTGAAGAAGCATCTCTATTTCACATGTTCAGCTAGTTATTCTTCTAATTATTCCTTTTAAAGGAGTCACTACACAGTAGCACAAATGCATAGTGCTACTCCACAACAATGTAGCAGGAAAAATAGTATCAATAAGTATATTTTTTCAACCCAAAGTTTTAAATTTTGTTGAATAAAACAAGGGGTGTAGCATTTTCCAGAAACTGTGCTATAGACTTGGTAAATAAAGGCAGGGTTCTGTAGGAAGCCACTGAGTCAGATTCATCAGAATGAGGACTTTTATAATATCTGTGCCTCAGATAAGGGCTTTCCTGCTTAAAATGATACATGGACAATGGTTGTATATAAAAGTGGCCAGGACAGCTGGGGTCAATCCCATTATCTAGCTATTTTCAGGAGAGTAAAGCCTCACAAAAGGATTGTCCATGAACAGAAGGCTGGAAGAGGCTTCCTCAGTCATTGAGTCCCATCTCCAGTTCATACAGGCAGCATATCATGAAACACCCAAACTACCTATCAATTACAATATCAAACTGATCTGATGAAAGCAAGTAAGTTCTTATTTTGGAGTTGGACTGGGTTTTTTTTTGTTGGATGATTTGGTAATCTGTTGTGCTCCAAAGCCTCACTATTCTGATGGTTTAGGGCTTTCTTTTAGTTCCCAGTATTCCTGGTTCGCTTACATCCACTACTTCTTATGCCAACGCTGCCCTATAATTTCTGGCCTGTAAAGTGAAATACCAGGTGCAGGACAAGCTGAACTTGCTGGCTCTGTAGTGAGGAACAGGTTGAAATGCCTCTGGGTGCAAAGAGTTTGAATGTTCCTGTGAGGATGGTCCAGGTGACCCTCACCCTTAAACTGAGGGAAACATCTCTGAAGAAAAGTGTTATTTCCTTCCCAAGCAGCTAGGGCATAAATATTTTTCTGTTTCAGAAAGCTTCTGCAAATGATAGTCTGCTCTTACACCAAACCATTTAATAAGTTTAATTAAATGGAAGCTTATGATAATTAAACCAAAAGCCTAAGGGCCCTGTTCTGTGAGAACTTACTCCTTGCATAAGACCAATTTCCATATAATTTAGACAACAAAATAGCGGAACAGTATTCTCCCATCTAATTTATATGAAATTGGTAATCTCCAAACCTGATTTATATTACCCTGTAAACATACTTCTTGTATCTCAGCAGAAGTGCAATACCTCCAGTACAAGTATTTAGGCAGAAGAGAAAGAAAAGCTTTTTAAAAGGAACCCCCCCCTTAAAAAAAGCAAAATAACACAAAAATAACCAGCCAAGAAACCCTGAATGTGCAAATTAAACCACAATCTGATAAACTCTGCATGAGGATCAAATATCCTTAAAGAAATTCTCTAACATAGTGGGTACTTGTAGGTTCTTCTTTCATAACAAATTTACATATTTACTACTTCTGGGTGTTTTCTTGAACCAGTGTTTGTGATCAATGCTAGAAAAAAAAAAACCCCACACTCCTTATTTTGGAATTCCTTTCTGTCTCTCCAAGTGTCCCAAAGGAACGGTACCATGCATTATCTCCTCTGCCACCTGTATTTTTATTGCACTTCAAAACAAAGCTCCAGTACTACAAAGAATCAATGGGGCCTGATTCTCCACTACCTTACTCCAACTTTGCACAAGCCCACTGCAGACAAAGCTATTTCTCTTGCTTACAACAGAAGCAGTGGGAAAGCCCCCAGCACTCCCTACCAGCTTGACAGGACGGCAGATTTTGGTCCTCTCCCCATCCTGTCCTGCAGACAGGCACGAGAAACACAGCACACATGGAGGGGGGATGATGACCCTTCCTGTTCTGCCCTCTATGCAGCACAGCTGATAACTGAGACCTTGGTGTTCGGTGACTTTACTGCCCAACATTCTCTGTTTTGGGTAAGGATTTATGTTTTGTTTCACTGGGTTTTTTGTAAGTGACAGGAATTGGTGTGTTCAGAGAGGTTGATTTTGTGCCGTGCCCAAAGAAAGTAGTGGTCCCACGCTGAGGAAAGCTATAGGCCTGATGGTTGTAGACAAGGTGAAAGCACTGTTGTGAAGAGGCCGGACACCAACTGCTGCTGTGCACAGCTACTCCCTATTAGATGCTGGTGATTAATTGCGCGGGGTTAGGAGATAACCAGGTCAGAGCCTCATGAGATATACACTTCCCACTGACAGTCAAATAGTAGACACCCATATCTAAAGTCTATTTGTAGAATTAGTGGGGAGGTACTGTTCCTTGTACCATAAATGAGCTGATCCTTACAGTTTATAATGCTCATCCCTCAATTTCTGAACCTTTGAGACACTGAAAGTCATAATTCTGACCTGCTGCTTTGCTTGCACTGCAAAGCAAATATAAGGCACAGGGGTTAAAATTCAGCCCAGATGAGCCAGAATTGTCTGTAAGACAAGGCATCTGGAAGATCTCATCTTGTTGCCGACTGCCCTACCTATTTGGGCTTTGACCCAAGCACAAAGAGAAGCATTGCATCCTGAGGGTCACTTTTGACAGCACTGAACATGGAAACCCATTTTCTTTACAATCTTCAGAAGTGGCTGGCAAAATATCTAAAGTATTCAAAATCTGTGACCTTTTCCTGCAGGCAGAGACTTCGTCATGGTGATCTATGTCTCTGTGGCCTCAAGGCCAGATTAATACAAGGCATCCCCCAAACCACCTGCAGGCTGGAGCTGCCAGGGAGGAGAAGTCTGACTGCTCAAGGGCCCTCACCTGGGGAAGCTGGCCAGCCCTGTGCTCAGCAACTGCATTTGCAATTACCATTCAAAGTCTTCTTAATTATTGGTGTTTAAAGCCTAAAATAGGAGAAAGCCAGACTCTGTGACAAGTTTGAGGCTCAAAAGGTAAGTTTGCTATTTGTTTTTTATGCAGATTTAAAAAGAAAGAAAGGAATAGAAATTGTTAAAGGCAGAAATAGAAGGATTGCAATAATTTCCCTCGATTATTTCCCTAGCAAAACATCATCACTTGCCCCATTGCATGTTTCCCAGGGTTATGCCAGATGGCACAAATACTACCATTTTTCAGAGTAGTCAACTCCCTACTATGTATGGAAGAGCTTCTTAATATTGTTAGCAGGAGTTTCTTAATATTATTAGCAGGTTTGCCTTTTCTTAACCTGACTTTTTAAGATTAGATATGCTCTTGGAGTAGACCAGCACATTAGAACCTAAACACATTTTAAGGCTTTTACCTCAAACCTGAACCTAGGTCTGCGTCCCACTAGTCCTCCTCTCTCTATTACACACCAGATCCAGGTACACATTGAAATGAATCAGACACCCCAACGCTCTTGGAGGGCTTTTAAACAACAGATCCAGTTTGGACAGATTACTGGATCCCAATAATGTGTTGATTTCCAGAATATTTGAGATGTTCCCAGATTGGGGGAAGGTACAGAGGGAGAGGGAAAGTATTGGAAGCACTCGTGTGAGGCTGGAGAAGAAATTTGGATGTGTGAAAGGGAACTATGGGAGGAGGATGAGGAGAGGATTAGAGATGTGATGGTCTCCAGTGGCACCTTCCGCCACACCACTAAGCCCAGCTCACATGAAAATTGTTACACCTTTGTATGCAATACTGCATATTACAGAAGTGACATTAAACCTTCTGCACCCATCATGGGAAATATTTGTATTACTTTATTGTAAACACACATCTGTAGAGGTCTGAGCTGGATTTTCATTCTTTTAAACACATTCACAGTTAAGAGGAATTTTCTGCTCCTAAATCTGCAAGCCCTAACATCCAGAAAACATAAATCTCTTTATGTTCCATGTTGCTAAATATGTGGTCCAAGGATCACCCACAAACCCTATAGAGAGCAAAAAATGTATTTGTAGCTCAGTTACAAAACTCAGGCAAGAAGTCTTCGTATTTCTACCATGTTTTGGTGATGATGGAAAGTCCACATTTGATGCCAGGCCCTGTGTAAGTACATATAACTTTCAGGGACACCAAAAGTATCTCTTCCCTCTAATGCCAAGTCTGAATTTGGCCCATAACATTTGTTAAATGGCTCAGAAAAACACCAGTTTATCTCAAAAGGGCAAAGTACTGATACAAATAAGGAAAGGGAGTAGAGAGTAAAAAGAGATGTACAGAACCAAGTTTCTGGGCAAAACTAGTCACAACCTGCCTAGCTACAGGTCTCACCATCTGGTTTCAGACATATTTACTTCATTAGTGTAGCAAGTAAGGTTAAAAAGTTCTCTTAGTTCACATGCAGCATCAAGATTCCAAGCTCTGATGATAGATAATGTACAAAGGTGTGAAAGTACAATTCTGTTTGTGCTGGGCCTCCTGTTAGGGACGTGTGAGGGACGAGGGGCACGGTGCTGGTGTGGAGCTGCCAGGAGCAAGGCAGGAGCACCCAGGTTGTTACTTGGCCAAACACCCCCATGCCACTGGCCAGCCCCCATCCCAGAGCACTGAGCTGCTTTTCATGGGAAGCATCTCATGTTCTGGCACCTCACACACACAGAACCTGATTTCTGGGATGTTGTTACTGTGGTGCTATTTTACACTTCCTTCCCAAAAAGCTCCAAAGTCTATTTTCAACACATATTTATTAAAACTTTCTAGCACTATTCGAAAGAATATTTGAATGGCCGCTCAAAACCCTGCTGCCTAATGACTGCCAAGTTGCTGAAGAATGGAGGCAAGGGAGGTTTTCCTTGGGGTGGGGGGAGACAAAATAAAGAGAAATCGGCCCGGCTTCAAAGGGCGCATTTCCATAATTGCCCTGTAACTTTGGCAAAATAAATCTGAAGGGCTGAGAAAAGCGCAATCTCTCAGATGAGTGCACTACAAAAGCCCCAGAGATCCCCAGTCCCACTTGTTACTATTCTAATTCAGTGAGAGAATTCGGTCCCTAACCTCAGCAACAAAAGCCATGAAATCACCGTCCTCCCATTCCGATAGCCCATTCCCAAAGAATAAGACCTTATCCAGCCTTTTGTCTCCATGCTGCCCACAGACACTCAGTAGAAGTTAGGATAGCATTAGGTGGAAGAACAGCACATAGAGGTTTTCCAGACTGGCAATTTAAGCCCTCTGTCTCCAGCTCTGGGTTGCAAATGTGTACACTCCTATGTAGCAGGGGGAGATAGGGTCCGTTTCTGACTTTTTTTGTTATCACAAGAAGCCTTTTTTGTAGTTTTTATGTAGTTGAATTTCCACACAATCTGTCTGAACTTCCCAGATGAATTGTGCACATGTGAGTTATACAGCAGTTTTCTTTGAAAAGGTGAAAATACCCTCCACAATTTTTTCTAAGATTTAATGTTTGTCCTCAGCAGTACGTGAGCTATTAAAGAGAAAAAGAAAAGTAATTATAAAAGTAATTATAAATAAAAATTTAATAAGAAAGTGTCTAAAATGGCTTTGCTGGCACAGTCACAATCCCAACTTTGCAATTCCTTGATGAAAAAATTACTGCTGAATGTGAATAGTAGGTCTTTTACAGCAAAGGCCCAATCTCCCGTCATTTGGCCCCTCTCTGACTTTTTTATTTTCTCAATAAGACGAGCTTTTGTGCGATGTGCAGTATGGACAATCAGGACAGCCTTATAAAGGGATTGAGAAGGGCACACAAAGGGCTGCGGCAGCATCAAAGCCAGCCCGGCAGCACAATAGAGATGACATTTTTACATCCCAGGGCTGGGGCGGGCAGGGACTGAATACTGTGTCCACAGCAGTGTCAGTAAACAATGAGCAAAGTGGGAAAGGGGTGAAAACACAAGTCAAAATCTTTTTATTGAAGCCCCCTACACATTCATTGGGCATTTTCAGCCCTGCATTTGAAAGCTCTTCCATTTACTTACTCTCTGGATTCCCCTCTTTAACTAACTGACTGATGATGGCTCCATTTTGATATCTGAAGAAAAGAATGGGAATTCTTCCCGAAGTGAATATATTAATTCATGAGATTTAATTGTGTTTTATTAGCAGTAAAGAAAATATTAGCTGCGTGGTGCTGCTCTTAAAGGAACACTGCCATCTTTAACACCATGTTTGAGACCTCTGTTTAAGAAGCCTTACCTAAGGTACTGGTCCTGCCTGTGGTTCTTGGAAGCAATATTTTTCTTTTAGTTTACCAGTTCCCTGCATTTAGGTTTGGTTGCTTGGGTTTTTGCATAACAAAACCAGGCTGGACTCCTGTTTAGCTGGTTTCTCGTTCCATTTCTTGTACCCAAGCCCAAGGCCTCGGTGTGGGTTCAAAGTACCAGTATGGAAAGTTTAAAACCAGAGGATTTAACCCTGGTCATTTAACCAATTCAGGTGACCTCAGCAACTACACCAGGTGCAGAAGGGCAGGAATGAGTGCTGAAATTTTTCTGCACATTTTTCCCCCTGTAACTGCACAAAAACATTTCTGTAAGTATCAGGCTATGATTTAGCGCACCAGAGGGAATCTGTCTATCAAGCAAACATTTCTGGCATTGTCTTCTGTAGGAATCACTTGCAAAAGTCTCCATCTGAGAAGACCTGCACTGGTGCTGCTGTTCAATAGCCATCTCAAGTGTCCTTTTTCATTAAATTATTTTGGAATGGGTTTGGTCTAATCTTCTAGTGAAGCTTTATCTTTCTTGGAAGCAAGTTAGACTGTAACAGAGAAAATCAATGTTTTACTCCTTGTATCTAATTTCACATTACATCTATGTTTTTAGGCACTTAAATTTTACTGCTAAGGTATCTTGAGTATTGCAAAGTCCAGCATGAATTATACTAATGATCCCTGAGAAATCCAATAGAGTGAGTCATATATTTGAGAGACAGTTCTTTTCTTTTCACTGTTTTGCTTGAAAATAAGTATTATACTTATGTATTAAAATCTCAGGTTTATGCATACCCAGTAAGTAATTTTATTCTAGCCTGGCTAGCTGGCCTACTGACATGCATTTTCACCACTGCTAAAAATAATGAGGAATCCGAGTGACACACATTTATGGCTGGGAGTGCCATCAGATCCCTTGACCTAATTGAGCATGCCTACACACCTTAGAGTGTTTTGCATAACCAACTTAGACAGCAGGAACATTTCCAACCAGATTGATTGACATATTTTATTTCTAACTTAAGCTTAATCAGGACCAAGAATGATTCATTTATACCTTTCAAACTTTAGGAATTGACATGGGAGACAACCAAGCTGCAGACTCCTGTGTAAGCAATCATGCAAAGGAAAAAATACAGATTAATATATTTTATTAGTCTACTTAGCTGCTGCCATTTGATGTAATAAAATTAATAAACTAGTAGGGGAGTTACTTTATTTTATAAAATAAATGTCAAACTAGATTTTTTGCAGGAAAGGTTCTGTCCCAAATCCCTCCTCCACTAAGGATTTACCTGAAATCATGCACCAAATGTAGAGCTATGGTAAGGTGCAGTCTGATTTTTTTCAGAAACCAGCTGGACAAGAGCTCATCTCCCAGCAATAACCATATTTGGTCTCAAATTGAAAGAGTTTCCGGCTTTTAAGGAGTAAAGTACCTTCAAATAAATATCAGCAGTTTCCACGTGCCATGCCTGAAACAGGAACAAAGCCTAATAGAATAGATTGTAATAAAAGTGCCATTTCCAGCATGTGTGCACGTGGCTGCTCTACGCTGCAAATGTCCTTTAGCACTTTTTAACCATATTCTCTAGTGTGTCAGCAAAGAGACTCCATCAGAGTATTTAACATTGCTGGGAGCAAAGGAATAAAGTGGAGTCACTGTTGATTATTACTCATTAGCCACAAGGACATCCACTTAACATGTGAATAAATGAATGACACCATGTCCTAATGGAAATGGCCTCAGTGTACCTTTAAGCAAAATGTTGTTTAATATCTTCCATTTGCTGAATAGTAAAGAGGCCTGTTGGACATGCACAGCTAGCAAGCGGCCATTGTTGCTTTGTTCCAATTTCAGCATTTAATAAAAAAGTATGTTGTCTTGACTATAGCAAAGCTGGGCCTTAAAACCCTGGGTGGCAGCACAGGCTTGTTCTCATTCTGCAAATTCAGAATTTCACTGGCATCCTAAAGGGTTAATGCCCATAAAGCAAATGAAGCCTTAGAAGGTACATGTTCTTCATTATTCTGCTTTACATTCAAACATATAAAACAAAGAATATCTGATATCTTTATTGGTTTTCTTAGATAAAACACAAGCAAGCTATAAGCCCTAATTTTCTTATTACCATTTGTTAACAAGGAAGATAACACTCTCAAAAGTACTTGATTAGGGCTCCCTTTGATTTGTATCTTGTTATGATTACCAGGGCATATATTTTTGTATTATTACTTTAGTACACTGATAGTTTGGATCAAAATGATAAAAGAGGTATTTTAAAAGTGTAAATATTAACCATACAGGTAAACCACATAATCTGAACAACATCTTGAACACTGACATACTGAAGTATACACACTGGAAAACCAGTCATAGCTGAGATACACATTCCCATCTGGAAAGCTGGTAGTCTGAGCTGGAGGAGCCCTTTTGCTCCCAAACCCTTCCAACAGCAACTTACATACTTGACAAATTTGGTTTTTTTTTAATACAGTATAACTACTGAGGATAGAGGATTGAAGATATTTGCTATATCGCATATCTAAATGCTCGTGATCAGAATCCAGACCACATATATCTGTTCTTACAGATAAGTATCCAAGGAAAACAACAGCACGTGCATCAGCTAACGTGAAAGATTTGGGAGGGTATTTTAATGCATGGTGTGATGCTAGATTGTTAAAATCGTGCTGGATCTTTTCCATACTCCTGTGAATTTGCCTGCGTAGCAGCTCGCTGTGCTGGAGGCGGCTCAGCGCTGTTTCCCAGCTCCCAGGGCTCTCTCCTGCCTCATCCCGGGCTGTGATGGGCACTTTGGCCGCCCTCAATGGCGAGCCTGACACGGCCCGCTACGCCCGGCCGGCCGCTCCCACCACAACGGGCTCTGACAAGTTGGAAGTCTCTTTCTCCTGCCTCCTCCTCCTCCTCCTCCTCGCCGCTGCTTCCTCCGGCCGGCCCCGCGCAGACAGGGAGCGAGCGGGAGATGATTACATCAATCAGTGTCAGGTCTGGGAGCTGTGATTTATGAATATGCATAATGAGCTCTCACCTTTGAGAAGGACTAGCTAGGGAGATAATTGATTAGACAGGAAAAGAGCAGCCAACAGAGAGGGAGAAGGGAGAGGGAGGCCTCTCTGTGCTGTCTCAGGCAGGCCTGGCTGGGGCTCCAGCGAGGCTGTCAAACTGAGAGAGGGATTTCTGAAAAAAAAAAAAAAATGCGTAGGATTTTTAATGTTTTGTTGAAACACGCATAACAAAATGTTTCCTCACAAAATTAATGGGAATTTTCTCCACATTAGGGAAGCCAGGCAGGCACAAAGGCTGCTGTTTTTTCCCTGCAGGGAAACCAAGTTCTCACTTCCAGAAGCCAAAGGAGCAGCTTTCCCATGGCTTCCACACTGCTGCTGCAGGAGCATCCCCATGGTCAGAGTGAAGGGAGAGGGCTCTGCGGGGACAGGGAGCTGAGGGCCTCTGTGCAAAGGCAAAGGAGCCTTTAATAGAGGTAGAAAGCTGGGGATGCAATTGTTTTCCCATCATGGTTGCATTATCTTCTTCCATCCCCTTTAAGCATCTGTCTGGCCGCTGTGTGAAAGTTTCTATGGAAAACCCACCAGGATGCCCAGAGGAAGGGGATGTGGAAATTTGCCTCTAGCTTTCTCTCCCCCCACCCCTCCCATTTTAGATGCCATTAATCTTTTTTTTTTCCTCAGCTAGAATTGGCTAAGGAAAAAGAGGGATAGAAAGTGCAGAGAGACTGGATAAAATTTACATGAGAAACGATCTGTTTTCTTACCCCCCACCCACAGAGATTCCCCCATTTCAGGAGCCTGTCGGAGCGAAAGGGTGGGAACAGTTCCTGGCAGAAAGACAGAGAGCTGCATGGGGCTGCAAAGAGGCAAATGCTGTTTCTAGGGTGAGCTGTGGCCAGAAAGGACATATGGGGAAAGGAAGAGGACGCAGCGGGGAAAAAGCAGAGATCACAACAGTGCTGCAAACTCTGTGAGTCCCTTCCCCGGCCTCCTTTGCCCCCAGCCATTGCTAACAGCAGCCAGGGAGGCTGCAGCACACACCAGGAGAGGGGTGTCCCCATCCTAATGGTGGTCAGGGGGAATCTTAATTGTGAAACAATAAAACACTATATAAAACGTGTGTATACACACACACACATATATAGTGTAAACACATATATAAATCTTATCACTTACAAACGCCTAGGATTTAAAATGTAGTTTATCGGCCTAGTGCAACCCAATCCTATAAATAATACATTCCTATCACTATGACCTCAAAATGTCAATACCGCACAGCCCTGTGCATTTGCATATCTTGTACTGTCTAAACTTGAAGCATGTCAGCTATGTGCTTGTGTTTGTACTTTAACTTCATTTTAACTCTTGCTTCCTAGCTCTGAGCACCCTCCCCCTCTGCGGGGTCTGTCACCAAAACGAGAAAAGCACCAGCTATTTAATCACCACCACCGTAATTATGCCGTTTCCAGGACTATAAGGAGAGGACAGGTAGGGGACACATCTCCCCGGTAGAGAAGAAAAGCCTGGGAACGAAAGCAGGAGGGAGCGGCCCACAAGTTCTACCTGCCCGAGCTGCCCCATCAGCCGGGGGGATGAGCACGGCCATCCGCGGCCACGGGCTGCAGGGAAGGGGAGGGCAGAGGGAGCAGCCCTCGCCCTCCCACCACACTCCCCTTGGGATGGTTTCGGAGCGGAAATGGACCTTTCCCGGATTGGGCCGATTTCCAGCACCTTGCCGGGGAAGCGAAGCTACAAGTTTTGGAGGCGGCGGCTCCCGGGGGCGAGGCGTGCAGAGGCGCAACCGGCACCACCGGAGCCGGGAGGAGGCGGACCGGCCCGGGGGCGGCGGGAGCGCATCCCACGCGTCCGAAGCGGAGCGGGGCTCCCCGCCGGGACTCTCCGCAGCGCCTCGGTGCCCCCGTTCCGGCCGCTGCCTCCCGCCCGAATGCCAAGCCCCGGGAGCGGGGGGATGCCCCAGCCCCGCCGCTTTGGCCAGCTCACACAGAGCCTGTGGCGAGCACCCCAAAACGGACCCTTGGGCTGCACGACAGCAGGAGGGGAGGGGGCGGCAAAACTAACGCAGCTGAGCTGCCGACCCGCGGCGGCACCACCGACCCCGAAGGTTCCTCTCAGCGGCTCCGCGCTGCCCTGCGCTCCGCGGGGGCGGGCGGGGAGGGGGTTAGCAGCGGCACCCGGTAGTTCGGTCCGCGGGGGCGATGGATCAGCTGCCGGCCGCGCCGCGGGCCGCCCGGAGCCGCGCTCGGGCCGCGCACCCCCCGCCACCGGCCGCGCCTGCAGGGGGCGCTGCGGCTCCAGCGATGGCGCCGCCGCCGCCTCGGGAAGCGCGGCCCGGCTCGGCCCCGCCGCTGGCCCGGCACGGCTCGGCACCGCCGGCCGCGCTCCGCCCGACCCGGAGCCGCGCAAAACCAGGAACCGACCGGGAACGGGGAGAGGAGGAGGGGGGGCGGGACTGCGGGAGGAAAACAACTCCAGAAGGGGGAAACGAGAGTGTAGTCAAAGTGGCAACAGTTTATTTATTAGCCAAAAATATATACTTTCTTGTACAATTTGGTTCACACATATGTACATTTTTACGGTATGTACAAAAACAAACAACAACAACAACCCAAAAAAAAAAAGGGGGAACACCTAATTCTCACTGGACTTCCAAAAAAAAAAAAATCTCACAGCTCAGCTAATCCAGGTGATAGGACAGAAGCGGGTATTTTTTTCCTTTTGAGTTTGAATATACAGACATGCTTACAAGTTGTAACTATACAGAGATTTTTTTTACAATTATTACAACAACAATAAAAAATTAACTATGATGATGAGAGCGCCGATAGAACCATAGCGGCGTCAAGTTGGTTCTGGGGCCTGGAAAAAAATGACAAAGAAAAAAAAAATTTAATGGGATTTCTAGTGAGCTTGGGCTGGCACAATATTTGTAACTGCAGGTAGCTCTGGTTTTGTTGTTGTTGTTAATATTTTAATAGATTTATAAATA
The DNA here is from genome assembly GCF_901933205.1 of Camarhynchus parvulus. Classification (NCBI taxonomy): domain Eukaryota; kingdom Metazoa; phylum Chordata; class Aves; order Passeriformes; family Thraupidae; genus Camarhynchus; species Camarhynchus parvulus. The sequence goes on along the minus strand of NC_044581.1, from coordinate 10,438,251 downwards.
TAAAAAGCTTTCAGAATGACTTCTAGTAAATGTATTTAGCAATGAAAACACGGCAGGCCCGATCCCCGTGGTTTCAATCAATCAAAAGGGTAATTGGTTTCTCATTGAAATTGAGTGACTGCTACGCCAAATTTGGAGCGGCAAAGCTCAGCCTCTTCAGCTTTCATACTCTGGGCGTTTATTTTTTTTTTTTTTTTTTGTTTCGCTTTCAATATCATTGTTGTTATTATTATTAATTTTTAATTTATATTTTATTTTACTATTTTCTGCTGTCTCGGTGCCTCTCCCACCGGCAAAGCGACAGCGGCGGGAGGTGATCCGCTCTGCGGGGGGCTCAGGGATGCGCTCCCGGGCCAGAGGCGACCCGCGCCCGGGCTCCGCGGCCGCGCAGCCCCAACGCCCCCGAGCGCAGATCGGCCTGCCCGCGGGAATCGCTCCCGGGGCCCACAACGGAGAACAGCAAAGAAAATATATAAATAGAATAACCCACCACGCGCGCAGAGGAAGAACAAGAAACCGCCCTGGAAAGGGAACCTAAAGAAGCGGAGAAAATAAGCTAACCATTTACAACTGCCTCCATACATCCCGAGGAGACGGAGGGAGCCATCTCTTACCGCCTCTGCACTGGCTGGAAAGCTGTCTTTAGTAACTTTTTCTCTACTTCCAAGGCACTAGATCGATCTAAAAAGAGAAGGGAGGGGGGGAAAAAAAGCGTTCCTTTATAGCCCCTGTTTTATTCCTCCCATCCCTGAATTAAGCCTCGAGATTTAAGCTCTTTTCTCAGCGAGCTGCAAATACGACACAACGACTGCTCTGCTTGCAGAGGTGACCGTCAGAGAAAACACAGTGACCCCGGAGCGAGCCTGACTTGGCGGCCGGGTCCTTCCCGCAAAAGCGACAACAGCAGCAACAAAAATTATCTCCGCTGGAGGAAGGTAATTCTCGGGGATCGAGACTACCCCCGCCAAGAGACCTCCGCCACCGCCCCCGGGGCCCCCGCCCGCCGCCACCTGCGCCCCGACGGCAGCTCCGCGCCGGGCCGGACCGCGCCGGGCCGGGGGCACCGTCAGAACCGCCGAGGCCGGCCGCACGCACACGGCCCCGGGGCCTCCCGCGCCGCTCTGCTCCGCACCGCCGAGCCCCCCGGGCGGCTGCCGGCCCGGCCCGGCCCGTCCCCGGCGCGTCCCTCAGCGGTCACCTGCTCCGACGGGCTCCGCGCTCTGCGCCTGGTCCGCGGGCCGCGGGAAGGCGGCGGCGGGGGGGGCGGCGGAGGCGGCCCCCAGCCCCAGCAGGTGGGGAGTGTTCAGTAAGGCCAGCGGGTGCGGGGGGTGGTGGTGGTGGTGGTGGGCCGGGAATGCGCGGTTGGTCCAGTTGGGGAACTTGCCCAGGGGGCAGGAGGAGACGAGTCTGTGGGGCGGCGGGGTGGGCAGCGGCAGCGGCTGGGGGGCGGCCGCAGGCGGAGAGCCGCCGCCGGGAGACTTGCGGGGGTTGTCCGGGCTGGTGGCGGTCTCAGCCAGCGACCAGATCTTGGGTTTCGGCAAGGAGCCGGCCAAAGCGCCGTCCGTCGGGGAGGAGGCGGCGGAGGAAGAGGCAGACGAGGGGGGCGAGAGGTGGGGCGGCGGCGGCGGGAGCGGCGGCTTAAGGGGCTCCGGGCCGACGGGCGCGGCCGTGGCGGGCAGCTCGCACTTGTGATGGTGGTGATGGTGGTGGTGGTGGTGCAGGTGGTGGTGGCGGAGGTGGTGCGGCTCCCCCTCGGAGACCTTGTCGTAGCGCTCCTCGGAACCGGGCAGGTCCTCAAAGCCTTCGGATCCCTCCGAGTCCGTTTTGGAGTCAGAGTGCAGGAGATCGGCATCCTGTAGGTCGTCCTCGAGCTCGTCCTTGTTGCTTTCGATATTCTCTGTGTCGATGTTCTCGAGGTCGATCTCCTCCTCGTCCTCCCTCTTGTCCTCTTCCCCCTCGTGGTCGCTCCCGTAGGAGTTGCCCTCCTCGTCCGTCCTGCTGCGGGGGGCCCAGGTCATTTTGTTCTCCTTCTTGAGCCTCCGCCGCGCGTTGGCGAACCAGGTGGAGACCTGGGTGAGGGTCATTTTGGTGATGATGGCCAGCATGATCTTCTCGCCCTTGGTGGGGTAGGGATTTTTCCGGTGCTCGTTGAGCCAGGCCTTGAGGGTGCTGGTGCTTTCCCGAGTGGCGTTCTTGGGCCGCGACGGGTCCCCGAACTGGTACTGCCCGTAGGGATAGAAGGCAGGGTGGTGGGGGGGGAAGGCGGCGTGCTGCACCCCCGGGCTCTCCTTCAGCTCGTACTGGGCGCCCTGCAGCGAGAGGGAAGGGGCGGCCCGGCTGAGATGGCGCGCCGGGCCCGGGTCCGCTCCGTCCCGCTGCCCTTACCGAGAACGGAGCCCGTCGGCACCGGCGGGGCGGCCGGGCCGCGCTGCCTCCCCCACCGCGGAGCGCCCCGGGCCCGCTGCGGCCCCGGTGCCCGCGGGTGCCTCGGGGGCAGCACCGGCTCCCCACTCGCGTGTGCGCGGCAGGGCCGGCGGCCGCTGGGGCCGGTCCCCGCTACCGTCAAACCCCCGGGCGGAGCGGGGGGACGCTGCGAGGCCGCCGCTCCAGCCCTGCCCCTCTCCGGCGGCTCTCCCGGGCGATAGCGCCCGTCTCTCCCCTGACAGCCCTCCCGGCGTCTCCCCCGGCTCCCCCCGGGCCGATCCCCAGCCCGAACCGAGCGCCCCGGGGAGCGAGCGGCGAGCCCCGGGGGCCTCTTACCAGCTGGGGGAAGATGGGCAGCTCTGCGGCGTAGGGCAGGAAGGCTCCGTAGCCCTGGGCGGCGGCGGCGGCGGCGTAGGGCGCGCCGTACATGGAGGAGAGCACGTTGGAGAGGGTCCCGGACGGGGCCAGCTCGGCGCCGCCGCGGGAGCCGCCGCTCCCCGGGCGCTCCGCCGGGTAAAGCGGCCTGATGTACTGGTAGCCCAGCTGGGGGAAAGACATGGTGGGGGAGCGGGGCAGGGGAGGGGGGAGGAGGAAGAGGAGGGGGGGGAGACGAGAGGAAGAAGGGAGAGAAAGGGGAGAAAGTAGCAGGGCCGGGAGCGGAGGAGGGAGCCGGGTCGCTCGCCCTCGCCGGCCGCCCGCACTTTCAGCGCCTCCCGCGAACTCCGGCAGACATGGGGGGGAGCCGGGGGTGCGCGGAGGCCGCGGGCTCCCTCCTGTCCTCGGCCGCCGCGGTAAACGATCCGATCGCTTCTTTCTTCTCTCACTTTTCCTATTGATCTGAGTGGACCTAGGTCAGGTCCTAACAGATTGCCTGAGATTATTGGGACTCTGGGCTCTGATTGACATTTCTAGTCTCTCACAAGCCCCTCCTATTTCTTTTAAGTCTCTCTCTCCCTCTGCCTCCCTCTCTCTCTCATGCCCAGAGCTCGCTCTCGCCGGGTTTGTCACTAGCTGCGTCCCCCCTTTTTTTTTTTTTTCCTAAATCTGTTTACTGACGTCGCGATCTTTTATTTGAGTTGCTTTCAAATCTCGTTTTAGCGATCGCCAATCAGTTGTGTGTTTTACAAAGGTTTAACACTGCCTCATGGTATTCTAATTATATGGAGATAGATTTAGATATAATTTCTTTCGTAGCCCCCGCACCCAGCGCCGGGGTGTCATTTGTGAGCAGTACACGAGAGGGACAGGGAAAAGTTGGGACATTTAAAAATAAAGGCTCACACCAACACCGTCCCTCAGTTCCCCTTTTCAGGTTTTTAGATTTACAACCTTTCCTTGCCCAGATTAATTTTGGGTTTTTATTAAGATATTCTCTTCCTCCCTTCCTCCCCTCCGGCCCTTGCGAGAGTTACATCTTCTAATACAGATTTAAAAGTCTATTGCAATTTTTAAAATTTGCGATTCCAGAACTACCTTGAAATTTTTCCTAATGTACTGGATCTTTAAGGAGTTCTCTACATTTTGCCTGGACTAACAGTGCGCAGATACAGTGGAAAAGCTAAGTTAATTTTCCTCCTAATAAGGGACTTCAAAGAGTTGTAGGTCACAATTTTACATCAAAGGCAGAAAAGAAGGCAAATTAAAATCTTAACAAAGGAGAGACGGGAGCAGCCCTCTGGGCCATTAGTAAATAAGTGGTGTGAAAAAAGGGACAATGACAGGCACTGGAATTAAACTCATTAACACCTTTTTGTCTTGGTGCGAAATCTCTAATTAGGAAATTTATGATCATTTTGCTTATTCCCTCTGTTCTGAATCACTACAAGGCTAAGAAGGAAGTACCTGGTACGTGCAACATTTGCAAAGGGAGCAGTGGCACGGGTTTGTAAGGAGCTATTGGGAAGGAGTCAAGATACGGTTTAATTACAGAATAGGGTTTGGAGTTTTTTATGATCCACACATTTTAAATTACGGCTTGTATTTTGTTACTGATGTTGTTGTGTGCCCGCCCCCCCCCTTTTTCCTTCTCTGAAACCAGCGTGAGTTGCAATTTAGCCTTTTAAGAGTACTTAAAATACAGTTCAATCACGGCGCGTCTTTGGCAAGCGCCGGTGTGCCCTGCTCCGCTGCTGCGGGCAGAGGAAGAGCCTGGGCTGGAACCTAAAAAGTTCACACAGCCAGTGGGGAGAGGAGACCTGAACCTGCCAGCGTTATCTGCCTTTTAAAATACTCGGTGTTTAAATAAAACAAAAAGTTTGGAAGATCTTTTGAGGAGTTGTGGCTGAATGCGAGCCGTTTAACCGTATTCCCCTCTCCTCCTAAATACTCTCTGGATTTATTGCCTTTAAAATATGATTTAGGTACAATATAACCACTGTGCCCACAGTATGGATTTTTATAGCTACATTTCTTTAAAAATGAAATTCATGTCAGATTATGCAGTTAAAGGAATCGACCTTGATAGCTTGCTATAATAAAACTGTATCAGCTTGTAATAAATGCGGATTATAGCAAAGCAAGCTCCAGAATTAAAATTCCCTGAATCAATATATGAAAATCTGTAGGAAACATCTCTAATCGTATTAAGTTCATCTTTATAGCATTTCCTATCTGCTAATCTAGTGCAAAAAACAACTCTGGGTTGGAGGAATTTATTTTCTTCTATTCAGCATTGGTGCTTTTGATAGTACAAAGCAAGGGAGATAAAAATATTTAAATCAGTTATAGGTTTATTTCTTTTTTACTCAAAAGGAAAAGAGGCAGCGAACGCCACGTCCTGATGTACTTTAAACTTTTCCGTAGAGGCAGCGCCTGCTGGGGCGACGTGATATCGAGGGGATCGGGGGAGAGTTTGGGTGCAGACCACAACTTTTAAAAATATCTACTTCGGAGAGAAAAGGGGCGGATATGACCCTCGGGATAAATCCGTAGCCGTTTGAGGCTGTCGTGCTCGCCACTCTGGTGTCACGGTCGGGCTGTGGCCCCCCAAGCGCGGGTGCGGGGGAACACGCGTGTCCCTCAAAACCGGACCCGTCTTTTTGTGGCTGCGCGTCTGGCGTGGAGTATCAAAGCTGGCGGGATTGTTTTCTGATTTTTAATCAACAGCACAATCAATATGAGTTGGTCCCCATGGGAGCCGCCGGCAGTGGCGGGCGGTGCTGGTGTGGGGACGGCCGGGGGTATCCCCGGAGCCGGGAGGGGGCTACCGCGGGTAAGTGGCAGTGGGGAGCCGAGAGGGAGACACGGGAGGAGAGAAATTTATGGGTGAAATGGACCCAGGTCAGGGTGAGGGTGAGGGATGGTTTATTAATGAGAAAGAAACTGAGAGGGAGCATAGCTGTACCGAGTGGACAGGAGGAGAAATCTGTAAGGATGCCGTTCTTGGCTGAGAGGGAGGGAAAAGAAAGCGGAGAAGACAGCAAATGGTGGGGAAGAGCAAGAGGAAAGGAGACGTCTTCCCGAGCTGCGGGAGAGAAGCCCACGGCGAGCGGTGCCGCACGGCTCCGGCAGCGGGAGGGTCGGTGCGGGACGGGACGAGCGCGGGAGCGGAGGCGGCTGGAGCCGGGCGCGGAGAGGAGCGCGGCACGGCAAGGCGGGCGGGAGGCGGCGGCGGGAGCCGAGCGGGGAACGGAGAGAAGCGCGTTCCCCACGGACGAAAAGGGGAAGAGCAAAGCCGAGCGGGAGTCGCTTTGCCTGGCTGGAGCCGAAGGGAGATGAGAAGGAGCGGCTGGAGCCGGCCCGTCCTGCCGGGCGACGAGGGGAGCGGCGGCGCGGGGCCCGACGGCCGCCGCCCCCGGGGAGCCGTGGCGGCGGAGCGCTCCTCGGCCGGCCAGACACGTGTCTCCTGGCCAGGACCTGTCAGAGCAGGGAGAGCGGGTCCTGATTTATCGCCCGAAACACACACACACACGCACACACACACACACCCCTGCCCGCCCTCCCCCCGGCCTCGCCTCCCGCCTCTCCCGGCGGCTCGCAGCGTCGCCGAGCTAAAACCAAACCTGCCTCCGGCGGCCGCGGGGCGTCCGCGATCCCGCAGCCGGCTCTGGGGCTGCGGGACCGGGCACCCTCCGTGGGCAGCATCGCACCCGCACCCATGCCCTTCTCGGGACCCCTCTCGGTTCTGGTCGCTCACGCCCCGCCGCTCCAATCTCGGCCGGGTCCCGGGGGACCGGGGGCACGGAGGTGGCCCTGGCCCGGCGGTGTCACTCCGAGGAGCCGAAGGCTGCTTGTGGAAGTTGCCGGGGAGCTGTAGGGAGGGCTGAGGGCTCAGGCTGACTCTCGCGGGGTGCCGGGGTGCGGGCAGGCTGCAAGCTGCCACAGCACACGAGGGCCGGGGGCAGCCACCGGGGAAAGGGGGGTAAACAAACAAGTGGGATTAGGAGAAGGGCCGCAGTAAAACAAGAGTTAAAAAATAGAGAGAAAGATCAAAGCACTGGGTAAAAGACTCTTCAAATTACACGTTTGAAGCTTTTCCATAATTCCAAGGCGACAGATAGATAACAAGCTGCACATTCCTTATCACATATGGAATCAATCTGAAAGGAGTCTCTTGATCAGAATCTGTTAATTGCAGTGACATATGATTTGGAAAGAAAACACAATTAATGACCCTTCATGTTAAGACTTTGGGACGAGGCCACTGACAATCCGCACTCTGCAGCCAACGTCAACTCAACTGTTATTGGTAGTAGTAGTACTAGTAGTAGTAAACTATTAAAGGGAGACATTCTCCGAGCCTCGGCGACTGTTTTGTCTCTGTTCTCGTTGCATGTTTCTTCAGAAGGGGGAGGAGAAGAGAAAGGGACACGAGTGTGTGCGTGCCTTTCCTTCAAGGTTTGGGGAGCTAAAATGATTTATACCTTGTCTGTAAATCTAATGACCTAAGGTGAGAAAAAATACTTCATCTTTTATTATTACCACTTGTGGTGAGCGTTACCAGGAAACAGCAGAACCCTTTTGAAATGGTAAATATATGTATCCATTTAAAACCCATTATTGCTGAGATTTTCCCAAAGAGAAATAAAGCAAATCTGTCCAATCTCATTTTCTAGCGCCCTCTGTCCACAGCTCCCCTTGGCTCGGCCGCCCCTTCCCGGGCGCTGGGACCGCCGAGCCCCGGCGGAGCCTTCCTGGGTGCTTTGGGTGCTGTGGGTGCGGGGAGGGCCCGCAGCAAGAGTGGGTGCTCCGCGGCTCTTAATGGGCCACGCGTTCTGTGATGTTAGGAGAGCAGGTAGGAACATTTTCAAAAGCTTTACTCTGTCATTAAAAGGTATTGGCTTTGTTTTAGAAGGGGGAGGGAGAGGTTCATTTGAAGGTTAGAAAGCATACACTTTAATAGGATCGAAGTGAAATTAGTTAATAAGAAAATGCTGGCCAGAAGCTCTCCGGGCTTTTAAGTGCTCTCCAGGCCATTTAGGGAAATTAAATAAGAACAGACTCCGTTACCTGCAGCCCCAACTATTATCTCCAGTTCTACACAGAGGCGAGAAGGGAAAAATAGTGCCTGGGAGACCCGAAGTCCCATACACCTCCTGCCAACCTATTTCCTCGAGAAATAATGCCCCCTTTCTGCTCGCAGGCGTGTTCTCCTCCTGCTTCTTCCGCTTTTAAGCAGCTCAGGCTTCAGTGTGTACCACAAGGGGGTAAGCAAAGGTAAGGGGCTATCAGCAGATGCCGAGGGCTGCTGGGGCAGCTCTGAGCACAGCCTGGTTACCGCCGGGGCAAAGCTGGCCTCTTGGTGGTTTTTTTACCCCTTCCATTTCTCTGACTTCCCCTCCCCCCCCGCCACCATTGTGGTGCTTTGTTGATTTGCGTTCGGACCGTCGCCAGTAGGTCAGTATATTTGTGTTACCCAACTTCCGATCTGCTCCTTTTCTCCCTGCCTTTAAACTTTATAGTTTTTAGAGGTGTTAATAAAAGCTTTCCTTTGGTGAATCGTTCATTAGAAACCCCACCGAAACCTGGAAAGACTTCAGAAAAAAAAAAAAAAAAAGCAGCGCTCAGGAATGATAGGTTGGGAAAAGGCTTTTGTCCAAAAACTGCATAATTGCCGTGAATCTTAGGAAACATTAATCTTTATAGGAATTTGTGATTCATATCTGTGGTTTGACCGTTTAGGTGATTTACAATCTGTTAGTGCAATTCACTAATTTTATGCCAATATATTTTATGCGCCCAGTTAGATTTCCCGTCGCCTATCGGAACGAGTGGCCGGTGTCAGCGTGGCTCTGTGAGCCCGGCGGGGCCGGTCTCGGCGCTGCGCGGGAGCGGAGGAGTGGGCGCAAAGTGCGCATAGCTGCGGGAAACTTCCCCTCCACGTTTTCCTCGTCTGCAGCCCCGGCTCTTATCGTTCGGGCCGGACCGTCCCCACCTTCCTCCGCTGGTGAGAGGATGTCCGCGGCTCCGGAACAGGCTGTAGCGTTTTTTAAACCGGAGCCGAGGGTGTCCTGGGTTTCTTGAGCTTTACCAGCGGGTTTAAACCCAGATTATTGCTCCCTGCTGGTCCGTTCCCTAGCACGCCCTCCGGCACGGTGCGGCGGGGAGCCGGTCCCGCCCGGCACTGCGGGGGCTCTCAGCTCCCCACGCCCTGACCGGCCCCCGGCCGTGGGAGGATATCTGTGGTTTTCCCTGAGGATCCCCCCTTCCCTCGTCCGCAGCCCACCGGGAGGTGTCTCCCCCCGGGCTGGGGCCGGTGTATCCGGTGCAGAGCGGGGAGAGGGGCGGCTGGAGGTGCCGTGCGTGGAAAATGCAGCTCAAACGACGCCTCCGGAGGCTTTCCGTGTGACAGCGAAATGGGGCATTCCTCGCGTGGGGTGCTCCAGCGCTCTCCGGCCGGTGCATGGGAGAGCCGGGCAATGGGATGGCTCCGTGTAATTTGTAACTGGGTTTATTAGCTGGAGGGGAAAACACAAGCAAAGAAAAGGAGCAGCAGCTGCGCTGAAGATAACACTGCGCGGAGTCTAATCTTGTGACACAATCATTAATTACTATTGTATTAATTACTATTTTTCCAAAACAGTCCCTTCCCGGAAGAGCTTACAGCCCACATCTGCTGTGTAATGATACTCTGGGTAGAGAAACGATTCCCCCATTAAGTCCCAGGTAGCGTTTACAAATGGCAACACCTACAGTATCAAAGCCCGTCATCTTACAGCCTGAGATTTTCTGTCCCATCGGCCTGGCTAGGATGATTTTGATGCCGATAAAATACATTTAAATATTAAAGTCTTTATTCGCGTACATATTCTGTCCGAACTTTCAGATCGCGGTGGCGTAACTGCTTTATTCGCTCTTCATCCCACGGATGCTGCCTTATATCAGTAACAAACAAGCATTGATTTTATGGTAAAGTCACTTTGGGATGGGAATGAGTAACTCCAGGCAGTGCTATCACTGTATTACATGGAAATGGCCCAGGTAACAAGATGAACATTGATTCAGCATTATGTTTGATCAATAATGAAATAAGTAACTTCAGGGCCAAATTAAAATGCAAGCTGGCTTAACGCTGCCAGCTTCTGGGCTAAGTGACAAGGCTAATTCAGCAGGGAAATGGCAATATTTGCATTAGAGGCTGCATCTGTTGTTTGGTGGAAGAGGCTGGATCTGCAATAACGCCGGATGGAACTGCAGGGAGCAGGTTTGGGGAGAGCCCCGCCGGTGCCGGGCCGGTGTGTCCGGGCCCTACCGGGGCAGCGCCGTTTCCCTCGGGGTCCCCTCGACTCCTGGCCACGGCGCTGGAGAAAAAAAAAAAAAAGGCCCCCAAAAAAACCCTCCAAAACCCCCTTAACCCTTCAGCGCGGTTACCAGCACCCCAGCGCGCTACGGTGGGCGGATAACCAGGTGGTGTTAGCACTTAACGAAGGAAATAAGCTAATAAGCTATTGTAACCTCCCGGGTGGGAGCCGGGCTGTGCCGCCCCGGGTCCGCGGAGGTTCCGTGGAGTGTCCTGGAGGTGAGCAAGCGAGGGAAGTGACTGAGCTGATGGGTGAGCATGTCCAGAGCTCCCTGCATCGGCGGCCTACGGCCCACTCTATCCGCTGTTCCACACCTCTGCCAGCCTTACTGGGCGCGTTTTGATCCCCAGTAGCGTTTGTCGCCTTCAGCTGGCACCGGGAACGGGACACGGGGCGAGTCACCGAGGACTAAAACTCGGCTGGGGTGGAAAGTCTGTCAGGTTTAACCCCCAAAGCAGAGCTGGGGCCGTGGGAGAGCGAGTCCCGGGCAGTTCCGCCATTCCATACCCAGTTTTTTTCCCACCGGGAGAGCAGTGAGCACCGGGAGTGAGCGGGGAAGGGAGTTCGAGGCAGCTGGGAGGGCAGGTG